>NC_089500.1:79753283-80087245 GCF_036850765.1 Saccopteryx bilineata | reverse complement strand
TCCCGGGTTTGATTCCCGGCCAGGGCACACAGGAGAGGCACCCATCTGCTTCTCCACCCCTCCCCCTCTCCTTCCTCTCTGTCTCTCTCTTCCCCTCCTGCAGCCGAGGCTCCATTGGAGCAAAGATGGCTCGGGCGCTGGGGATGGCTCCATGGCCTCTGCCCCAGGCGCTAGAGTGGCTCTGGTTGTGACAGAGCAACGCCCTGGAGGGGCAAAGCATCGCCCCCTGGTGGGCGCGCCGGGTGGATCCCGTCGGGCGCATGCGGGAGTCTGTCTGTCTCTCCCGGTTTCTAGCTTCAGAAAAATACAAAAAATAAAAAATAAAAAAAAATAAGACAGCTGTGTTTCCAGGGAGCACGGCCAACCCCGTGGTCAAGGCTGACCGGCTGACACAGCCCAGGAGCGCGTCTCGTGGGGAGGGCTGCCTGCTGGCGCCAGACGGACCTGGCGACACAGCGGGCGTGGAGGTTTCCACACCGGTCTCTGCTTTACCTCTCTTACAGCTTCTGGAACCATTTTCAAATAAAACTGCCCCTCACGCCGCCCAACTGGCCGGCCTTCCTGACGCACTCGGGTCACGCGGACCAGGGGCCGCCCAGGTGAGACTTCCCGCAGGTGTGGGGGAACTTCTTCCCGTGCACCGAGCTTCAGCAGGACTGTGCCCGACAGGAAACCTGACCCAGGAGGGGGCGGGGGGTGGGGGGGGAGAGGAGCTAACATGAGGAGAACGTGCCAGTTCACAAAAAAGTCAGTGAAATGAGCGGTGACTCTATCCCGCCCAGAGTCCACCGGCCCTGTGGTCTGGTTGGGGCGGACAGTCAGTGACTACGCAAGACAGAAACGATGGCGGGTGGTCAGGGAGGGCTCAGGACTAAACCCTGACCCACAAGGAGGAGCGGCCACGGGATCGGGATCGGAAGGGTGAGACGCCCCACGCAGAGGGAGAGGCAGGACCTCACCTCTGCGAGTCCACGGGGCCCCTCTCCCTTCGGGCTGACGGAGACCAGCGCGGCTGGCCCGGGTCCGACCTGACCTCCTCCCTGCCAGCCGGCCAGGGGTGTATTTTATTAACCCAACTGTAAGCCCTGTTTGCACGCACAGCCTGTGGTTGGGAGGACCACGTAGTGTTACCACAAAGACGGTCATTCCCAACTCCTGCGTTTGTGTATGCATTTATCCACTTAGTCCACAGATAGCCGTTGCCTCTTGCGGTCAGTAGACTCTGAATTTCCTAAAAGCAAACACTCTTGCCCGTGGGTCCCAACACAACACACAGTCTTATATAAATATATAATATGCCTTGAAGGAAAGAAGGAAGGAAGGGAGGGAGGGAGGAAGGGACGGAGGGATGGAGGGAGGGAGGGAGGGACGGAGGGAGGAAGAAGTGAGTTTCTGACTCTCGACTTGGCTTTAGACGAGGCATCAGCATCCTTACTGGTAAAATCAAGGATGCAAACCGCACATTCTTTTCAGCTGTGAAGTGATTTGTTCCCTGCTCAGGTCTAGCACGTGCCTGGCTCTCCTCAGCTCAGACTGCAAAGCAGAAGGGTGTGAGGGCAATTCCCACATGACCAGAGGGACAGGGGGGCCCTGAAAAGTAGGGCGTGTGCTTTACAGATTGAGGGCTGGGGACCCTGGGGACAGTCAGGTCCCATCTGACTTCCTGCGGTGACCAAGGAAGAGCATTAAGGACGGGGAGGACTCTGGGGTGAGGGCGGGTGTCAGGGAAGTGGCTTGAAGATTGGGTGATGTTTGTAATACACTGGAGTGGAAGGGAGGGGTGGTAGAAAGAACATTCCGGACAGTAGTGGCACTGTGGATGGAGCGTCGGCCTGAGATGCAGAGGACCCAGGTTCAAAACCCCGAGGTCACCGGCTTGAGCACGGGGTAGCTGGCTTGAGCGTAGGATCATAGCACATGACCCCATGGTCGCTGGCTTGAGCAAGGGGTCACCCGCTCTGCTGTAGCCCCCCCCCCCGTTGGTCAAGGCACATATGAGAAAGCAATCAATGAACAACTAAGATGCCACAATGAAGAATTGATGCTTCTCACCTCTCTGTCTGTCCCATCTGTCCCTCTCTGTGTCTGTCTCACTTAAAAAAAAAAAAAAAAGAGCAGGTGAAGTGACCCAAGTCATAGCCTCGCTCACATGTCAGTGTTGGGTTCCCACCCACCTTAAAGCATCACAGACTATACAACTTGAACTAAAAAAAAAGAAAAGAAAAAAGAAAAAAATCTGCCCCAACGCAGTAGAAAAATGAGAAAAGTATTAAAACAAGCTCCGTGCTGTTGTTCATTAGTCATTCTCTAATTCGCAGGGCGCTGAGCAACACGAGGAAGCAAGAGTGTGCGGAGGCCGCGTCTGAGACCCAGAGCCTGATGTCAATGGGAAGGTTGCACTTGCACCTGTGACATGTTCACAGCTGGCATTTGTGGCTCCCCGAGTAACCAGATCGCGAATACTGTATTTTACTTAATCCATCCACAGTCCTCGGTGAAAGAACCAGCGAACCCCACAGCAACAAACTGCGGGAAATACGACATAACTAACGCAGAGATGTGGATGGGAGCGTAGAAGAAATACACCAGGAGGAAGAGATTTTTCTAGAAGACGGTGCAGAGAAAGAAAAAGTTGAAGGGGGGTGGAGTTGGGGGTGGGGGGAGAAGCTGGGGTAGAAGAAGGGAAGAAAGAGACAGACACACAGATAAACGAGGGACCAGAAGATGAAAACAGGAAGTAAAAGAGAGAAGTCAAGATGGAATTTTGAAGGCAGACGGGAAAGACAGACACTGTGTTTCTTTAAGAGATGGACTTCCTCCTTCTTCCGCGGGGAAAGGTGATTAAGAAGGGGTCACGAGCTGACCTCGGCTCCCTCAGAAAGCTCTGCTGAACTCACCGATGGACAAACGAGGCTGCCCTGATGAGGCGGGGTTTCGCTGGGGCCGACATTATTTTGAATCAGTGACAAAATCTGTGAGTTTATCAACTCTCACAGGTAGATCTTTGATGAATAAGAAACACAGAAGCGTTAGTAATGAGCTTTACAGATGACGATCAAAATCAATAGAAAAATCAACACTACAGATCTGTATCTTGGGATGATTAGGAAATGCTTTTCTGAACATTTGAAAACAATCTCAGCGGTTACGGGTCGTGGCTAATTTAACAAGTTGCTGCTAATGTCTACAGTTTTTGATGATATTCACCTGATTACAAGATATACACACACACATGTATCCCTAGGAAAACGCGATTGTTAACTAGGTTTCTGTTTTACTTGGTGTTTCCGGTACAAACACACAAACAGATCAATTTTCTGATTATGTATACTACACTACCTCTTTAATTCTGATGATACAAGAGTCCAAACGGTGGAATGTATCTCCTTAAATCCCTAAAGTCCGCTTGACCTGTGGTGGCGCAGTGGATAAAGCGTCGACCTGGACTGCTGAGGTCGCCGGTTCAAAACCCTGGGCTTGCCTGGTCAAGGAAGAAGCAACTACTATCAAATTGATGCCTCCTGCTTCCTCCCTCCCCTTCTCTCTCTCTCCTCTCTCTAAAATCAATAAGTAAAATCATCTTTAAAAATTGCTCAAGTCCCACTTCATAGTAGAAATCTTAACTATTTACTGATTAACGCCAATGATGTTTAATTATTCTGGTTCACGTTACCTATTATCATATATATAGCAGAAATGCTGGGGATTCAAGAATGATACTTTATAATTTATAATATATAGTAAAATATTGAACAATTGCTTTATTGATTATATATTTAAATGTACATGAGAAAATAAAAGATTTATTATTATATGTAGACTTTATTTTTAAGATTTTATTTATTGATTTGGGGGAGGGGGTGTAGAGCAGGAAGCATCAACTTGTATGTGCCTTGACCCGGCAAGGCTGGAGTTTCAAACCAGCGACCTCAGCGTTCCAGGTCGAAGCTTTATCAAATGTGGATTTCTTTTCTCAACCCCAAGGCTTCTTCATCCTCCTTCTGAGACCCAGCAGTTCTTTGCTATCATCAAGACCTGCCACCCCCTGACCCTGTGAGCCCTCCTGTCTCACTCAGGTGTTTCTTTCCTCCCTGGGGGTCCCCCACATCGGGTAACCTGCCTGCTTGCCCTCCTTCCAACCGCACCTCTCAGCTCCAGGACTTAAACCAGGAGTGATGAGGCCATCCTTCGCACAGCTCGCTCTGACACCCGCCGCAGCCCCAGATCCTGCAAATATACCCAGTTTGGAGCCACAATCTGTAGCCACCGTGCTACCCAGATCGGGAGAGAGAAAGGAGGTTGTGGAGGCAACCGTTAGGGGCTGGTTTATCCTCAAGCTAGGAGAAGGATCTGCCCATTAAAACAAAACAAACAAACAACCAACTCTGCAAGACTGAGTGTCTTGAAACTTGCGTCCAAGCCGCTCAGGGCGGAACTGGGAAAGCCCCCGGCGGGGGTCGGCTTGCAGGCAGAGGGCGTCGAGGAAGCCACCAGCTGCTGGGCTCGGCTGTCACCTCGCATGCCAGGAACCCTGCTCTGGAACCACGAAGAGCCAGAAACTACTCTGAAGGCAGCAAACGCGCCTTGAAGGGCTTTCGTTTTCCTAGATGGGTCCTCACCTCCGCGGGTCCCCTTCGCGGGCTGTTCGGGCGCGTTTGCAAACTGCAATGGGCCGGTGCGGTCGGCAGGTGGCGGGGGAGGACCGCGTCCACGGCGTCCTCTCCACGGGGGTGCGTGCCCGGTGCCCCTCTCCCCGGCGGTGCGTGCGAGCGCGCGGTGCCCTCTCCCCGGGGGTGCGTGCGAGCGCGCGGTGCCCTCTCCCCGGGGACGCGTCCACTGCGCCCCACGCCGCTCCCGCCCTGCGCGAACCCGCGCCGCCGAGAGATCTAAGAAGAGAGGGGTTCGCTCTGGGGCCCGGGGCTCCCCGCGAAGCTCTGCGCCCTTCCCCGCATCTGGAGAGCAGGAGGCTAAAGCTCAGTTTTGTGCTGAACGAACATGACCGTCTCTTATTTGGGCGGAAAAGCATCTGAGGTATTAAAATCCTTTACACGAGGGCCCCCTGAAGTGGACAGAGTGGTGACCAGTGCTCCCCGCTTTTCAGCTCAGGCCTCTCTGCAGGGAAGGAAGGAAATCTGGAACCCCATCTCACCTTGGCATGCGCCACCACCCCTCATTTAGGGGACCCCTCTCCACCCAGGTCATGCCCGTCCCCAGTGCACTAACAGTACATTCTGGAAGTTCTCATCAGGGGAGGAAGCATTTTTTACTTTTTCCCCCCTTCCCTTCCCTTCCCTTCCCTTCCCTTCCCTTCCCTTCCCTTCCCTTCCCTTCCCTTCCCTTCCCTCCCCTTCTTCCTCCCTCCCTCCCTCCCTCCCTCCCTTCCTCCATTCCTTCCTTCCCTCCATCCTGTGTGTGTGTGTATGCGTATGTCTATATGGGCTCATCAATGTTCTAACTAAACTGTGACGATGATTTCATTGTAGATGTAAAGTCAAATCATTATGCCGTACACCTTCAACTTACACATTGCTGCATTCCAACTGCATCTCAATAGAACTGGGGAAAAAGGAACCTAGACAAGTAAAGCAAATTATTTTTTTAAACAGCACTTTATCATAATTCTACTTAAAAAGAACCGTATCTATCCATTAAAAAAAATTTTAAAAGATGCCTTAGAATGTTAACAACAGGGATTACGGGGCTGGTCAGAGAACGAATCTTTCTGTGGCTGGCTTACGCTTTTCTGTATTTCTAAGTTTTACAATGAAGATAGACAATTTTGAAAGCCTATCATACATTTAAATTTTTCTTTAAAAAAAAAAAGGTAATTTCCTCAAGGTCTTTAGAGGTGCAGCTGGCCCACCCTCAAGACCTCTCAGGGAGGGAAGGGCCCGTGTCTGTGGCTTCCTGGCCCCGGCGGATCGGGTGGGTGTGAGCGCTGATGCCTGGTCTGGGGGACAGCTCTTCCTCTGCCACACGTGCAGGAGCAGCTGACTCCACCACACCTCTCCTAGGGACACACGCCTATGTTCCAACAATGTCATCCCAACTTTTAAGACGGAAGCCATTATTTTCCCCGCTTCATCAGCCGAGATCACAGACATTACTTTGACCCTGACATTAACCCCCTCCCTTGTTCCCACCCTTCTTTTCAGATTGCGCACCTTTGGGCCAACAGGGAATGAGGAGGAGCTTCACTTCTTCTCCTTTTTTTTTTTTTTTTTTTTTTTTTTTTTGTATCTTTCCAAAGTGAGAAGTAGGGAAGCAGACAGACAGACTCCCGCATGTGCCCAACCGGGATCCACCCAGCATGCCCACCAGGGGGCGATGCTCTGTCCATCTGGGGCAGTTGCTCTGTTGCAACTGGAGCCATTCTAATGCTGAGGTGGAGGCCATGGAACCATCCTCAGCGCCCAGGCCAACTTTGCTCCAATGGAGCCTTGGCTGCGGGAGGGGAAGAGAGAGACAGAGAGGAAGGAGAGGGGGAGGGGTGGAGAAGCAGATGGGTGCTTCTCCTGTGTGCCCCGGCCAGGAATCGAACCCGGGACTTCCACACACCAGGCCAACACTCTACCTCTGAGCCAGCCGGCCAGGGCAGAGCTTTGCTTCTGAGGTATCTGCCTTTGACGGACACCCTCTTCAGTTCCCACAGGCTAGACTCCCTTCCCTTTGAGTTGTCACCTTGTCAGGGCCCCCGAGCCCCCGTCTGCATCTTGGGGGGGGAGGGTGTGAAGTGAGGCAGTGTTATGTTCCTGTCACACACTTAGAAAACCAAGGTGGGCAGAGCGTGCTGGTCTGTGGAGCCCCAAACCTCACACGGTCAAAGGGCACGGTCTGACAAGGGTGACCTCGTGTGTGCTTAACCATCTGACCGCCACGGAATGGTGCCCTGCCCAGTCCCCCAGCTGTGGCAGTGAAGAAGGAAACCTTTCCTTTTCGAGGCAGGGACCTACCACCACCACCCTGGGTCTGCTGCACTGGGGTGGGGGTGGGGGGTGTAGAATTTCCGTCATCAGTGTCCTGCTGGGGCAGCTGGGACATTCTGAAGAGGAGTCGAAGGCCAGAGACACTCACCCTCCCCTCACCAGTGACTGTCTCACCTCCTGTCGCTGAGACTGGCCCCGCCGGCCGGAGCAGCCCCTCGCTGGCGGCAGTCCCATGGACCCTCCACAGGGGGGGCGTTCCCTGTCACCCACAGTGAGAACGCGTGTGACTCCGTGAGAATCGGCGAAGGTGGCGGCGTGTCCTAGAACTGCCATAGCGCGTCCCGCCTCCCTCGACGGGCCCCACGCTCGGCCTTCAGACGGGCAGCCAGACTTGGCCGGAAGAGGCTATTTTTCTGAAAGTTAAAACGGCCTCTCCCCGCTGGCCCCGGGGAGGGGGACAGCAAAGTCAGGTCACATTCCGGACTGACCGTCCTCTTTTTTCATAAGAGTCCTGCCCTCTGGGTTCCCTTTGCAAGATCATCTTCCGAGGGCAGAGGGGGGTTCCCCAGCAGTCTCTCCCGCTGGGTGGGACGTTGTCAAGAATGTGGGGTGACCAGCAAGTCGACCCTCAGAGGACAGGGAGGATCCTGTTCCCGGGGACATCAGTTACATTCATCAGCGGCTCTGGGACCAGTTCAGGCTCATTTTTTGATCCGTGGGATTGTTTTAAATCGAGCTCCAGAAACGGGCTCTGAGGGCAGGACTTGCGTGCCAGCAGCTTCTCAAGGAAATGGTGCCGGGCAACTGGGAAGGGGGAGCCCCAGGGAACGCCGGTGTGGCCCCACTCGGGGAAGGGCGCGGGGCTCCCAGACGCCCTCACAGGCGGTGGTGGTCCCCAGTTACGGCCACCCAGAGGGGGGAAGGACATAACCCCACACCTGCTGGCTGCACACTTGTGCACACAATGCTTCAGCGGACGGAGGACAGTTGGGCAGAAGCTCCTTTTGGGGAAATGAGCTCAGAGGTGCGGTACAAGGACGCCAGGTGTCGGGATGGGCACCGGGGTGCTTCTCAGAGCCTCACCACGGTGACCACGGAAGGCAGGCTTGCTGGGCTCATGGCTTTGGAGGGATTAACCAGACCCTGAAGACACCTCTCCCGCCCCTGAGAAGTACCACCATCACCTCTGCCCCCCAACACCTCCCCTGCCTCCCCAGCTCCTGTGATTCAACTTTCCCCAGCTGACCTCATCTGCCTTCGTGGCCACAGTCCAGCCAAGACCTTCTCCTGAGGGTTTGGTTTGGGGGTGGGGAGGGTGGCGTTCAGTCTGGCTGTTGGTGGCCCCCGGGAGTGGTGGCCATTGTGGGGTGGACAGGTTCGCACATGGGCCCAGGGAAGCAGGGAAAACCAACCCACGGAGAGAAAGAGGAGTTCGTGAGCAGATCCACAACTCAGTGAGGCAACTGGCCAGATGTCTGCTTGATTTCCTGAGAGAACGGGAAGGGCTCCCCCCACCCCAGCCGCCCGGCTCCTGTGGACTCCTGCTCAGGAGAGCCGTGATCCACACCGTGAGGCAGCCGGTGTGTGGCTTTGTGGGAAGGACAAAAAGTCCAATACTGATTGCAGAAAAGAAGGGCTTCATTCTGTGTCCCATTCTCCACGTTCAAGTTCATCGTGGGCGCAGACGTGGCAGAGCGGACCGGTGGCATTTGGGTGACAGGAGGGAGCGCGGCCACCCACCCTTGCAGCCGCTCAGGGAGGCCCCTCCTCGCCCCTCCCCTCCACCCAGCCAGGCAGCGCCTGATCTGCTTCACAGAGAAGCCGTGCGTATGTGCACGCGGGGACAGAAATGTGTCGCGGTTCAAGGTCAAGAGCAGGCGGGGCAGTTGGAACATCGAAGGGTTTGTCATTTGCTGGTTGTCATCCTGGGGACATTTGTGTCCAGGCGCAGCCACCAACAAGACTGTCTTCTCCGTGACTGCCTGAGGCCGCCAGGGTCCTAGTCTCGCTCTCCAGCTCCCCCACCTCGGAGACTCAAACCAGAGACACAGGCTCGAGTGAGTGCGGGCTCGAGTGAGTGCGGGAGTGGGGCTCAGCAACAATGCCCCACGTGCCCCCCAGGGGCCACGTCACCGCACGTGGAGGAGAGGCCCCCAGGCTAACAGAGGGGAACCGGAAACAGATTCCGGGGAACGGGCGCGCCTCTGGGAGTTGCTCCCCTGTGTTCTGCCCCGGTGAACGCCTGACATTGGCCGCGTGTCCCTGAGGCAGCGCCTTCGACTCTTGTCCCCATTTGATGGAGGAAGAAACTGAGGCACAGGGATGTGAAGGTATTAAGGTGTGTAGGGGGCTGCAGAGTGCTTGCAGGAAGGCAGGCCCTCCCAGGAAGGCTCCCTCCTCACCCCCTGGGCCAGGAGCTAGTTGGAGGAGGAGCCTGAGCCCCTGGGGGCCACCCCAGCCCCTCCCCACCCTAAAGAGGGACGCACCTTGACCTCATTTCACCTTGACAACCTGGTGAGGTCTGTAGGCTGTTTCCACTTGAAGAGGAAGCAAAACAAGTCAGAGGGAATAATAGCAGCCTCTGGTGAGCTGTGCTCACAGCCCTCCCGTCTCTCAGCCCTCCCCCCATCCCGCCCTCCTCCCACCCCCTACCCCCATCCCCCCCCCCCTGCCTGTGGCACCAGGAGAGACACAGGTGACGGGTAACCACGCTGCTGCCTCCCACGAGGGAGGTTTATGGATGGTTTGGGGCTGAACGTGGTAACTGGAGCGTCACTTTTTCCAGCGCCGGCCTCCCGTCAAGACGGTGCCTAAGCCCTGATCAATAACAGGTCGGTCCTGGGGCCATCGGAGAGCGCCCGCCCACACGGGGAAAGCGTGGAAGCAGTGAGCAGTTGACAGACGGCGTGTCCCCTCCTGGACGCAAGGCTAGGTGCGCTCCGGGGGCGTCGGGGCGGCCCTCCGCTGGGGAGGGCGCGACCTCCGGGGGTCTGTGTTTACAGCCCGCACTACGGCGGTTGTTAGGCGGTGTGTTTACTCGGGGTGGCCTGAGGAGGAGCCGGCGGAGACTTGGGGAGGCAGACTACAGCTGCCCCAGCCGCTCCTGGGCGCCACCCACGGCCCCTGCGCACCACTTCCTGCACACCAGCCTCCTGCGTGTGTGTGTGTGTGTGGCGGCCCAGAAGTTCCTGCCACCGACCCACCGGCTTCCTCACCATCCGGACCGACGTGCACATGAAAACAAACCAGCCACCGAGCAAAAGCCCTAACACACGAGGTCCGCACGGGCCCGGAACTGGCACAACCAAGGAGAACCAGGTGGGCGGAGAGGAAGCTGGCCAGCCGGACGGGACCGGTGAGCAGGCTGGAGTGAGCCTATCTGCGGACAGCGAGCCGAACCACTCGGTCCTTCCGCGAACGGGCGCTGTCCCACGTGCCGGGGACGCGGCAGGAAATCTGTCCGTCCGTCTGTCCATGCGTCCTGCTCCGCACCCGGCTCCCGGGCGCGCAGCCCGTCTCCAGCCCTGAGACAGGGAGGGCTCCCGTTTCAGGCCTTTCCTCTGAGCAGACGCACCTGCCCTCCCCCGCCCCCCCAGCCTCTGCGCGGCGCTGGCGGCGGCGGCTCCTGTGACGTGGGGCGGACACGAGATAAATTACCGCCCCATCATCTTCATGCATAAAACATGGTACCAGGGGCCGCCTGCAGCTGCCTGCGTCCAGCCGGGAGGGAGCCCAGGGAAGGACGGGGCAGGCCAGCCACAAGATCAAAGGAGGAGTGGACGGAAGCCTCGGATATGAAAAAGGAGAAGAAGGTTTTGTTTTCTTGATTTCTGTCCGGCCCCGGCTTCCTGGGTCGCCGCGGGCCTGGGCTCACCCACCATGCGAAGGCTGTAGGCGCTCGCTGGGGGGACCATGGTGCTACCCTCGCGGCTACACTGGGTCAGGAACAGGCCATGGAGAGACAGGATCCGGAGGCGGCAGCTCAACCGTGAGTGTTCCCCCCCCCCGCGGCCCCACTGCCCACACGCCCCTCCAGCCGCCCCTGGTCCCCACCGCTGCACTGTGCGCCCCCACCCAATGGTGCTCTCCGCCTTCTCCTCCACGCCTCCCTCTCTCCGTCTCTCCCTCTCTCCCGCCTTCCGCTCTCCCCTCATCAGAGGTAACCGGATACACTTTGTAACAGTGTGGGCAGGGAGGGCCTCTGCGCGGCCCAGGTGGGAATACCAGTCAGTACTGACACCAGGCCAGGAGCCATGTGAACCGGACATTTGCTGTCATGGCAGGGTGGGGCTGGGGGTGGGGGACGCCAGGTCTGACCCACGGGTGTCATGATGTGGCTGGAACAAGTGAAGCTTCTGAAGGGACTATGGGTCACGTTCCCCGGACAGGACCCGGTCATGAGTCTTGTCAAGTGTCCAGCCCGCACGGAGGGTCTCCTTAAGTGTACGAGAACACTGGCCAAAGGGAGACTTTAGTGTGGACGTCACCTGAGGGAGGGATAAAGCCCCCCAAGCTCATGCTCCCCACCCACAGCTAATAGGTTGTATGTCCGCTGCTACAGAGGTTGGTTGGTCTTGGATGTCGGCAAATGCGAATGGTGAGCAGGGGCCCAGCCGCTGAGTAATGCGTGGAGGGGCCTTGAGGAACAGCTCACATATTCTCTCCATCAGGAGAAACACAGCAGGGAACCACCGCGGCAGGTTACAACTGATGTGTGGTCTAGGTCTGGGAGGCAATAGGGAATGGTGGAGTCTGTGGCCCACGGGGCAGCGCTGTACCACCACAGGAGGGCACCCACTGTCTACTGTCAGCACATGGTTCTCAGGAGGCACGGTGGGGGTGGGGGGAGGAATATCCTACTGGTTGCCAGGTTTTCCAACTTTTCAAAATTAGGAAAAAGAAAAAGGCTAGTTTCTAAGTGAAAGATCCCAGGTTTCAACACGGGCCGTTACTCCCTTGAATTTGAAACGATGTCATAGCCAGTCGGATGCTCTGATGCGCGTTGGGGTAGGCGCTGGATGTTGGTCTCACTGGGAGCCCGTCACACGGTGTTATTTTATGCCGGTTATCTGTGTGTGAAAAGCCCGCGGCAAAGGCAGTTAGATTAAGTTGCATGAGGGGTTTAGGGCTGTACGGATCAACCACAATCATGGTCTAGGGCTCAGGAGGCCATGCTGGGCAGAGTAGGTCCCAGAGGACCTCCCACAGGGCAGGAATGGCACCCGGCAGATCCTTCCGGAACAAGACGGAAGAGGCTGTGACTCGTTTCTTGGGCCGTCCCCTCTTCATTCCTCTGTTCTTTTGGGCTGAGCCAACCTGGGATGCAGATCCCAGTCCTGCAACACCTCGTCCCATGTCCGTGGGAAAACGGTCACGCACATTGACAGCAAGGCCTCCTCTGTGGGGTGTCCTGCTGATGGGGAGTCACCTACCCTCCAAGAACGAGGACTCAGGTCGGGGGACAGGGAGCATGGTTCATGATAAACATGTTACTTAAACCGTGAGGCTGACTTCTGGGTCCTGCAATGTGATTTCTGAGTCACCCTATGAAACAGTGATGTGCTGCTACCTGTGTAATCTGAGTGGGCCAGTCCTGGCCGTTTTTAGCCAAAGTGTCCAAGGAGGGAGGTGGTTCTGACATTTCTTGAGGACGGTCAAGCATCTGCTGCATTAGAGTTGGAAATAGCAGCTGGATCGGGGACCTCGTTCTGGGTCGGCTGTTCCAGCTCGCAGGACAGCTGTGCACGTGTTTGGAGGCCGTGGGAAGGGGAAGTGGGGAACCTGAGGACAGAAGGGACAGGAGCAGCTCTCACTGTGAACCCCGGGCTGTGGGGGCGGCCCCAGACACAGTTCTGCGATGACCAAAACCTCCCTTTGATACCTTTTCCTATCCCCTTTCTCAAAGGGTCAGCATCCCCTCTAACTCGGAAACCCAAACACTGTTTTCCCTGAGAGTTATACCGTCATTGGGAAAAATAAGTGAATTGCCCTTTTCCCGCAAATGCACAAGGGGACCTTGAACAGCAGCAGGAGGCCCTCGCACCTCTCCTTGCCCTGCCCATGGCCGTGAAGACATCACTAGTCAACTACCTCTCCCTCCATCTGCTCTCTAAGGAGGCCAGCCCCATGACCATGCAGACATCACTAGTCAACCACCTCTCCCTCCATCTGCTGTCTAAGGAGGCCAGCCCCATGGCCGTGCAGACATCACTAGTCAACC
The DNA here is from genome assembly GCF_036850765.1 of Saccopteryx bilineata. Classification (NCBI taxonomy): domain Eukaryota; kingdom Metazoa; phylum Chordata; class Mammalia; order Chiroptera; family Emballonuridae; genus Saccopteryx; species Saccopteryx bilineata. Next base: position 80,074,099 of record NC_089500.1, on the reverse strand, counting down.
ACCTCTCCCTCCATCTGCTCTCCTAAGGAGGCCAGCCCCATGGCCATGCAGACATCACTAGTCAACCACCTCTCCCTCCATCTGCTGTCTAAGGAGACCAGCCCCATGACCATGCAGACATCACTAGTCAACCACCTCTCCCTCCATCTGCTCTCCTAAGGAGGCCAGCCCCATGGCCGTGCGGACATCACTAGTCAACCACCTCTCCCTCCATCTGCTCTCTAAGGAGGCCAGCCCCATGGCCGTGCAGACATCACTAGTCAACCACCTCTCCCTCCATCTGCTCTCTAAGGAGGCCAGCCCCATGGCCATGCAGACATCACTAGTCAACCACCTCTCCCTCCATCTGCTCTCTAAGGAGACCAGCCCCATGGTCGTGCAGACATCACTAGTCAACCACCTCTCCCTCCATCTGCTATCTAAGGAGGCCAGCCCCATGGCCGTGCAGACATCACTAGTCAACCACCTCTCCCTCCATCTGCTCTCTAAGGAGGCCAGCCCCATGGTCGTGCAGACATCACTAGTCAACCACCTCTCCCTCCATCTGCTGTCTAAGGAGGCCAGCCCCATGGCCGTGCAGACATCACTAGTCAACCACCTCTCCCTCCATCTGCTCTCCTAAGGAGGCCAGCCCCATGACCGTGCAGACATCACTAGTCAACCACCTCTCCCTCCATCTGCTGTCTAAGGAGGCAGCCCCATGGCCGTGCAGACATCACTAGTCAACCACCTCTCCCTCCATCTGCTCTCCTAAGGAGGCCAGCTCCACGGCCATGCAGACATCACTAGTCAACCACCTCTCCCTCCATCTGCTCTCCTAAGGAGGCCAGCTCCACAGCCGTGCAGACATCACTAGTCAACCACCTCTCCCTCCATCTGCTCTCCTAAGGAGGCCAGCCCCATGGCCATGCAGACATCACTAGTCAACCACCTCTCCCTCCATCTGCTGTCTAAGGAGACCAGCCCCATGGCCGTGCAGACATCACTAGTCAACCACCTCTCCCTTCATCTGCTGTCTAAGGAGGCCAGCCCCATGGCCGTGCAGACATCACTAGTCAACCACCTCTCCCTCCATCTGCTCTCTAAGGAGGCCAGCCCCATGGTCGTGCAGACATCACTAGTCAACCACCTCTCCCTCCATCTGCTGTCTAAGGAGGCCAGCCCCATGGCCGTGCAGACATCACTAGTCAACCACCTCTCCCTCCATCTGCTCTCCTAAGGAGGCCAGCCTCATGGCCGTGCAGACATCACTAGTCAACCACCTCTCCCTCCATCTGCTCTCTAAGGAGGCCAGCCCCATGGCCGTGCAGACATCACTAGTCAACCACCTCTCCCTCCATCTGCTCTCCTAAGGAGGCCAGCTCCACGGCCGTGCAGACATCACTAGTCAACCACCTCTCCCTCCATCTGCTGTCTAAGGAGACCAGCCCCATGGCCGTGCAGACATCACTAGTCAACCACCTCTCCCTCCATCTGCTCTCCTAAGGAGGCCAGCTCCACGGCCGTGCAGACATCACTAGTCAACCACCTCTCCCTCCATCTGCTCTCCTAAGGAGGCCAGCTCCACGGCCGTGCAGACATCACTAGTCAACCACCTCTCCCTCCATCTGCTCTCTAAGGAGGCCAGTCCCATGGCCGTGCAGACATCACTAGTCAACCACCTCTCCCTCCATCTGCTCTCCTAAGAGGCCAGCCCAGTCTAGTCCGGAACCCCTCCTATACAGGGCTTCTCTCCCTTGGCAACTAGGAGGGCCGCAGCCGTCGAAACCTGTATCTGTTGTCTCTTGCTTCGTGATAAACGGCCATACTTCCTGTCTTGGATGGACATGCTCTTATCTCAGTTTCCGTGGGTCAGGAGTGGTGTGGACTAGCTGTGTCCTCTGCTCAGGGTCTCCCGACGCTGCAGTGACGGTGTCAGCCGGGACTGCAGTCCCCGGGGAACGGGGTCTTCTGAGCTCAAGGGTTGTTGGCTGTAGGACCGAGACCTGCCCTGGGGGAGAGGGGCAGAGACAGAGCCGTAGCTTGTTGGCGACTGCACTTCCTCACTGCTGACAGCAGGGTCGGGCACGGATAAGAGGGCGGGCGCCCTCGGACCCTGGCTGTCCTCTGTCTGCTGAACTTCGGGGGGCTGAAGGAAAGAGAGCCTGGAACGGGTGTGTGCTTTCATAACGAGATCGATCTGGCTCCAGGTCCGCCTCTACAACTTCGTAGCTGTTGGCCTGATGGTGAGAGAGACTCCACTGGCCGGGATGTCCACAGCCTTGCCCATAGCGTGGTTATGACAGTGACCTCAACCTCACGTGTCGTTGGGGGGATGAGAAAACGCACAACCTGTAAAGCACCTTGCACAGTGCCTGGCGTGAGGCAGTGGTGTCTATTGACCTCTGAGCGATTGGAAGTGGTAATGGTGACATTCGGGACAGCGTAGAGGGCTGACCATGGCCATCACCATGCTTTGGGGCTGGGAGGAATGTCAGGCTGGAGAAGGCAGCCCCCTCCCAGCCCCTGACATCACACCCCACTGTGTCCTTGCTGGCCTGCTGCCCACCAGGAACACCCTGGCCCTGGGTGCACTAACTCCTGCTATCCCCTACCCCCCTAGGGAGCTAGGTGAGTGCCTCCCCCCAGCAGGGCCCCAGGCTGTTTTCTGTACAAGTAAATGCACCCAGATGATGGGGCCCAAGGGGAACTCAATGATTCACCCCCTTAGAAGGTTGGACCCCACACGTAGTTGGAGGAACTTTGATGGAGGATGCGGCAGGGTGACACCCTCTGTGGACCCCAGTCAGAGGGATGGAAGCCACTTCTCTGTCTCTGAAAAGTCAACAGTGACCACGTGGGGACCCATTGGAGATTAGGGATGCTGCCGTTGCCGAGATACCACTGTGACTTCCTTCCTGGTTTCAGTGTGACCTCATTCTCTCTCTCTGTTCACGCCCTTCTCCTGACCCAGGGCAGTGGTTTGCTACACGGTGGCCTGCAGGCAGGGGTCAGTGCCACAGACCACCCGAGCATGGCTGGGAGTGTGGGCGGGGGGCTCTCCTGTCTGTGACCAGCCTGGACTGACTATGAGGAAAAGGCGGTAAGGACCCAGCCGGTTACTTCTTGCCCCGTGAGGCGTAGAGGGCACTCAGGTTCACAGGAAGGTCCCGATGGAGCCTCTTCTGCAGCCTCTGTCTCCAGATGCTGAGGGCGGGTGGGGGCCCAGGACCGGCGGAAGGGGACGTGCAGGCGTCCTTCCCGGCAGCACCATCCGCCCTGGGCCCCCACTCTGCAGATGGCCCTGCTGTGGGGGCAGCATCAGCTTACAGAGCAGCCTGGCTCCCTATCGGCTTTCTGCCGGGTGGACCTGTTGTCGGGTGGGGTGGGCAGACGACTCACATTTCCCCAGGCTCCTCCCTCCGGGACTGGGCTCTGGCCTGGGCGAGCCAGATGGCTGCGGGGACACAGACACCTGGATGCCCTTGACCAGAGCCCTCGCCGCGGGCTGCCTGTCCCAACCGGCTGGCTAGGGGTCTTGCTTGCTCTGACTGCACCAGACTTGCTCCTGGATGTCCGAGTCCTTTCTCAGCCGCACTCACTGCCTTGGGCTGCGTTTCTGTTCTCTCTACACTGCGAAACCCTCTCTTGGTGTCCATTTCCTTTATTTTTTTTATTTTTATGTTTTTAGGTGAGAGGAGGGGAGGTCGTGAGATAGACTTCCACATGCTCCCCAACCGGGATCCACCCAGCAACGCCAGCTGGGGCTGACGCTTGAGTACCGAGCTATTTTTAGCACCTGAGGCCACACTCAAACCAATCGAGCTACTAGCTGCAGGAGGGGAAGAGGGAGAGAAGGGGAGAGAGAGGGAGGTAGAGAGAAGCAGATGGTCACTTCCCCTGTGTGCCCTGACTGGGAATCAAACCTAGGACATCCATATGCCGGGCCAACGCTCTATCGACTAAACCAACCAGCCAGGGCCAAGTGTCCACTTCCTTTAAAGCCGTAGCTCAGAGACTTGGCAGGAGGTGAGCCAAAGGGTCATCCCATGGATAAGGAACAAAGGAAAAAGCCTTTCAGGATACTCTCTAAGATTCTCCCAGGTCCCGAGTAGCCACCTGCTGGAGTGGCCCCTGTGTGGCCTCGGCCCAGATGGCAGTGGCCGCCCCAGGGCCTCCGTGTCTCCCCAGCTCCTCACTTGTTTACCAGCACTCTGAAAGCCCCAGAGAATTCGCCTGCACGTTGCGTTGGGGACCCTTGTATTCACACAGGCCTAACAATTGTTTATACACCCCCACACATGCCGTGCCCTGTTTTGTCACCATCCAGCAGAATATCTAAAGAGTCTCCTCCCCACTGCCTGAACGATCGCGTCCCGAGAGCCGCCATTGCCCAGTGCCCCCTGCCCGCCTGTTCTGTCAGGGAAAAGGGACGGAAATCCGAGACAGGGAGCAGCTGTGAATAATTCAAGGGCTCTGCTGGTCGGGAAAGGGCTCTCTTTGTGAGCACGTCGATCTGGACAGATATGTCAGCCACTCTAGCCAAGGACCCAGGACGGACACAAGAGGGGTGTGGAGGCCGGGGAAGGGGCAGGAGGAGAAGAAGAAGGAAAATCTCAAACGCAGCTAACGGCAACGCAAGGGCTGGAAACGGCGGAGGAGGCAGACCCCCGGGAGCTCGGTGACGTATCGATCGTGAGGCCTCCTGTGTCAGACGGGTTCTTCGCAGACGGATCTAAAGAGCCCGGGACTGAATCACGAGTGTAAGGACTCGGCCTTCGGTTGGAAGCAGAAAATTACTGAAATAACTCGTTTTCTCAGCAGCACGAAGCTGGTGCATTAAGTTGTGGGGAGGGGGGGCCTCAGGGGTGGAAGCCGTTGGGAAATACGTCAGCCAACATACAACCCGCTCGGAGCGCCCGGTTCTGCCCCCGGGATGCCAAGAGCCAAGAATCCGTTCACCTGCCTCAGAACACGTGTATGTGACGCATGCACACACACACACACACACACACACACACACGCACACACACGCCAACCCCGCCGTAACCATGAGCCTCGGAAGGTAACCACGTGGAAAGACCGCCAGCTGGCAGACCTCCACAGATGTCCCTGTTCCCAGTCCAGTGGATTCGGGCATACTTCTTCAAGTTCATTTTTCTTTTTAATATTAAACATGTCGTTTACCAAGAAGTTCTTAACGGGCCGTGTGTGTGTGTGTGTGTGTGTGTGTGTGTGTGTGTGTGTGTGTGTTTTAATATTTGAAAAGTTGAACCGTTGCTGATAGGAGACTTACTGAAAGGTGCCACCTGCCCATGCAGCTCCTTTAGGCACTGCTGGGTCAGGACTTGTGGCCCCAGACGTCAGCGGACGGACCCACCCCAACCTCGGCGGCTGGGGAACCGCTGGACCATTCAGGGACAGGCCATTTCTGCCCGGAACCCCCGCCGGAGAACCATGGTCCCTGTCTCCTCTGGGCCCCCAGCCTGGTTCCTCCTCCTGTTCCCCTTTCAGAGGGCATTCCTGTCCCTCCTCACAACCTTCCTACGTTTCTGCTCTGGACATCGCCATGGTCTGGGGCCCTGACGCCCGCGGCCACCTCCACGACTCCGTGTGCACAGCCACCGGCTCAAAGAAATGGCAGGGAAATTCCTGTTCTGAATTCACACACTTGACTTCCTAAAAAGTATACGGCAGGTTTTGTTGTTTTTTTTCCCTCACTTTAAAAAATGTGCAGATTAAGGAAAAGAAAAATGTTCGGCAACTCAAATGAGAGGAAGAAAAGTATCGCCTTTCAAAGACTCCCAGGCTTCTCGTTCTGAAGGATGGGCAGGAAAGATTTGTGATTCGTGCCTTGCTGTTTGCTTACTGACCTCCTACAGTGCTTTACGGCACAGGGGGAGGAGGGGTCATCTGAGTTAGTGACACTTCAGGTAACGAATCTTGGGTCTGCTGCTCTATACACATGGCAAGTTCATGCTCATATAAATATCTAATAACCCAAGCAGACCTATGTACAGCCAAATACACCTGTGCTTTCTTCTGGGAGTTTTCTGGTTTTAGGTCTTATATTCAAGTCTTGAGTCTATTTTGAAGTGTGCTCTCAGTGTACATGAATGTTCCAGTTTCATTCTGTGGCGTGTGGCTGTTCGGTTTTTCCAGCACCAATTATTAAAAAACAAACAAACAAACTTTCTTCCCCATTGTATATAGTCTTGGCTCCTTGGTCATAAGTGAACTGAACACACTATCTGTGGGTTTATTTCAGGCTCTCTCTCTGTTGCATTGATCTATGTGTCTGTTTTTATGCCCCTACCATGCTGTTTTGATTGCTATGGCTTTGTAATACAGTCAGAAGTCAGGGAGAATACTGCCTCTCCAGTTTTGTTCTTATGCAAGATTGCTTTGGCTATTCGAGGCCTTTCACGGGTTCAAACGAATTTTTAAGATTTTAGTTCTGTGAATAACGCCATTGGACTTTTGATAAGAATTGCATTGAATCTGTAGATTGCTTTGAATAGTATGGACTTTTTAATGAGGCTAATTTGTCCTATCCATGAGCACAAGGTATCTTTCTATTTATTTGTATCTTCTTCAATTTCTTTCTTTAGTGTCTTACTAGTTTTCCAAGTACAGGTCTTTTATGCCCTGGTTAAATGTATTCCTAAGTGGGTTTTTTTTTTTAGTGCAACTGTAAAAGGGATTGATTTCTTAGTTTCTTTATTTTTTTAAAATTTCCTCCTGATAGTTCATTATTAATGAGCAGAAATGCAACAGATTGTTGTATATTGATTTTGTATCCTGCAACTTTGCCAAATTTATTAGTTCTATTAATAGTAATGGTGATGATGAGTTTTTATTTTAATCAATTATATTCTGAAAAGAGTTTTTAAAGAAAGAAATTTTGTCCACAGAAATTTGGTTTTTTTTGGTTTTTTTTTTTCTCATTTTTCTGAAGCTGGAAACAGGGAGAGACAGTCAGACAGACTCCCGCATGCGCCCGACCGGGATCCACCTGGCACGCCCACCAGGGGCGATGCTCTGCCCACCAGGGGGCGATGCTCTGCCCATCCTGGGCGTCGCCATGTTGCGACCAGAGCCACTCTAGCGCCTGGGGCAGAGGCCACAGAGCCATCCCCAGCGCCCGGGCCATCTTTGCTCCAATGGAGCCTTGGCTGCGGGAGGGGAAGAGAGAGACAGAGAGGAAAGTGCGGCGGAGGGGTGGAGAAGCAAATGGGCGCTTCTCCTGTGTGCCCTGGCCGGGAATCGAACCCGGGTCCTCCGCACGCTAGGCCGACGCTCTACCGCTGAGCCAACCGGCCAGGGCAGAAATTTGGTTTAAATTCCAATTTCTTCCTTCTTTTAAGGCACAACTATTGCTGGAGGTTAAGAGAGGGAGAACAGGATGAACTTTTTTATCTGTTCCTGTCACTTTTGAAAGGCCTCATGGTAATAAAAATTCTTCAGAAACTGTTTTTTTTTAATATGGGACCTGTAACAATGCATCATTCAAATGTATCAAAGCCTATTGACCTCTCTTTCTAATTGTTCACTAGAATTAGCATCCGTGTACAATTATTGTCCATATCCCTCATTAGTTTTACAAAAAAGATTTCTTTAAGTTTGATATCAGGGCATAAATTTTTTAAGGCTTCTGATACATCTTAATAAATTGCCCTCCTTCAGAGTATCCACAATTTGTCTTGAACGGGAAGGAGTGTGCCCTGTTTCCTTAACAACATTGCTACATAGTCAGGTATTTATGTTAAAAATATACACATTGGTCAAAGGGGGAACAGTCTGGGCTTCAAAAGGAAAAAAAAAATGCCTGCCATCAGTTGAAACACAGCAAATCCATAACAATCTATGAATTCATAATGAAACACAAACAAACCATCAGAGGTCACCTTTGGAGGTTGCTAGGACACTGACTTATTATTCTAAACTTTTCTGATGAGATAAATCACCTATTTGTCCCTTCTTCCTCGTATGAAGTCTATTTCAAACCAACTAAACAGATCCTGAGGGAATCTCAGCTAAAAAATAAATAAATAAAAAGTAGGCGAGCGATAGAATTTATAAAATCACCGTTGTGCAGTCTTCACGCAATCATGGAGGAAAAGGATGATTAGCCATGGATGTCCAAACTCTCACCGAGGAATCATTCAGGAACTTTACAATACAGGGGTGTGGCGGCAGACATCCCTGAACCCACCGATGGGTCATCACGTCACTAAGATGGGACAGCCAGACATCTGTGCCTCGGGACTTGCTGAACAGGAAGTAGACAGCGGCACCTGCGAGGAGGAGCCTGTCCTACCAGGAAAACGAGCTGCCATCTGACCAGATCTCACCTTGTCTAGATCTCACTATGAGTTTATGGAAAGACTAGGAATAGAGGAATGAGTTCGGCTCATGCACACCGTGAAGGGAGGGAGTCATCAGCCCAACCCAGAAGGCAGGACACTCTACAGGGAAGATTTTCAACAAATAAATAGTATGTATTGGCTGAAACGCTGGGAGGCGTAACGTAATCAACAATTGATGGAGGAAAGGTCTATTAGAAGAACTCCTGCTTTTTTCTTTTAAAAATGGAGAAATAGCAGAATGATAAATTCTTACATATTACATGATGGAAAGCCAATATTATCCAATGAATATTATATACACATTCTCTAGAGTTTTTTATTCTTTTTTTTGGGGGGGGGGAGCGAAAGAGTGAGAGAGAGAAAGAGAGAGAGAGAGAGAGAGAGAGAGAGAGAAAGAAAGAGAAGGGGGAGGAGCAGGAAGCATCAACTCCCACATGTGCCTTGACTGGGCAAGCCCAGGGTTTCAAACTGACGACCTCAGTGTTCCAGGTTGATGCTTTACCCACTGCGCCACCACAGGTCAGACACAAACTCACTGTTTTGGTGGCAGATTACTCTGGCTATCCCTGAATTTCCTTTAGTCAAATTCTATGTGTCTGATTTTTCTGGGACCATGTGTCAGTTTGCAACTTTAAGGTAACACGTTAATTAGGAGGCTCCCTGAGCTAGTCAGGATCAGATGCGTTTGAAACTGCAAGGCTAACCCAAGCGCTTTGGGTAGTAACCAGCAGGTGGCAGCACCCGATAGTTTCTCTCAACCCAACATATTGAATAAAACGCTTCTCCTGGCTTCAACAGAAAGAAGCAAATCTGTAACACCTTATCCACTCCTATTATTTTTCTATAAAAGCACAGCTCCTTGTTAAGTTGTTGTATATAACCATCAGTTTTTAACTTGCATTAGCAAACCCAAGTCCCAGCCATGCCCCCCCCCCATCACTAAACACAACTGTCTGCCTAAATGGTTCAAGTAAACTTCTGTTCTTAAGAACGTTTTGCCTTCCCTGACTTTGGAGGTCTTTCCAGGACTTACGTCTATTTAACAACTTTATGCCATGTGTGTCTTGAACTTATATTTCTTTTTTCCTTACTGACCTGGTTCTATGGGGCTCCCACAAGGTGACCCCACTTTCCTGGGCTAGAACACAGGAAAAGCAGTGACAGCCTCTAGGGTGTGCTGTCTGCTCAGTATTCAGCATCAGGACCGCATCAGAAAACAAGTAAGAACCGCATAAGGGCTCAGGATGGGGTGATAGGCATGGCTGGGCAAGGCCAGTGGGCCAGGAGAGAGGCCCCTGAGTTAAGGCTGAGAGAAAGGACTTCATCTGAATGCACAGCAGAAAGAAGAACAGCTGAAGAGCATCAGCAAACGTGTGCATGACCGTACTCAAAGCCCCTGCAGAGCAGGCAACAAAAGTCAGTGGGCAGTATGAGGGGAGGCATTAGAGAGTGGCGGGGACTGTGGCCAACTAGAGCTTCCGTTCTGCTCGAAAGGCACTTACGTCATTGCTTGTAACACTGTCCAGCCCCTACATTCCCCCTAATGCCTGCAGCGAACTGGATGCCAGTTTGAAGTCTCAGAGAGGCTAGCTAATTGCTTTAGCTCTTTTTCCCTACAGCCTGTCAATCTTCCATGCCTAAGTGCAAGACCAGAGGTTCTACCCAAGAAGGTAGACACGAGGGCATCTCTATCCCTAATGGTTTTTTTCCCCCTGGACTTGTTTATTGTAATTAAAAAAAAAAAAAAAAAAAAAAAAAAAATATATATATATATATATATATATATATATGTATATATTTAAAATTGGAATTAGTAAATAGTTTTGTAAACTACAAGATAAGGGCCCTAGCCAGACAACTCAGTTGGTTGGAGTGTCATCATGCTACCCCAAGGTTGTGGGTTCAATCCCCGGTCAGAAGGTCAGGGCACATATAAGAATCAACTAGTGAATCCACCGATGAGTAGAACATAAACCCATCCCTCTCTCCCTCTCCCCTCCTCTCTCTCTCTCTCTAATATCAATAAATAAAATGTTTTAATTACAGGATAGAACAGCAATTAGTTTGACATTTTAAGGTCAAAGCTTATTTGTCGAGTGTTCATCGCTGTTGGAAGGAAAAAAAGAAACATTATCATCAGACCTGGAACTTCCCACGGGCCACTTGGGACGCTTGCCCCACCTCCAGTGACAACATGTTCCCGGCGGTCACTTTCTTTCCGTTCCTTCTCTCTCCTCGGAGGTGTTTCCATGGCAATGAAACCACGCTGTGGAACATGCGTGGTCATGACACGTGCTGTGGAAATGGAGCCTGCAGAGATTATGCCTCTCGTGAATAGAGCCTCCACCCCTGCTAGACTGATGGAGGAGGGGACTCCGCCCACTCTCGTCCCCTACGGTCCACGGCTGAGGTGTGCCTGCCGGGATCCAGCGTCCACGCGGTCTCAACGACCCAGCATCGCGGACTGATTTCATGTTGCTCTATGGCGGGCGCCCCAGGCCTCAGGAAGGACCGCAGAGAATAATAGTGGATTATCGCTTATTTTTAGAACTGCATTTGGAGAGACAGCTTTCAAACCGCCGTGAAAGCCCCCTCCCCAGCCTTACAAAAGGCCCCCTCCAGTTGCCGCTCCCCTCCCGGGGGTACGAACACCCCTCAAAACCTCCACAGGGAAACTAGAAAAATGGATTTCTAGGGGAAGAAAAAAACCCAAGCCGGAGAGTGCTTCCTCCCCAGTTACTATAACACAGGGTCTGGCACCCCATCGGTCAACGGGGCTCCTCGGGGAAATGGAAATGCGGCGGGTGAGGGGGACCTGGCGGGGGTGTCCTGAAGTTGGCAGAGTGTCCGTCCGGAAGGTCCTCCGAATTCTCCACTGGGGTCCAAACGTGACAACCGCGAGGACCCCGCCCGGTTCTTAACTTCCCTTCCGGCCCTGTGCCCCTCCCTTGGGGGCGTTTTGGGGGTTTGTTTTTTTTTTTTTTGGTTTTGTTTTGTATGTGTGTGTGTGTGTGTGCACGTGCTCGCTCATTGCAGGAGCTGATGTGTACGCGGTGTGTCTGTTGCCATGACAACCCAGCAGCCAGTTGGCCCGGGCTTCTCGACAGCACCAATGTGCCCTTGAAGAGACAGCTTGTCAGAATCTGCCAGACGATGTTCCCGCCCGGGTTCACACAAAAGGTTCACAAGGTTCCCGACGGCCCTGGGAGGGGAGACGGGCTGGGGTTTGGCATGAATGACGTGGCCGGGCCAGTGGCTCCTGTCTCCCGCTGAAGTCGTCACCTTCCAGGCGGCCATTCCAGTGCCTGGTGTGTGTGTGGGGGGCACTGTGCATCCCCCAGGAGAGGGACAGAGAAGTCAGTGCAGGAAACATCTCAGTGGGGACCGGAAAGGGGGCTTTGGCGGACTCTCGGGTGACTCATCACTCTCCGCATTTAATAATAAGTCATTGTCACCGCTGGGGTCCTTGTGCCTCTACTGGCTTGTCAAACGCCTGGGTGGGCGCTAGCCAGAGGGGGATAAAGACCAAGAACGCAAGCCCAGGGCAGGATCCCAGACCCGCTCTCCCCACACAGGCTGGCACTGTCTGTCCTCCGCCCGGTGACCAGAAGAATTCAACTCCACACATTTCGCGCCAGGCTGCCATCTGCACCAGTGGACGGAGGGTTTGCCTACACGTGTGTGGGGGGCTCTTTGAGACCCCCACTGCTCTTTCTCGTCTCGTCCTTTCCGCCTCTGCCAAGTCTCCTCCAGGGGCTGGACTGAGGCAGGGAATGAGAGCCGGTCAATTCAACACTTAGCTCGCCAGGGGGTTTTACGAGGAAGGCGGGAACTGGCGAGATTTACCCAGTCACGGGGAGCACCGGGGGCTGCTGGCCGACCTTTGGGGTCACCAGCCGTGTCTAGCTGGCTCTCTCTCCGGGCGGCTCCGGTGACCTGTCTCGTTATTCCATTCAACGCCTCTCATAGAGTCAGTGAAGACCAGCTTCTTGTGATGGTGGTTTCTATCGTTATCTCCAAAGCGAGTGCCGTGGAGAAAGGTCCGGAGGGTCTGCAGCTGACGTCTGGGGGGGTCATCGTTTCGCCAGGACGCCTCCCGGGGATGAGCTGCAACTTGGCCCTTTGAGGGAAATATGAAGTCCAGTGGGTTTCGGCCACAGACATCCGATGTGTCTCTCAGTGAAATCCGTGTGGACCTCAGCTCCGTCCCTCGTCAGATGCAGCAGTGGGACAGCATACGTCTGAGATCTAAAATCCGGTTTCCCTCTGAGAATTCTGGAAAACCTGAGCCCCAAACATGTTGATACAGTTTAATGAACTGGATTTAAAAAAATACTACAATTAGCTATTTAAGAGAGAATCGGCCCCCCCCCCCCACACACACACAAATAATCACCATGGAAACCCCTTCCAGCTCAGGACCTTGGGGCTGCTCCCCCTCGATGCACTTTGACCTCCGCCTCTTGACTCAAACGCCACCCCAAACTTACTTAAACTAGGAAGCCAATGTAGAAACTGCACGTTTCTGGCTCGGACTATTACCTCCGTCAAAGTCAGGGTGACCATCTGCTGTGGAGGGGGTCGAGCACGGCGTGGGAGGGTCCAACCCGTTTGAGCACTCGCTTTCCCACTGGACACGTGGATGCGAACTGCACACACCAGCCGCGCAGAGACCAGCTGCAGCCAAGGTCGCACACTGTGGTCCGCGGCTAAAACTCAGCCTCAGACACTAGGCTTGGCCAGCGCGAGTGGGCTGGACCTTTTTTTTTTATGTTTGGTTACCTGCATTTTAAGAAAATAAAGACTTTATCTTAAAAAAAAATTCAAATTTCTTGTTTCTAGGACCTCGTGGTCACAGTCCCCTGGGTGCAAACGTGGCGCCCCTGTAATCAGGGCAAGTGACCCATCCTGCCCACCCCGGCCCTGCAGGGCAGGCTGCGGACACTTGACTTACTGACTATTAGGGGACCACCCACTGTCTTCAGACCACCCTCGGAAGAGCCAGGAAAAAATAAAATAAATAACTCATTGCATTTTTCAGTGAATACAACCTGAGTATCATCCAATCGAGAGTCAGAACTTCCCTTTGGGATCTGGACTTGATTTCATGATTTCTTTGCTCTTTTTGTTAAAGAGAGAGAGACAGGAGAAAAGTGTTCTGAACGCTGCTGATGACAGCCATGTGGCAGGGGGCATGCTATTTTTGTGTATTCTGATGAGCACCTCCCCCTGAGCCCAGAGTGTGGAAGGTGGGGGTGGGGGGGCTCACCTCTTGGGAACAGAAGGAAAGGAAGAATTAATCAGAGGCTTCCAGGGACTGAAGGTGGAGAACAGCCTCACCGGGAGAGGTGAGAGTGTGCATAACAGGCTGCACACAGAGGGAGGTGTCCTAAGAACCAGATTGCTTTGCAATTCCCCCTCCCTCTCTCTCTGTTCCCTGGGACAGTGGCTCTTTCGGGGTGGTCTGAAGACAGCAGGGGGTCCTTGAGTAACCTGTAAGTCAAGCCTCTGCAGCTCAACCTCCCACCTCCTTGTCCGCAGGGCAGGACAGGGGCTGGGGAAGATGGAGCACCTAAAACAATAATAAAAGTCCTCGTCTCTATTGCCGGAACAGAGTAGAAACCTGGGTGAAGCGAATCCAATAGGTGCCCCGGCGCTGGGCTATGGAGAACCCTACTCAGCCTCTGGTTGAGCAAAGCCCCCCTTCCAGAACCCAGAGCTGAGACTCCCAGGGCCACCGGGCAGTTCCTCAAGGCTTTCAACCGGACAACTTGTCTGTTTTCCCCCTAAAGCAGCAAGAAAGGAGAGTAGATGTGCCTCCTCTTGCTCAGCCAGCTCCCCAGACAGCCGTGCCCCATTGGGCAGCTCGACCCGACTCCCTGGCCCCAACACCCCCCCTTCCTGCGGGGAGAGCTCTCAGAACTGGGCGCTCCTGTGGGTGTCGCAAGGCCATGCGGTGGCCGCCTGCACTCCGGTGACTCACTGGCCCTGGGAGGACACAGGGGGCGAGAGGCACAGACAAGGAGGCAGCGTTCCAGGGCACCTTCACTGGAAGGGCGATGACAGCTCCTCGACAGACAAGGAGCCGAGGGAAGCTGAGGTGTGTGGGGGGGACGGAATGGGGGGGCTTTGAAAGAGAGGCGAGAGTTTAAGGTCAATAGACAATTGCAGTTTGTTCCAAAAAGAAAAACGAGTAATTATTGCTTTAAAAGCTGTCTGCTCCTTTTATGCAGTAAGGGCTGTGAGAGCCAGCAGGGGCTACAGCAGCACTCTGTCCACAGGTCTAACCTCAGTGAAGTGCTGGCTGGTATACAGAAGGTGCTCATAAATGTTTATGGAAGGGAGGGAGGGAGGGAAGGTAGAACAGAGGCATAAGGGCACTGAAATAATTAATTTAAAATATATCTTGATGCCTGACCAGCGGTGGCGCAGTGGATAAAGTGTCGACCTGGGATGCTGAGGACCCAGGTTTGAAACCTTGAGGTCACTAGCTTGAGCCCAGGCTCACTGGCATGAGCGTGGGATCAATGACATGATCCATGGTCGCTGGCTCAAACCCAAAGGTCGCTGTTATGAGGACCAAGGTCACTGCCTTAGCTGGAGCCCCCCAGTCAAGGCACATATGAGAAATAATCAGTGAACAACTAAGGTGCTGTAACTATAAGTTGATGCTTCTCATCTCTCTCCCTTCCTGTCTCTCTGCTTCTGTCTCTCTGTCTTTCTCTCACACAAAAAAATAAAAATAAAATATACATTGGTATATGAGGAAGAGAGAAAAGCTGGGTGTGTGGATGTTAACTGTTCATCTCTGTGTGGAGACTGTTCTCATTGTTTTCCTTTTATGATTTCCTGTGATGGTCTTGTTTTCCTAGAATTAGCTCTTGTTTGTTTAATAGAAATATTGCAAAGTAAGGATTCCAAATTTTAAGAGTCTAGAAGAGAATATATAAAAGTCACAGTAGTTCTGGGTGTTGGGCGTGGAATTCTAGGGTCTCGTTTTGTCCATTTTCTGAATGTCCTCTTGCTTGTATCTTGAAAACATTTTTTTTAATGAACAACATTAGTCTACTCTGGGTGGTTTCGAAACCACAGAAATGTATTCCTCATAGTCCTGGAGGGCGGGAGGCCGAGATCAAGGTGTGTGCAGATTTGGTGGTTCTTAGGGGCATCTCTTTGTGTCCCCAGGTGGAAAAGGTCATTAGGGAGGTGTGTTTGGTGGGGAGTCTCTTTTATCCACTCAGGAGGTCCCCACCCTTACAACCTAAGCACCTCCCAAAGGCCCCGCCTCCTAATACTATCACACAGGAGGTTAGGTTTCAGCATTGAATTTGGGGGGCACAAACGTTCCGACCGTACCCCCAAGTTAGTGAGTCACCGTGGTCCCTCGGATAAGGACTGGGTTGTCTGAGCCGTCTGTCCGTGAAGAAAAGGCGCAGCTAAAGAGGAGAAGCAGGTGAGGCTCTCCGCTGTGGCATACTTTTCAGTTGGCGGGGGGGGGAAAAAATGTCTGTAGAGATTTTGGTTTTTAAATCCCCGTTGGTAAATACCTGTCACATTCGCCAGACGCTGTCCTTCCTCCCCGCTGATGAGAACCTGTGTTTCTGACTCTCTGTTCACGGCGAACAATTATTTTTTTCATTGCGTGAGAGGAGACAGAGACTTCTTATGCCTCTTTCGAAGAGAAATTTGAGACTCTGGATATTAGAGAATACTCGGCCATCCAACAGGTAAACGGGAGCCCAGAACGTCACCGTTGCGTGAAGTCTATCTAGGCAGACCTGCGCGGGTCGGTGGCCCTGTGCCACGCTGGACGGGTGAAGGGAGAGTTTTGTCTAACACGTGAGTTGTAATCGGGTTCGGGAACACTGTGAGCGGCAGCTGGTGAGACTGAGGTCCTCTGTCGATGACAAAGCGACCCAGTCTGGGTGGATTACTACTAAACGAACGAAGGGTATTAGCAGAGGGGACAGACCTTCTATTTAGGTTGGTGCTGTGACAGTAACCACACTGAGGAGCCTCCGGGGCCATCTGACTCACCCTGGGATGTTCAGGCTACACCTGCGCCACGGACAAGGGCGTCTGCACCGGGGACGAGTCGGCGTGTTGGCGGTTTGGATGCACCCGGGGACGAGTCGGCGTGTTGGCGGTTTGGATGCACCGGGGACGAGTCGGCGTGTTGGCGGTTTGGATGCACCGGGGACGAGTGGGCGTGTTGGCGGTTTGGATGCACCCGGGGACGAGTCGGCGTGTTGGCGGTTTGGATGCACCCGGGGACGAGTCGGCGTGTTGGCGGTTTGGATGCACCGGGGACGAGTCGGCGTGTTGGCGGTTTGGATGCACCCGGGGACGAGTCGGCGTGTTGGCGGTTTGGATGCACCGGGGACGAGTCGGCGTGTTGGCGGTTTGGAGTCGGTCGCTGTTTCACAAGCACCGCATGCTCCAAGTCTTGCGTTGCGCAGTCTGCCCGTGCCGCCGGCAACCCCGTCACAAGCCCGGTGATGCCGATTCCCTTTGCGTGCCTTTGTGTTTTCGGCGATTTAACCAAGCAGGCGATCGGAGCCTCTCTGTCCGTGACCGCGGGGATGTGGACTTGAGGCTTCTCCTGCATCCAGCCAGCCGCTCCCTCCCTGAGCCTCCTCCGACCTGGACTCAGCGGACAGCTCCCCGTGGCACAGGCGCCCGTCCCCCGTTTCCCTGCGGGGGCCTCAGGCTGGCTGGTGTGTAGGTCCAGCACCAGGAGCACCGCGGCCGGGCCCTGAGCCCCAGGGGCCCTCTGACCACACTCCGGCCAGCCCGCCCCAGCTGTCCCCCTCGCCTCCCCCCCCCCCTCGCAGAGCCAGCCTCGACTCCTGACCGGCTGCAAGTCAGGGAGTCCCGTCCTGGCAGACAGCCTGTTAGAGGCCAGGACAGGCCACCAGGGCGCAGGGCGGGCCAGCCACCGTGCCCTCCTCCCCTCTGGGTCTACAACATGGGCTCTGGGCTGAGACCTTGGCACTGACTTGACTTCCTAAGCCATGTGGGTGAGTTCACGTACATGCTAACGGTCACTGACGCGTACATTCCATCGGGCGTTCACTACGGGGCCGGACGCAGGTCAACTACTTGAAATGTATTGTCTCGTTTGGTTCCTCACGGGAACTCTTTAGATAGGGACTATTTTTGTTCCCAATTACAGTTGATCTACAATAGCATATAGTTTCAGGTGTACAGCATAGTGATTACACACTGACACACCTCACGAGTGTTCCCCCTGCGGAGTCCAGTGCCCGCCGGGCACCACGCACAGTGGCTACGATGGCATTGGCTCGATTCCCTGGGCTGCACTTCGCATCCCTGTGACTGTTCTGTAACGAACGATTCACGCTTCTTAACCCTTCGAGCGGGACGAGCGTTCATTAATTACGTCCTCGTGCCTCCTGACAATCCAGAGGACGATCGATTTATTTCAAAAACGTGTAAGACAACGTTACGAAAAGGCAAATGTGTGTTCTTCTTGTTTCCATAAATTGATTATCAAACAAACATGATTTTAAGTTAATAAAACTGGAACTGGAACTAAATTTATTTTTTGAAAAAAAACCCAACTCACTCCCGGGGGGTCAGTGAGCATGAAAAAAAAAACTCACGACGCAAAGGGTCAATCCCTTCACTTTTTCACCCAACCCCCTCAGCCTCCTTCTCCTCTGGCAAATCCTCGGTCTGCTGTTCTCTGTGTGACCCAGGAAATGTTACAGAAGGAATCGAGTGTCATAGGGTTAGAAAATTGCAATTAGCGATTTGCAAAAGTATAACATTTTGACTAGTGTTGAATGAAGGCGTTTCCCATTTATGGGGCCCTTATGATGGCCACCTGGCAAACGACTAATAGTTCATCCATGCACAGGCGGAGAGCCAGAAACACCAGCTCACGGCCCTGAGCCTCGGGGAGGCCATCGTAGGCAAGTCACTGGGAGCAAATGTTCTTCTGCAACGTCTGAAGAAGTGTAGGCACCAAGACATTGTTTTTCTTTTCTTTTCTTCTCTCTCTCTCTCTCTCTCTCTCTTTCAGAATAAATATTCAGTGTCTGACTATGTGATAAGCTCCCTTGGCTTCAGAAATACGTGATTAGCAAAATGCCACACTAACCCAGAATGAATCTTACTAGGACAGTAGTAGTGAGGCCAGTTGAGTGACTTAGAAACGGAACTTAAAAAAAACCCAAACAAACGCTTCTCCGCATTCATTCTGCGCACACTGGCAACGTTAGCCGCACTCGCTGACGAGTCACGCGTTCTCTGCGGGAACAGACGGCGGAGCTCGAAGAGTCTGAACCCCGGGAGGAGCAGCCACCTTACTTCTTGAACCCAGCCGGTAATTGTTAACGGCCCTTGGAACGTGGGTTCGGTTAGAGAATGCTTTTGGTTTTCATCGTCTCTCCCTTATAATGATATGAATTTTTACCACAACTATGTTTTCCTTTTGTGACCAAAAAAAAAAAAAAAAAAGATGTTTTGGAAGCTGGAAACTGCTAAGATGTGATGATGATGATTAACCTTCGAAAGGGTGACACTCGGACCAATGCCCCGGATGGTGGGGAGGGGGGTCGTTTTCCATCCGTTTACTCCTCACGCCCAGAGAGCTGAGACCCCGGGGCCGTGTCCGCAGCAAATGCTGCCAAACCCTGTTTCAGTCACACCAGGGACAGGTGGGCCCCCTCCTCTCAAAGCCCCTTTGGGCTTACAGAACAGTAATTAGCATTGAACGAGCCTGTCGCAGGTGCTAGAAAGCCTTCTGAGCCCGTTACAAGCCCGGCCTCGTCGAGCCCTCTCCACAGCCCTAGGAGGGGGCGCTGCTGGGACCTGGATTGTAGGGAGGGCACAGCGGTGGCAGAGAGAGGTGACGGGACTTGCTCAAGGTGCGCGGTTAGACAGCAGGAGAGGCGGTGATCAGACCCTTTCCGCGGGCAGTGGGGCTGCAGCGTCCGCAGTGTCATCCCTGAAGAAACTCAGGGGACAGGTGACGCAGGCTAAGCTGGGTGGAGGGGCAGGCAGGAGGCCCAGAGCCTGCCCAGCGAGGCCCAGCTGGTCAGCCGGGCCCAGGAGGTCCGTGCGGAGGCGAGGAACCGCTCCCCAGGGCTGGAGAGAGAAAGGCCCTCCCCTCCGTTGTGTGGTCTGTGCTGTATGTATCTCCGTCCACCACTGTATCCCCTTCTTTCCTAACTCAGAATCCTGAGGCCTTGGAGGTCAGCGCGCGGGGTAGGCAGGAATTTATTATGCCGGCTGTTTCCTTTGAGGACGCCAGGGGCTCCGCGGGGAAGGGTTTCTGTGGGTTGCTATGCGCTTCCTCCTTCTCCCTGAGGCCAGGCGCAGCCCTGGGGACACAGACACCAACCGCTAAAAGCCCTGTCCAGAGATAAAAACGCTTTATAGCCCCTGCTGGTCTGCATCCAAACGCTACACACCCTTTTGTTCAAACGAAGGAGAGCGAGGGCGCCGGCCAATCCTGATTATTTGAGACCCACCCCTGTTTTTGTATCTCCTGCCGAGGTGGAGAGAGTTATCCCACAGAGAAGAGAGAAGCAGAGGAATTTGAGAGGGACGGGCCGGACAATGAATGAAAGTGTCCATTCAGAGGACCAGAGAAAGGACATGTGCCCACTCCCCTCTCTCCCTGCCGGCCCCTCCAGCTCACTCTGCCTCCCGCTTCAACCCTGCAGCCTCACTCGCCTCCCAGAGCCCAGCTCCACGCCCAGGGAAGGGTCTCTGCCGTGCTGGGCGCAGGGACGTGGCTAGAGGCGTGGAGCAAGGCGTCCGTCCGTCTG
This sequence comes from Saccopteryx bilineata, assembly GCF_036850765.1. NCBI lineage: Eukaryota > Metazoa > Chordata > Mammalia > Chiroptera > Emballonuridae > Saccopteryx > Saccopteryx bilineata. Next base: position 80,053,950 of record NC_089500.1, on the reverse strand, counting down.
TGCAGCTGCCAGCACTCCACACGGCACCCCTGCCGGCGTCCCCAGTGTGCCTGTGGGTAGACAGGTGGGGGTTGTGGCACTTTGTGTGCCCACCGTGCCCCATTCACCCTTCACCTCCCAGGTGTGAGAGCCAGATGCTTCCCGGGTTCACCAGCCATAGTGGCATCTGTGGTTATCACAGCAAGAGAAAGGGAAGGAGACCCACAGCCTCACTGTGACCTGTGCTCCCCTGGGGGGGGGGCACGCTCTATTTTGTAAAATTCATTTTTATAAACGTGCGTTATCTTTGTAAAACACTATGTCGTTGGGTCACCCTTAAGATGCCCAGGTGGGGCCCTGGCCGGTTGGCTCAGTGGTAGAGCGTCGGCCTGGCGTGCAGGAGTCCCGGGTTCGATTCCTGGCCAGGGCACACAGGAGGGGCGCCCATCTGCTTCTCCACCCCTCCCCCTCTCCTTCCTCTCTGTCTCTCTCTTCCCCTCCCACAGCCGAGGCTCCACTGGAGCAAAGATGGCCCAGGCACTGAGGATGGCTCTGTGGCTTCTGCCTCAGGCACTAGAATGGCTCTGGTCGCAACAGAGCAATGCCCCAGATGGACAGAGCATCGCCCCCTGGTGGGCATGCTGGGTGGATCCCGGTTGGGCGCATGCAGGAGTTTGTCTGCCTCCCTGCTTCTCACTACGAAAAAATACAAGAAAAAAAAAAATAGATGCCCGGGTCCTGCTTTCGCTCACTCGTGGTGACACGTGAAAGGTGTGCAGACGTCCGAGGAAGCATGCACGTGGCTCAGCTCACTCCGCTCCACCCGGTACTAAATGAGGAAGTGCTCCCCTCTCCCTGCAGATGGTGGAATCAGGGCCCAGTCGAGGAGAGAGCCATTCACAGCAGCTCACGGTGTCGGCCGCCTCTCCGTGGCTCTGGGCTCACCGGTGCTGGGACTGCAGACCAGCGAAGAGAAGGCTGGGATTGCGTCCAATACTCAAGGCCAAGGAGCCCACGCAGGCTTCTCCGATGAAGCCTGGGGCACAGGGGTTCAACCTGGGGACGTGGTTCCTTCCAGACGGCTTCTCTCCCATCGGACCCCCTACTTCTGATGTGAATGCTTGGTGGTCAAAACCGTGGTCACCAGCCACCTGGTGGCAATAACTGTGTTTGCCGCCATTTATTGAGTTTCTACTACGCACCACATACATGACTTCATTCGTTTCTATGAGGGACATATTCCTGTCCCCACCGTGCGGAGGAGGAAGGTGTAACCGAGAGACTGGGGACCCCCAGGGCTAGCACGGGGGGCTCAGGAGAACGTCGAGCCCAGACCGGTCCGTTTTAATTTTATTTGTTTTTTACAGAGACAGAGAATGAGTCAGAGAGAGGGATAGACAGGGACAGACAGGAACGGAGAGAGATGAGAAGCATCAATCATTAGTTTTTCATTGCGCGTTGCAATACCCTAGTTGTTCATTGATGGCTTTCTCATATGTGCCTTGACCGCGGGCCTTCAGCAGACCGAGTAACCCCTTGCTCGAGCCAGTGACCTTGGGTCCAAGCTGGTGAGCTTTTTTTGCTCAAACCAGATGAGCCCGCGCTGAAGCTGGTGACCTCGGGGTCTCGAACCTGGGTCTTCCGCATCCCAGTCTGACGCTCTATCCACTGCGCCACCGCCTGGTCAGGCCAGACTGGTCCGTTTTAAAGACCTGTGTTTGTCCTCTCCATGTCCGTCTGCCAACTCGCTTCCGGGACTCAGAGTGGGCTTGTGACTTCTCAGGTGAAAAGGGGTCACGGAAATGACAGATGACAGAGGGGCCGATGCGTTACGTCGGCTCTGGGTCCCAGCACAGTGTGGAGGAAGTCTCAAGATCCGACCTTTCCCTTCCCTTCCCTTCCCCCAGGAGAAGTAAACCTGGAGGCTTCCCGTCCACCGCAGAACTCACGTTTTTTTAACACCAGATAGTTGGTTACAGAAGGAGGAATGAGATCCAGCCTGGGTTCGTCTCGGTGGGATCCTTGCAAAGTGGGAAGCTTCCCTGGGTCTGTGGGCAGAAAACACGTTCCTCCTGGTGGCATGGGCTCGCTAAGACGGCCTGGGAATGACTCAGAGGGGGACCCGGTCCCGCCCGTGGGACAGTATGGGCAGAGGCTGTGAGTTTTAAAAACTTAGAAGAAAAAAAATGTCGACTTAGGGCCAAGAAACCAGCCAGAAACGAATCGACGTTTCTGTAAATGACAGGCCAGCACGGCGCGTGCCTTCTCGTGTGGTTCCCGGGTCGCTGGGTGCAGGCGCAGCGTGGGTGGGGCGGAGAGGGAGTCTGTGCCACCCACAGAGGAGTGACAGATGGCCGGTCGGCGACAGCTCAGTCCGCTGCTGTTATTCCAGGAGGAGCAATAAAAAAAAAACGCTGAGAGGCCAGTTCCAGAGGAGGATTGGAGCTGGGAAGGAGCTTGTTCATGAAATAGAGAAAAATCTTACTACACCTTGACCAAAACTACGCACTTCGGGCCTAAGGAGAGGTGTCCGGCGGATAACGTCATCCTGGGCCTCTGCCCATCTTGCCCTGAGATGCTGACATTCCCCCCCAGCCGAGGAAAGAACAGTGGACATTTATTGAGACCTCCCCCGGCACCCTGTGTGAATTCTCACAACCTCTGAGGAAGGTCCCGACATGAGCCCCGTTCTGAGGCCGAGAGCACAGAGTGACCAGTAGCCTCCCAGGTCGCACCCCTGAGCGGGAGGTAGTGGTTCGCAAGGGGTTTGACCCTGGGGCACGCGCTCCTGGCCGACATGCGGTCGGTCCCTCTCTGTGCAGCACCGGTGACAAAAATAATAATGAGAATGATAATGCATTGACTTCCTCTTACATAACCAATCTCTGCTGGGGGCACTTCCTGCGCGGTGCTGTGGAGGGTGGGTGGGTGGGGAGGGACGGGGACGTCGTTTTTGTGGCCGTTCAGGGTGGCCGCTTGGCGGTCATCTTCAGAGACGTCTTTGGTATAAATAAGACTGATTCTAAACTGGTCATTGAAAACGCTATGTATTAAGTCACGTGAGGTGTGTGTGTGTGTGTGTCTGTGTACGCGCGCGTGCGTGAATGGTGGTCTCAGTGAATTATATCATCGTAAAATCTGAAAGCACCTCGTACTGAGAACAGGTGGCGGCCCGTGCGGGAACTAAAACAGGTCCAAAGAGCACCGTGCTGGCTGTCACCTATCCTAAGGCCACATCCTGATGGGCCTATGGCGTGTCCAAGGAGGCTCGGGCCTCACAGCTGAGCAAGCAGGCCCCTTTTGACTTGTGGGTTCGTGTCTAAACAAGCAGGCGCCCCCCCCCCGCTGCCTTCCCATTGCCCACACGTCCATGGAGCCTTGACTGACCCTCAGGCCTGACCCCCCCCCAAATCCGCTGCGGATATGGATGGATACAGCTTCCGGTTCTCCACGGAGGAGGGGGCGGTGTGGTAAGCAACTGAATACACACCTCTGACTTTTTTTGGAGATGCTGATGACTTGAGTTCTCCAACCTGACCGTTTGCATGCTGAAGACTTAGGCTTGCAAACAGGATGTTCCGGGGAAACCAGCAAATCATCAGGGCGGCGTTCAAAAAAAACCAAACAAACCAAAACAATAAATAGGACAAAGGTCCTCCTGTCATTCATGAGCCCCTGGCTGGACCTCCCTGTTTCCTTCCATCTTTAAGGTTTTTATCCAAACTAGAAGTCACCTGTTCCACCCGATTCCGTTCAGTCCCCTTGTATTTCAACCGTAAGAGGCAAAGCGACTGAGCTCTATCCTAGGGGGTAAATATTTGTTTTCCATTTCCTCCCCTGCTCCAGACAGACCTTGCTCTTAAGCGGCTGCCGCGAGCCCCCTATATCTGTTTTATGTTAAACATTTATGATGGAAAAAAGACATTTTTTAAATGAACGCGTGTTCATGATAGACCTTGCAGAATGTCCAGAGACGTTTCAAACAAAGAAATAGAAAACACTGAGACCCACCATCCTCTGGTGTATTTTTTTTCCTACACAGATGGTTTCTCTCCCACAAAACTGGTATCATACTCTACACACAGCCGGTTCTCTTCTTTATCTGAACATTGCAGGCATTTCCTCGTCTAATTTAGACTTCTTCCAAAACGTCATTGCACTGGCTGCACAATATTTCAACATAAAAATGTGCCATAATGTAATTATTTTCTTATCATACATTTGGTTGTAATTTAACTTTTTTTTTTTGTTTTGCTTTTACAAATAATGTCAGAATAGTGTGTTTGCGTACATTCTTTGACTGTTTCCTCGTTACATTCTAGATATCAGTTATCAGCAGGGATCAGTACCTCTGAGAGTCTTTGAGCGTAGTTAACGATTTGCCCTTCAGCCAGGACTGGACCCATGCATGAACCCTTCCACCGGCTATTATAAAGAATGCTGCTATGAACATTCACTCACTGGGTTTTGTGCAGACCTGCGAGAGTGGGCCCCCAGGGCTCTCCCTAGCTCCGTTTTCAAACCACAGGGCCCTAAGGGTCCCCTAGTGACTCCAGGAGAAGCAGGTCACGCTCCTGGCTGTCACCTGACCCTCCCATCCAGGCAGGTCTGCATTCATCTGTTCTGTGTGTCCGGGGCTATGTTTTAAAAACGCTTCAGGGAGAAAAATAACGTTGCCAGAAATAAATGAGCAAAAATACCCATTCTAACCGATTGATTAAAATTCAGAAAGGGCCGGGGGTAGGAGAGAGCTAGAGCAAGCCCTGGGAGCTCCTGCCAGGTAAGCACCCAGGTGTCGGTCAGGACCAGTTCCGTCCCTGAGACCCAGCACGTCTGTCTCTTCCTCGTCCTCAGGGACAGCCTTGGGCTCAGCAGCGACATGCTGAACCCTACCCTGTAGCAGCTCCCTGCTGTCCCCAGACCAGGGGCCAGCAGCAGCAGCCTCCATTCCCCATGCCCACTTGTGACCATGAAGAATGTCTCCAGTCATTGCCAGATGCCCCCTGGGGAAGGAAAACCACTCCAATGAAGAGCCACCGGGACAGTGGGGACTAGGGGGACCTGTTCCAGACCAAGGCTCCAGCCCCCAGGTCCTCTGACTGCGGGCTGGGTGTCGATGGTGCCGCCACTCAGGGGGCAGCGACACCATCACTGAAAATACCCCCAAAATTTTCCCAAGGTGAGAGGGATCTCGCCCGTCCTGTCAGGGGCAACGACAGCTCAGCTCTTAGTCTGATGTCTGAAGGGCGGCTGACATCCATCTCTGATGCAGAGGGTCAAGTGTCACATACAAAAGTCCATAGCATCCGGCAGGCCTGGGGTCTTGCAGCGAAGATGGACGTCAGCCCAGAGTCGAGTCTGGGGTCTGAGGCACCTAATCTCTGAGTCACATAAATGCTCTTAAACACCCGTCTGTCTGCCATCCATAAAAGAAAAAAATGAACAGACCCACCACCCTCCAAGGCCATTCTGAGGGGGAGGTGAGATCATACATCATCCCACACGAGAACAGTTAGTAACTCTAGTGCATCCGGCCGCGTCGGCAGGGGGGCAGCCTCATGCCAGTTAGAGGAGGGGACACCAGACGTGAGCGATGGATTTGCGGGCGCTGCGTCACCTGGGAAGGTGCACGGGTTGTATCGCAGGGGCCGGACTTGACCCACGGAGTGATCCTGGCCGCTCTGCGCGGTCTGGGCTCCTCCTCAGCGAGCGAGCGAGTGAAGGGGCCGCGGCAGATGGTCTCCGAGGCCCTCCCTCCGTCTGCCACTGCGACTCCGCGCGTGGGGCCCGAGGACGAGATGTCTCTGTCCTTTATTCTTGGACAATATCTTAGAGCGAACTTTCCCCGCATCCTCTGTCTTGTTTTCCACTTGTGCCCCCCCCCAGACACACACACACACACACACACACACACACACACACCCTTCCTTTCACACCCGGAACTCCCTGAAAGTGAGCCCAGAGATCCCGCAGTGATGACCCTGGCCCCTAATTTTGCACCACTTCCCACTGGGCTATGCCCCCTGTTTGGTCAGCAACCTGAGCCAATCTGCAGAGGCAGGAGGGACGAAGGCCCTGTCCCCCTGCAGCCCCTCCAGGGAGTTGAGGGTAATCGGGAGTTACAAGGTGGGCGCTGGTCTGCAATAGCTTCCCCCACAGCTCCCTGAAGGGCTTGGATGGTCTACTAACACCCTGGAGCCGCTGCCATGTGCCAGATGTCCGGCCCAATCATCCTCTCTGAGGACAATGGCATAAGTATCTATTGTATTAGATAAAAATCCTTTGTCATGGCCAAGTCCAGGGGGAGCTAGGTACCACACAGTGGCCTCAGGAAGCTGGTTACCTGACTTCCTCCTTCCCTGGACACATGACATGGGTCCCCCTGGGCGGCGCTCACTCTCCATCCTTCTGCCTCTGTCAGAAACGGGGGTGGGGGGTGGGGGGGGAGCATCCCGCGTCTTGTGATTTCCCATGCACAATCAATCCTCAGAATGAAACCCTCCCGGCTGCATTTCTGCACAATGTCCGTGATTACAGCGATTAACTCAATCAGGCCCAATTTCATAACCATCAAAGGTGTCATTTCCCTGTGCGGGGGGGCCCCGACACGCGACATCCCAGCTGTCTGCTACCCACATCCCAAACAGAGCGGGAAACAAAACACTGGGCCGGGGTTCAGTGCTTGATCAACTTAACACCGTATGAATACGGATGATGAGACTCCATGAAACCCCACACAATCTGGTCTGTGATCTCCCCCTGGGTGGGGGTGGGGTGGGGGTGGGGGTGGACCTTCTTCAGTAGCTCAGATATGAAAAAGGCTCCCATTCTCCCCAAGAAATTGCCTCCCTGAATGTTTCATTCCCAGACAAAAAAATAATAATAGTTCAGTCAACTACATGTACTCCGTCATGTCACTGTTGTTATTGTTATACAAGGACCTTGGTGCTCCAGCTCAGGTCCCACGGAGAGCGTGATGACTCCTTGTTCGTTCACCTGGTTCTATGCGCTGCGGGCGCCCCTGGGGTCCCGGGTCCAGGCCCTGAGCGTCGTATGCAAAGCAAAGGGGGCCTCAGGGCCTCTGTCCCTCCCCAGGAGCTAAAGAGATGAGAGTGGCCCAGCGCCAGGGCCAGAAGAAGCAGATCTGCGCTCCCTTTTCTGCTTTTCACCGGATCTCATTCAGTTTCCTGCCCACTTTGGACAAGCGTGGAGGCCTCAGCTCTTTCCCGGTGATCATCAGACGTCCTGCTGGCGTCTGGGGTTAGAAACCCCGCTAGCCAGAGGAGAAGGAGTTTGTCCAGACCGTGTTTGGCAGGTGATGTCATCTTGAAAGTTACTGACTGGGAAAGGGACGGGCCCACGGAGACGCCTGGGCTGGCTGTCCACGCTGGCTGTCCACGCTGGCCGTCCACGCTGGTCTTCCAGACCCAGGGGGACAGCGCTGTGTGCCTCCTAAAAATTCATGACCATAGAGCGGTGTGCGGTTTTTATTTTTCTATGTTTTATTGTACAGTAAAGCATTTAAAAAGAAACACTGATCAGCAGATAATGTGCAAAAGAGTCCACCATCTTCATTAGACCAAGTGGCTTAAAGGCTGGTCCGTCCACAGTAGGCGGAACGACAGCCCCCCAAAGAAGCTGCTGCCTGCCTGGTAAGACTCGGCCGGTGACGCCCCTGACTTCCCGAGGCCTCTCCTGGGGACAAGCAGACGTGTACACCACTCTCCGAATGACGACACTTTCACAGAAGGGGCTAACCAGAAGACTTATGTTACTCTTTTATTTTTACGTAGGGCAATCGACATTCTGCCGTTTTAACCACGAGGTACCACTTTTCCCCAATGTATTCTGCAAGCAGCTAAACGCAGAAAAACAAACAGGAAGTGCCTTTCCCCCACCTCCCCAGAACGCACCCTACCACGACAAAAACCAAATAAAAGGACGGAGCCCGCAGGACCAGAACGCATCCCTGAGACACGCTGTTTCCGTCCGGTAACTGCGCCGCCAGCACAACGGACAGATGATTCGGGGACAGCAGAGTCCTGTGAAACCCGCAGCCGGGGCGCCTGCGGCGGGACACGCTGGGAAGACCCAGAACCGAAGCGCTTTTTAACCGGCGCTAATATTCCTCCGCCGGTCGTGACTTCCACGTCTGCTGCCTCCCCCCTTTCACTCCCATTTCCGTCCCCGACGGCCAGGCCTGGCCATCTGGACTCTCTCCCCCCGCCCAAACCTTCCTTGACGTCTCCGGAAGAAACCTCCTGAAATAGCTTTCGACTTGTCTCTCCTGCCAGGTCCGCCTTCGCGCCACGCGGACCCTGGGGTTCCAGGACCCAGCACGGTGTCCACGCGGCGCCGCCAGGGGCCGGAAAGAACTGCAGGTGGAAGACAGTCTTCCCTTCCCTGCCCCGCGCTCGAGGTCGTGACCACACGTGGCGGCCACAGGCGCCCCCCCGGCCGCACCCTCCGTGAACCCTGCACCTCCGAGGACAGCCACGTGGCAGTTCGTCGCCTGGATCCAGGCGCCCAGGGCTCTGTGCGTCCCGCGCTGCGGCTCGGTGGGGCGAGACCTGCAGAAAGAAGGCGCTTCGCCTCCAAGGGCCACCTGTCCCTCCCCTGTCAGAAGAGGGTGCACAGCACCCACCCCTGTGGGTTATTCTGTGAGTCAACCGTGTTTGCATCTGCAATGCGCTTGGCACAGCGCCAGCGCCCTGCGGCGAGCACAGAGCAAACACGGACTCTCGCTCCTCACAGCGCGCCCGGCACACAGACGGGGAAACTGAGGCGCGCGAAGGGTAGGGGACTCTCCCAGAGCACGCGGGTGAGTCCGAGCCGGAACCCACCGTGCCAGCTGCCGTCAGAGTTTCCCTCTTGACCACGTTATCCTGTGACCACCAAGCCCTGACCTTCCCCACAGCAGACTCCCCAAACGTTCTAATTGCTGATTAAAAGATCAAGAACATCCTAACGTAGGGACCTGGCCACACACTGCATGCCCGGCTTGGTGTCCACCCCCCCCCCCCCATTTCCTATCAGTCCAAAGTGTTCCCTTCCTCCTCTGAGCTTTTATGGCACTTGAACCACCTGGACAGCTCACTGGCCCAGCGGGCACCCCAGCCTGTGTGGTGACGTGTCCTCCGTAGGCACCGTGTGTCCCCGGCAGGGCCGTAAACCCTCCGAGGATGGGCAGGTTTGCCTCATGGCTCTCTGTGTCCCCAACCGGGACTAGGACTGCGCCTTGCCCAGAGCTGACGCTGCCTAAGGGTTTGCCGATTGATAAATGGGCACAGGAGCAGCTAGACGTGGACAACACCCCCCATTGTCACCAACGCCCCTTTTCCTGCTATGGCACTGCCTGCTGCACCCCCTGACTGTGGGAAGAAGTGAATAACAGACACCCCCTCACCTCTCCGTGTGTTTGCACACGTGGTACTTACCGTGTAGAGGGAAAATCTAAAAATGAGTCAACTGCATCCTTTTCTGGAGGTTCCGAAAACCTAGAGAGGCATCCTTTCTCTCTCTCTCTCTCTCTCTCTCTCTCTCTCTCTTTTCTCCCATATTTGGAAACCCAGTTATCTGAAAGGTCATTAGTTAAATTAAAATGGGGTCTGACTGGAATAGGAAGAACCTGCAATCCCATGTGACTTGTCTGTTTACAAGAAGAGGCAGGGACCCAGGGGGATGCCCACCGCGCACAGAGTGGAGGCTGGAGTGACGGTCTACACATCCAAGAGTGCTGAGGACTCACGGCAGTCCCCCGGGAGCGGGGACGGGCCCTCAGCGTCCTCGGCAGGAACCAACCCTGCCGACACCTGGATTTCTGGCTTGCAGCCTCCAGGACTGGGAGAAAACACATGGCTGTAGTTTTCAGCCACCCTGTTTGTGGTACGTGGTTATGACCACCCCAGGGAATTAGTACCCCACGCTACACCTGAGACCCAGAGCTTACCGTTTCTCACTCCGAATTACACGCGGACACGTTCTCAGTGTAACTCACCTAGTGTCCAAGAAACAAGGCTTTCATTAAGATATTGCTTATTCTTCTCAGGAATAACAAAGTTAATCACTAAATTCTGCGACATCTTTCATTTTTTTCTGTCCAAGTGTTTATATCTATTTATTTTTACCCCATAGATATTACAATAAAGATTCAATGCACTGGCAAATAACTAAGAAAAAGATGTGTTGAAGAAATACAATAGTATTGCCTGACCTGTGGTAGCACAGTGGATAAAGCGTCGACCTGGAATGCTGAGGTTGCCGGTTCGAAGCCCTGGGCTTGCCTGGTCAAGGCACATATGGGAGTTGATGCTTCCTGCTCCTCCCCCCTTTCTCTCTCTCTCTCCTTCTCTCCTCTCTAAAATGAATAAATAAAATCTTAAAAAAAAAAAAAAAGAAATACAATAGTATTGTTTATTTGGGCTTTCAGAAAGAGCTTGTTTTAACTTTCATTTGACATTGAAGCGGCTTCCTTTCTTTTTCCCCCTGTAGAAATGGAACTGATGGATATTAACACTGTGCTACATTAATTTTGAGCTTTGTCAGCACCCATCCCATCCTTAGACCATTTTCAGTTAAGATGTCTATGCAAATTCTGTTCTGCTCACTTCCACATCAATTAGTCTATGCATTTGTCCATAGTACAGAACCATGCTGTAAAAACCAAGAGTTATTACTTAGAGTCCTATTGCATGCCACTGTAAAACATCATTTATACTTCCCTTGCTCCTTGGGCATTGCAATATTTTCCCTATTGTAAACACATCTTTATAAGTATTTTATTCTTCTTAGATTATTTCCTTAGGTTATTTTCCAAAAGCTATTAGTGAGTGACTTTATGAACAGTTATGTTACACGTCGCCACAGTACTTGCAAAAAAAGACCAAAGCAGGCATCGGCTGGACAGATAGGTTGATTAAAGCATCTTCCCGGAGTACAGAGGTTGCTGGTTCGATCCCCGGTCAGGACACATCCAAGAACAGACCAATGTGCCCCCGCTTTTCCCTCTCTCTTCCTAAAGTCAATCAATAAAATTTTCTCTAAAAGACCAATGCAATGGACAACACCACCAACAATGTTATCAGAAGGAGTTTAGTATTTTTAAAGATTCATTTGGCAAGCGTGCAACACCAAACATATTGTACGTACGTCTACCTAAACCTTGAAAAGATCTTTTCAACTGTCATAATCAAATAATGGGTGGTAGATAAAACAATGTGTATGTCTTGGCCCAGGGCAGGAGTAACCTCGCCCATCTGCCCGGCACATAAAGTCCTTGAGGAAATCGTTGGCTATTTTTAAGGGACATCTACTTTACTCATACAGCTAAAATTCACCACACACGTCTGCTGTCACAAACTCTCAAACAGGGGGATTGAGAGAAAACAGCTATTTTAACGCTGAGCAAAAGAGAGTGCAGTGCTCTGAGCTGCTGTCAGAAGAGATATTTCCATGAGGACCTTTGCTGTAGATGCTGTTTCTAGTGATCTATGGCTTCTTCCATTTAAAAAAATTAAAAAAAGAAGCAAGATTTTGATATTTATATTTCTTTTCTTTCCGTAATTTTGAGGGAAAAGGGAAAATATGAAGAAAAAAATTTAACTTATGCATGGCAAGAGAATTCCGTGGAGAAATTTTTCAACAAATGGTGCTGAGACTCCTGGAGAGCCACATGCCAAAGAGTTGGATGTTGACCTCTTCCTTTTCCCACATGTGAAAATTAACTCAAAAATGAATCGTCACCTAAATGGAAGAGCTAAAACTATAAAATTCCTAGCAGAAGGCTTAGGAACAAATTTCATGACCTTGAGTTGGGCAACGGTTTCTTATAAGGCACGAGTAACGAAAAAATAAACAAATAGGATTTCATCACAATTTAAAAAATTTTATGTATCCAGATGACATCAGCAGGAAAACACCACCCACACAATGGGAAAAAAAAATATTTTAAAAAAATTACATACCTGACAAGGGGCTGAGTCCACAATACATATAGAAGTCTTACAAAGATGAGCATAATCCCATTTTTAAATGGACATAGACCTTGCGTGAACATTTACCCAGGAAGATCTACAAATGGGTGATAACATCCTCAAAGTCATGAGTCCTTAGAGAAATGCAAACCAAAACTACAATGAGATAGCACTTTGCACCTCCTAGGATGGCTAAAGTGGAAAAGACAGACAGTAACAAGTGTTAGCAAGGATGTGGAGATTCGGAAACCCCCAACACGTCACTGGCATCACGGCTTCCGAAACGCGGACACGTGTGTGCCCGCAGCAACATTATTCAAATAGCCAAATGGTGGAGAAAACTCAAATCTCCACTAACGGGTGCACGTACTGACAAAATGCAGTCTAGTCACACGACATCACATTATTCGACCGTTGAAGGGAATGAAGTGCTGCAGTTCCACCCGTTGAGGAGAAGGGTGGGTCTTGCCAACGTGGCCAGTGACAGAAGACAGCACAAAAGCTTGCACATGACCTGATGTTATTTATGTGAAATGTCCGGAACAGACACAGCCAGAGACAGAATGTAGATTAATGGGTGCCTGGGGCCGGGGCAGCTGAGGGAGCTGGAATCAGAGGCCCAACCAGTGGCCCCTGGGTTTCTTCTTCAGCTATTGAGTACGTTCTAAAATTAGTCTAAAATTAGATTGTGGTGATGGACGGTTGCACAACTCCGAATATACTAAAACCACTGGACTAAAATACTCTGAATGAATGGATTTTTAAGTTACATGAAATATCTCTCAGTATTAAATATGCAAAAAAATATATATTTTTTAATTGTGCTTTAATCCCACCACCAGGGATAGTACCCTTTAACACTTGCCATATTGATGAACTTCGCAGACTTCCCTCAAAGAGGGTTTCATGGGTGGTGAAAGGATGTTACCTTTTCTCCTCTGCGTAACAAGCTTCGTCTATGTATTATTCCCGTATTTACCAAAGCCATAGACGATAATATGGGAGTCATATTAGTTAAGCCAAGAGCTAGGTCATAATCACCGACTTACCTTCTTTTTAACCTTCTGTCCAATCATGCGCCTTCATAGCAACACTTCAACCCACCTGCTTCCCTCCCCCACCCACGGGTTAGTTGTTTAACTTTTACAAGCCTGCCAGTGACAGTCAGTGTTCCTAGCAGCTAAAATGACAGAGTGTTTGATAAATGTTGATTGGGCGGATGGGGGAAAAGATGGATGCAAGGAAGGATGAAAGGAAAGAAGGTCTAACCGATGGTGGCGCAGTGGATAGAACTTCAGCCTGGAATGCTGAGGTCGTCAGTTTGAAGCCCTGGGGCTTGCCCATCCAGGCACAGAGGAGAAGCAACTATAAGTTGATGTTTCCCACTCCCCCTCCCTCCTCTCTGTCTTCATTCTAAAATCAATAAATAAAATCTTTTTTAAAAAAAGAAAGAAGGAGGGAAGAAAGGAAGGAGAGAGATGAAGGAATGGATGAATGGATGGATAGATGGATGGATGGATGGATGGAAAGAATGTGTAAGAGAGGAAAGTTACAGAAGCTTGCAGACAGAAATAACAGCCACGAGAAAGGTTGGCTGGGTGGGGTACTAAACACTCTGCCCTTCACTTTGACATCTGCCCAGCCTACAACCTCAATTGTTCTATTTCCTTCTTCCGTCAGTTTCTCATGCTGTGTTCTTGCATATTGTGCAAAAGAGCACACCATGGCACAGAAAGTGTGGTCATCCTGTTTCTGAATCCTTTGTTGCTCCATCACATTTCAAAAGCGGCATGTTTTGCGTTGGGCTCATCCCACCGGCGACGGGGGTGTGGCAGTGCGCCCCGCAGGGCAGGGCACGGGAAGCCCCGCCCTCGCCCTCCACGACCTGTTTACAGCTAGAGCCAACGGAAGGTGAGAGGGTGGAGCCCTTCTGTGGCGAGGAGCTCTTCACCGCAAGTTCCGTTCCCAAATGCCATCTTATCCAGGGAGGAGCGAGAAAAGGGAACTAAAGCTGAGTAGTCTGTGAATTATGGACCAGTAAACGTCTTACCCGGAAAATGCAAGAAGCAAGGTCTGAACTTTTTTTATTTTTAACCAAACTTTCATCATGTTTCCTACCATGCAATTTCCCTTCTACCAGTTTTTAATGTTTCTATTGAGTCTTTTTGTATAGTTTTGTTTTTGTTTTTCTTAAGCGAGAGACAGAAAGAGGAACAGAGACAGGGACACACAGGGACAGACAGACAAGAAGGGAGAGAGTTGAGAAGCATCAACTGGTAGTTGCGGCACTTTAATCGTTCATTGATCACTTTCTCACACGTTCCTTGACCGGGGGGCTCCAGTGACCCCTTACTCAAGCCGGCGACCTTGGGCTTAAGCCAGCAACCATGGAGTCTTGTCTATGCGCCCACTCTCAAGCCGGCAACCTCGGGGTTTTGAACCTGGGTCCTCTGCGTCCCACCTCAACACTCTATCCACTGCGCCACTGCCTCATTGGGCTGTATAGTTTTCTTTTAGCGCATTCAAAAGAGGAAAGGAAACAGGAGAAAAAACTCCAGGGACAGGAGCCTGGGGCAGAGGGGTGGAGAAACTGGAATCACTGTTATAAAGCATTGCTTTGGATTCCTTCTTGCGAGTTTTTGAAGGGATCCTTTTGGGAGAGGTCTTTTCCTTGTCCACGGACTTGGATGATCCCTGCTCCCATAGTCGGCAGGAAACATCACAGAAAGACACCTGTTCAACTGGAAAACTTGTGGGATGGCCGGTTAATTCGCATGAGAAAAGGTCTGTTTGTGTCTGGCTCACCAGAGTGTGGGGTCTGGAGAGACCACACAAATCCTTCCAAACTTAAAAAGCAAATCAGGCCCCGTATGAGTATGGTTCTTCTGTGGGGTTGGGGGAGGCAGGTAAAGCTCACGGCAGAGCAAAGCTGCGTCCCCATCCTCAGCCATCTGTGCCAATAGGAACCTTCTGACGCAGGCGTGGCCAACAGATTTTGCCCCCGGGGCCAGATTAGAAAGAAAACTTTTTTCACAGGCCGGACGAAATATTAAAATTAAAAAATGTTAAATACAAAAACAATTCACTTAAGTAAACAAAATTTATTATGTAATTTATTTATGAGTAAATGTGAGTGAAAAAAAATTTTAATATACAATATTATCTTAATAAAAATATTTTTAATAAAAATATAATTACATACTGCATAAATATCCAAACTGTATCGTAATTAATCGAAACTATTTAATTAATAGGATGAGCTTGAAGGGATCATATCGCAAATAAAACAATTATTTCGTTTTACAAACAGCCTGGACACATTTTCAGTTATCAGCTGCAGCTATTGTCTATGCTACAATGCCACTTGATTCAGCACACTTGCCCACAAAAATAACAAATTTTTTGACCGTGGGTGCGCACTGGCAAACTCCGCCTAAAAGAATGTGGGTTTCATATCACCGCTAAACGTCAAACAGTTCATATTGAGTACAGACAAGTACAAAAGTTGTAAATCTTTATAATGGAATCTTTTTAAAAAATAAAGAAGTATCACGAATACATTCGACCAATTATTGGAAGTTAACCTTAGATTAGTCACACACGGAATTCTTTTCCGCGTATCACTATCTTCTTAAATATCTCAATTTCCAATAATCAAAGACACTTCCACTTCTGAATAGCTGAGGTTTTAAAGTAGTAGGAGAATATTAAAAATTTAATCACGGGCCGCATAAACTCATTACGCGGGCCGTATGTTGGCTACGCCTGTTCTAACGTCTGCTCACTCATGGGATTTGAGAGGGCTAGGAATCGCCTCTCATTTATTTAGAAAAGGTCTGGGGACCGCTGGTTCCCATCAGGCCCGAAGGTCTTGTTTGGCGTTTTTCTTCTAGGAGCTCTAAGTCTAAAGCTGATCAGTTTCACCTGTGGAGTGGAGTCTAACACCTGCCCTGTGCTCTAGGAGACTGCAGAGGACAGACAGGAAATAAAAGATTGGAGGAGTCAGCTCCCCACCCCCTGCAGCAGACCCAGCTCAGCCCCTTTGCCTGTCTGATATCTGCTCTTGGGACTTTTTTTTTTTAATAAATGTATTCCGCACACACACACTGAAATGGAGCCAGTCAGCCTTCTCTGTAAGAACTTCCCTGGCAGGGATGTCTGTCTGTCTAGTCTAGTCGTGACCCACTTGCACTTTGAAAGCACTTCAGCTTGCTCTAGGGACTCCAGCTCAGGACCTGTGCCCTACGGCTGTTCCCCTCTCTCCTTGTCTCCCCGACAATCAAGTGAGGACCGTCACACGGAACTCCCTCTCTTCACTCACAAGGGACTCACCAGAAGGAGCAACATGCACTCCTCAGTCTCTTAGGAGAAACTGACGCCATCGTCACAAAGGACATCGTGAGACCCCGGGGGCCCCAGCTCCCCGAGAGCAGGAAAGGGCTGTGGGGTGTGGGGTGAGGAGGGAGGGAGGAAGGACAGAGAAGGAGCCTTGCTTTGAAGAAGATGATCCCCAATATCCCCCCTCACAGGCTTGGCTGGTCCAAGCAGGAATGTAGCAGAATTATTCGTTATCGGATCGGATCTATCATCACGAATTGCCTGTCACCTTTGCACGAACCTCTTACTAGATAGCGCCCGGTGAAAGGGCCCTACTGGGTGCTCCTGCAGGGACGCTGGGTGCTCTGCACAGCACCCTCCCTGCCCCATACTGACACCGAGACATTCACACCATTTTAGAAATAACACCCCACCTCCTGGCTGCCACAAGCTGCTGGCTGCAGGCATTTGCAGCCTGGGGCGGGAGGTCACATCTAGGTTGAGGAGTGACTGAGAAGGCCTGCCCCTCCCCCACCCCCTCCTCCCCACCCTCTCCCAGTACCCAACGCCTCCTCTTTCTCTTTCTGTACTTTGTTGAAACATCGGATGAAATTTTCTAAGAACTTAATTCACCCGCCCTTCTCACATTTCTCCGTGAGCAGGCCACTCCTCTGGGGTGGGTCCATGCCCTCCCCCCCCCCCGGGGGGGGGCTTCCCTAAAGCTCTGGCTGCCCAGCTGCTGGTCCCGGGGCCTCTCTTTCACCCTAGGGGGTCAGTGAACCCCCTGCCCGTGGCCACCCCCACGGTTTCCATGACCTTAGGAGATGGAAAGGCACAGATTGGAAGGAGGGGAGGTGACATTTGTCCGGCTCTCTGCAGGGAAAGCCCACCCCCTGGCCCTGATCAGCCCCTGAGCCAGGCCCCCCAGGGCTGTTCGCTGTTTGGTAGAGGCGCTGAGAACTCCCGAGAAGCTAGCCCTGCCGGAACCACTTCCCCAAACCACGTGGCCCGGGTGTCCTGGGAAATGCCTTCACCTGCAGAGACTGGGAGACGGCCTCACACTCCCCCCTGCTGTCCCCTCTGCCTGCACCTCCGTGCTGAGTGCTGAACGTGGCAGGGCCGTGGTTTATAGAGCCCTTGGGTCCCTCAAGGGCAAGGAGAGGTCTCTCTAGCATCAGCTGGAGGAACGACTTTCAAGCCCTTCGACCTCACGCTGGTTTCTTTCTCCTGAGGTTCACATTTTGGTTTCTGATTCCTGTTTTGTTTTGGGGTTTTTTTGGAGGGCAGCCTGCTCTCTGCTCGCCTCCCACCTAAAGTTGGGGGTGTGGGGGCTTCCCCTCTTGTTTTATTTCTCCTCCTCTGCCCCGCCCACCCCGCACCTTGTGGGGTCCACACCCTTGTTTACCAGCCTGGTTCACTGCCTCTGCTCTGCTTGTGGTCTCAGAGAGGATGGGCGGTGCTCGGCACCCTGTTGTCGGGCCAGATATGATTCTAGGAAAAGAAAAAAAAAAAGATCTTGTTTTGCATGGGTGAGTGGGGGGGGGGCTGACTCGCATGTGCAGAGTGGAAACCCAGAGGTGGTTTTCACAGCTCCCAGCTGGGAGAGAAATCGAACCAGCCCAGCAGGAGGGAGAGGGGCGAGGAGTGAGGGGCTCCCGTCCCGCAGAATAAAGACCCACTGCTAGAAATGCGGGATTTCCCCGGGGCAACCTCAGCTCACACACACACAGGGGACATTTTTTTTTTTTTTTAAATAGGCAAACTAACGAAAATCTGCAAATTCCCGTGTGCTGTCATTGGAGAGAGAGACCGACAGAGGAGCCCTGGAGAGGGGGCTGAGACCATTGTCTTCCTGGCTCCCGGTCATCTCCACGGTCAAGGACTGTGTTTAGCATGAAGACAGCATCTTCTTCTTCTGCCCTCACCCCCGGTTCTCTCCTCCTCTCCCCCTCCCCCTCCCCTCCCCTCCCCTCCTCTCCCCCTCCCCCTCACCCTCCTCCCCCTCCTCCCCCTCCCTCCTCCCCCTCCTCTTCCCCCTTACCTCCCCCTCCTACTCCTCCCCCACCCCCTCCTCCTCCCCCACCCCCTCCTCCTCCCCTTTCCCTCCTCCCCCTCCTCCTCCCCCTCCCCTTCCCCTCCTCCCCCACCCCCTCCTCCTCCCCCTCCCCCTCCCCCTCCCCCTCCCCCTCCTCCTGCCCTTCCCCTCCTCCTCCTCCTCCCCTTCCCCTCCTCCCCCACCCCCTCCTCCTCCTCCTCCCCCTCCCCCTCCTCCCCCTCCTCCCCCCTCCTCCCCCTCCTCCCCCTCCTCCCCCCTCCTCCTCCGCCTCCTCCAGCTTTGTCTCTTAGTTAGAAGGAAGCAAGGACAGGGCAGCTCCCTTTTCCCCACGGAGTTCAAGGCCGCTCACTGAACTGGGAAGCATTGGAGAGCTGAGTTGAGTCAGCCTCTTGCACCCGCGTGGAGGTGTACCTGGCCCACACTGTTTCCAGGGACAGACGGAGGCCGCGCTTTAGCTACTCCAGTCCTTCACCGCTGTCACAGACAGACGAGGAATGTTGGAGAGCCTGGGTCAGGGCCATAGGGGCCTTCAGTCGCCCCCCCCACACACACCACCACCACCACCTGGGGGGGGTCAGGGCCATAGGGGCCCTCAGCACACACCCCCACCACCCCGGGGGCGCTGTGCCCTGAGCTAGCGCCTCAGCACACACACCGCCAACACCACCTGGGGGGGGGGGGGCGCTGTGCCCTGAGCTAGCGCCTAGGGCACACAGCGCGCAGGTCTAGTCTTTTCTCCCGGCTTTTGTCTCCACTGACCCCCTTGGCTGTGCCTTCCACTTCCGAACAAAAGGAGACAAACCGGGAAGGTCCAGGGAGGAGCCTTCGGGGTCCAGCCTGCCCCAGACACAAAGGAGGGGTGGTGGTTGCTCAGTCCCTAAATCTCCACTGTTTCCATACAAATGGGCCCACACACACCGGGGTCTTTCTCAGGTGCCTGACAAAGCGGGTGTGAAGCCCCGGGAAGGAGAACTAGCGAGCCAGAACCCGGGAGTGGACGTGGCAGGTGTCAGAGGCGGACAGCGGGCCCCAGCTCTGCCTGGCGGCCTCCCGCAGCACCAGCAGGGAACTCCTGAACTTCCAGAAAGGCTGGATAGAATCTCAAATCCAGCAGTGTCTCTGGATACCCTCCTACGGAGCCTTTCAGGAAAAAAAAAAAAACCCACCAATGCAATCTGGAACTACTTACTCTCTGTCCAAAAGAGAAATATTCCGCCCTTCCTCCTGCTTTCTCCTCTTCCTCCTCCCTCCCTTCATCTGTCCCTCCCTCCCTCCCTCCCAGTGGATGAAGTATGGACCTGGAATGCTAACGTTGCCAGTTCAAAACCCTGGGCTTGCCTGGTCAAAGCACATATGACAAATAATTACTGAACCAGGAGTTCCTACTTCTCCTTCCCCCAACCCCTCCTCTCTGTAAAAATCAGTAAGATCTTTTTTTAAAATTAGGTGAGAGGAGGGGAGGCAGAGGGCACTGGACGTTCATTTTTTTGAAGGCAGTGTTTACAAGCCGTCTTTCTCCCAAATTATTTTTCTGATCTCTGAGGTCACCATCAGAGGTCACCAAGACCTAGACATGAAAGAGGAGCCACGCGGGGAAGGGCTTTCAAAACATCTGGCCAAAATCAGAACATAACAAGCCCCACATTCCAAACCCTTCCCTTCATGGCTCTCCCCAGGGAGACCTTCGGAGGCCAAGAAGAACCAGGTCCAGGGGATGAATGGGTCACCGCCCAGAGAGCTAGTGCGGGCCCAGGGGCGGAGCTCCCGGGCTTCCCTCTGCGATGATCGGACACCAGGCGCCGCTGCCACGTGCCTCCCAGACCCCCACCCGCCGCTGCCACGTGCCTCCCAGACCCCCCCCCCCCCCGCCCGCCGCTGCCACGTGCCTCCCAGACCCCCGCCTGCCGCTGCCACGTGCCTCCCAGACCCCCCGCCCCCCGCTGCCATGTGCCTCCCAGACCCCCCCGCCCGCCGCTGCCACGTGCCTCCCAGACCCCCGCCTGCCGCTGCCACGTGCCTCCCAGACCCCCCCCCACCAACCACTGCCACGTGCCTCCCAGACCCCCGCCCGCCACTGCCACGTGCCTCCCAGACCCCCGCCCGCCGCTGCCACGTGCCTCCCAGACCCCCCCCCCCGCCTGCCGCTGCCACGTGCCTCCCAGACCCCCCCCCAACAACCGCTGCCACGTGCCTCCCAGACCCCACCCCCGATCCTGCGTCCTGGCCCTGATCCGTCCATGCAGGGTCGGCACCCATATGTGTCACCCTATGTGTCACTATGGACCATGCAAACAGCACGTGAACATGCTCTTTGAGATTTGAATGTGCTTGACCTCACTCCTTTTTCTTCTGGTTGAATTCCTATTTCCACCCCATTCCTCTCCTTCCCCAACAGAATTTTATCTTAATTGTGAAGGCAACTTCTCAGATAGTCAAAAGGAAAAAAAAAGGAAGAAAGAAATCAGCAGATTTAAGAGTTTGAGGTTATTCTGAGGAACAAAAATAAAAAAAATGATTTTTAAGGAATGATTACAGCTTCAGAGGATTGTGTGAGAATCTCAGAAAGAAAAAGCGAGAGAAAAGGGGGGCAGAACGAATACTTGAAAATAATCATGGCCCAAAATTTCCAGATTTGATGAAAAGCATTACTCTATACATCTAAGAAGCTCAACAAACTCCAATGCAGATAAACTCCAAGAAGTCCACACCTTTATGCATCATAATCCAACTGCCAAAACCAAAAACGCAGAGAGAACCCTGCAGCAGGAAGAGAGGAGGGACTCACCACATCCACAGGGTCCGGAATGAGACCCACAAGGGGTTCCTCCTCAGAAACTGCAGGAGATGGCGAAGAATGTACACCACTCACAGAAATCAGGACATTTCAAAATGAATATGAAGCGATAAAGTATCTCCTAAATTTTTGTGAGCAGTACATTTAAAGTCCTGAAAGAAAAAAAAATGTCAACCAAGGATTTCTATATCTGGAAAAACTAACCTTCAAGAATAAAGAAGAGGCTGACCCGTGGTGGCCCAGTGGATGAAGTATGGTCCTGGAATGCTAAGGTTGCCAGTTCAAAACCCTGGGCTTGCCTGATCAAAGCACATATGACAAATAATTACTGAACCATGAGTTCCTACTTCTCCTTCCCCCAACCCCTCCTCTCTGTAAAAATCAATAAAATCTTTTTTTTTTAATTAGGTGGGTGAGAGAAGGGGGGGCAGAGAGACAGACTCCGCCACCCTGAATGGGTGCATGCACCCTGAATGGGATACACGCAGCAAGCCCCCTATCAGGTGATACTCTGCCTATTTCAGGCCGTTGCTCTGCAACCAAGCTATTCTAGCACCTGAGGCGAGACCGTGGAGCCATCCTCACCACTGAAGGCCAACTAGCTCCAACTGAGACATGGCTGCAGGAGGGGAAGAGAGAGAGAAAGGGGAAGAGGGAAGAAGCAGATGGGTGCTTCTCCTGTGTGCCCTGACTGGGAATCGAACCCAGGACATCCACACACCCAACTGGCCAGGGGAAAAATCTTTAAAAAAAAAAAATAAAACAAAGGAGAAATGAGTATATTTCCATAAATATATATAAAAGCTGCGGAATTTCAATTCTAGAAGGAATATATATAATTTAGACCTGTCTCATCCAAAATGCTAAAGAGAGATCTTCGGGTTGAAATAAAAGGGCACTGGACAGTAAGTTGAAGCCATAAAATAAAATAAAAAGATAAAGAACATCAACAAAGGCACTTCCGTAAGTACATAGAAAAGCCTGTATGAACATCTTGTTCTAACTCCCCCCATCTTATGTGAAAGACAGCTGCATACAGCAATCTTACAACCTGTACTGACGGGCACACAGATGTGTGAAGATGTGATTTGTTTGACAGTGACAGCAGAGAGGAAGGAGGGCTGAGCTACAGATTATTATTCCATTTTATGGATTCCAAGTCAGATTCAATAATTTCAGTCAAAGAGATAGGGAGCAGCAAAGTCAGGATGAAAACTTTGTTCTGTCAAATCTCAGAATCAGTCCCTTTTAAGCCATTAAAAAAAAAAAAGTCACTCGTTGCAGGTTAACCCCTCACAACGATCCTACATTTAGCCCAAGGCTCTGACCTTGCAAACCACATCCTGTGCTAGTCTTCCCACAGAGCAGCGACTTTCAACCTTTCTCAGCTCATGGCACCCATAATGTAAGGACTAAAATTCTGTGGCATACCCAGAATTACACTTTTTGCTGACCTGACAAAGAAAAGATGGGTATAATTTTTTATTATTATTAAGTGAGAGGAGGGGAGGCAGAGAAAGACTCCCACGTGCACCCTACCGGGATCCACCCAGCAAGCCCCTTACATGGCAATGCTCTGCCCATCTAGGGAACAGTAGCTCCGTTGCTCAGCAAATGGAGCCATTCTTAGCACCTAAGATGAGGCCATCATGGAGCCATCCTCAGTCCCCGGGGCCAACTCACTCCAATAGAGCCATGGCTGTGGGAGGAAAAGGGGGGGGGGAAGGATGGAGAAGCAGATGGTCACTTCTCCTAAGTACCTTGACCAAGAATCAAACCCAGGACATCCACATGCTGGGCTGACACTCTACCACTGAGACAACCAGCCAGGACTCGGTATAATTTTTTTAAAGACTTTATTGATTTTACAGAGAGAGGAGAAAGAAGAGGGGGGAAGAACAAGAAGCATCAACTCATAGTTGCTTCACTTCAGTTGTTCATTGATTGCTTCTTTTATATGCCTTGGCTGGGCAAGCCCAGGGTTTCGAACTGGTGACCTCAGCATTCCAGGTTGGCGCTCTATCCACTGCGCCACCACAGACCAGGCAAGATCGGTATCATTCTGATCCATTCACACCGAAAGCTATTGTGTTGGCTGTTGTCATATTTTCATTTGATAATCTAAGGGTTTAAAAGAGGTCAGTGCTCTTGGCTCAATAGTCAGATGTCATGTGTTTTAAAAATTCTTGTGACTCACCGGGGTGCCTGCCGCAGCCCACCTGTTGAAAATCACTGCATTCTCCTAGGCTCCTTCCAGAGTAGAGAGCGGATCCTTCACTGGGCAATTGCCCTCAATGTCCCTGGTCTTTTTGAAGAGACAATCCTCTCCAGCAGGCTTGCCCAGCACCTGCAGTAAGTGACCCGGAGTGTGACCCCGTACAGCCAAGAGGTGCCCCTAAAACTGGAGGAAGGTCAGCAGGAGGACGTCCAACGCCTCTGGGAGGGGCTGCTGTCCCGTGAGGCGTGTATCGCCTCTTTGCCACGTGAAAACGGGAACACCATTAACAATTATGTCCCTTCGGTCCCAGCCGCTGGCTTGTGGCCTTCTGTGGTGAGGCACATTTTATGTGTTCTTGTTGTTGTCCTTTTTTTTTACCAGCGAAGTTATCCAAAGAGAAGATTATTTCTGGTTCTGTGGGTTTGTAACTTTCTTTTCTTTCTTGATTCCAACCGCTCCTCAAACTTTCAGTTCCTCTCTGCGACTTGGTTCTCCTTTCTGTTCCTGGACGCGTTGCCCCTACTTGTTCCACATTCTTTTCCACGGGAAACGTGAGGATGGACGCCACTGAATTTCAGTCCCGGGGGGGGGGAACATTGAAGTGACTGTATAGGGAATCGCATGTGTGTTGTGTTGAACAAAGGAGAATGGACACGATATCCGTATTTTGTAGTGTGAGAATTCATAAGAATGGACTCTTTTCTTTATTAATTATGAACATTTCTGCATGTTTTGTTGTTTTTAAAAAAACAATGACTGCCTGACCAGGCGGTAGCACAGTGGATAGAGCGTCAGACTGGGATGCTGAGGACCCAGGTTCAAAACCCCAAGGTCGCCAGCTTGAGCGCACAGGGTCCCTGGCTTGAGCGTAGGATCATAGACATGACCCCGTGGTCGCTGGCTTGAGCCCAAAGGTCACTGGCTTGGCAGAGTCCCCTGGTCAAGGAACATTTGAGAAGCAATCAATGAACATCTAAAGTGCTGCAGCTATGAGTTGTTACTTCTCATCTTTCTTCTTGCCTCTTTCTGTCACTTGCACGCGCGCGCAGTAAAAATAAACAAATAATATAATAAAATAAAAAACAATCAGCATCTCAGAGGAGGAAACTATCATCCAATGTGACCTTTTGTTCCACCAGAGGACAAGTTCACCACTTCCTCTACCCGCCGCTGGAGAATTTCATAACAAAGTACCCCAAACTGGGTGGCTTAAATAACAGAAATGTTTTATTTCGGAGATCTGGAGGCTGGAAGTCCAAGGTCAGGGTGTCGGCCGGGCCAGTTCCTTCTGGGGTCATGAAACGAGATGTGGCCCCTGCCCTGCCCTGTGCCCACTGGCTCCTGGGCGGTGTTCGGTGCGCCTGGACTAAGAATAGCTCTTGGTCATTACTTCATATGGCTTTCCTCCCGCATCCAAATCTCCCCTCGCTACACGGATTAGTCCCACGCTATTGGGAGCCCACCCTACCCAACTACGACCACATCTTCACCAAGTCCATCCGCAGTGGCCCTGTTCCCAAACGGGGTCGCAGTCTTAGGTACTGGGGGGTCAGGACTTCAACAGATGAACTGCGAGTTCAACGAGGCAACCCATCTCAGAAAGCTGGCAACATAGTTCCCACTTCAAGATACCGACAGGGGCCTAGAGGGGTTTGGCTAACCTGCTGGGTTAGGGTGGCTGGCGGTTTTGAGGTAGGGGAGAGTGGAAGCGGTGAGGACCCCCCCAGATCCGCTTGGACGCGGCGGTGACCCCAGTTGCCCGCAGCGGCTCCATAGCTGTTTCAGTGAGATCACTGACGTTCGTCCAATCTGCCGCGTGTGACTGTGGACTCCCAGGAACGCTGAGCTCTTCGTCTGTACATGGAATCACGGCGTCGGCCTCCGGGGCTGTGAAGAGGAAACGTTGTAACAGCCACATGGACACAGTCCCCCCACCGGCCATAGCAGACGCAGCTCCGGCCCACAGCCAGCTGTCCCACATCGGGGCCCATGTGCATGGTGAAAAACACAGCACGTCAATCTACCCTCTTAATGTCTAAGTCTACATTATAGTGTTGATAACTGCAGGCACATGGCTGTACAACAGATCTCTACAACTTTCTGATTTTGCCAGACCGAGACTCTTGCCCGTGAAACAACACCCTCTCCCCCCTCCCCCGCCCTCGGCAATCACCCTTCTGCTTTCTGTTTCTACCCTTTTGCCGACTTTGGGTACCTTATCTAAGTGGAATCATGCAGTGCTTGTCCTTTTGGTGACTGGCTTACTTCACTTAGCGTGATGTCCTCAAGGTTCAGTGTGTGAGAGCGCATGACAGGGTCTCCTTTCTTTTTTAAGGCTTAATAATATTCCATTGTATGTGCACACTCCATTGTGTTTACTCACCCACTGATGGACACTTGGGTTGCTTCCACATCTGGACGATTATAAATAATGCTAGAATGACCTGACCAGGCGGTGGTGCAGTGAATAGAGCAGACGCGTCCAGCTTGAGCACGGGGTCGCTGGCTTGGGCGTGGGATCGTAGACATGACCCCATGGTCACCAACTGGAGCCCAAAGGTCGTTGACTTGAGTAAGGGGTCACTGGCTCAGGTGGAGCCCCCGGTCAAGGCACTCATGAGAAAGCAATCAATGAACAACTATGGGGGCACAACTATGAATCGATGCTTCTCATCTCTCCCTCTTCTGTCCATCTCTCTCTCTCTCTCTCTCTCTAAAATAAAAATAAAAATAATGCTGCAGTGAACCTTGCAGTGCATGTATCAGTTCAGCATCTTGTTTTTAATGCTTTTAGATAAATACCCAGAAGGGGGATTGTTGGAGCATACTGTAGCCTTATTTTTAATTTTTTGAGGCACTTCCATACTGTTTTCCATAGTGGCTCCACCATCGTACAATCCGGGCCCATTTAAATTCAGTGAATTTAGATAAATTGAGCAGAAATGTCACTTGCATGTGTCAGGGTGGGGGTGGGGGTGGGGTGCCAGAAGGCGTCAGCTCCAGCTGTTGGCCCCTGCAGTTCTCAAGTGGGGGCAGGGCACGGGGGATATTTGGGCTGAACAGTTCTTCCCCTTCAGCCTGACCCTGCACTGCAGGAAGGATACCAAGACATTAAATACCGGTAAATCCCTGTCGTTGTGCAACCCCCCCCCCACACACACACACATTTCCAAACTCGACGCTGGGGATGGTTGAGGGCAATGGGGGTTCCTGGTCTGCACACGTCCCGTGGGAACCACCCAGCCAGTGCAGTGGGGAGCCCTCTGCTGAGAGCTCTTCACAGCTGAGCACCTAGAATGTCTCTGGGTGGCGCTGGCTCACGGCTGGACTTCTCCAGCCTTGTTTTTTTTTTTCTTCGAAGTGAGAAGCGGGGAGGCAGTCAGACAGACTCCCACATGCACCTGACCGGGATCCACCCGGCATGCCCACCAAGGGGGTGATGCTCTGTCTGCCCACCTGGGGCCATTGCTCCACTGCAACCGGAACCTTTCTAGCACCTGAGGTGGAGACCATGGAGCCGTCCTCAGCGCCCAGGGCCAACTTTGCTCCAACGGAGCCTTGGCTGTGGGAAGGGAAGAGAGAGACAGAGAGGAAGGAGAGGGGGAGGGGTGGAGAAGCAGATGGGCGCTTCTCCTGTGTGTCCTGGCTGGGAATCGAACCAGGGACTTCTACATGCTGGGCCTATGCTCTACCGCTGAGCCAACCTGCCAGGGTCCAGCCCCATTTTTAATGCTTTTCCCTGGGAGAATCTCAAGGGTGCACACACAGGAGGAGGAGAGGACGGGTTCTCAGCTTGGAAAGTAGCACCAGGAGGCTCTTCAAGAGCATCGTTAGCACCATGAGCGACCACAATGACGCACCTCTCCAAATGTCCACCATCGAGAACACAGATGACCAGAACGCCACCGAGGCCGGGGAGCCACAGGGCCCCTCACGTGGTGCCGATGGACGCGGGGATGGCGCAGCCGCTGTGGAAGGCAGCGGGAGGCTTCTCCCCCAACCTGACCCGCTCTGACCGGACGATCCAGACTCGAAAGCCTTCGGCCGCACAGACGCCCGCACACGGATGTGTGCTACGGCAGCAGCTTTATTGATGGCACCATTCAGAAGCGACCCAAAACGCCCTTCGGGAGGTGAACGGACCCACCGTGGCACCTCCAGATGATGGAGTACTATTTAGCGCTAAAAAAAGGGAATGAGCTATCGAGCCAGGAAAAAGCCGGGGACCGTGGAAACACCAGTGGCGGCTGGGAGCTGGGGGCGGGGCAGATGAACGGGCAGAACACAGGATTCCCGGGGCAGTAAAGCTACTTTGTATGTATGGTACTGTGGTGGTGGATACACAACAGAGTATCATGGTCAAAGCCAACTGAAGGCACAACCACCCGGAAAACCTAAGCCGACTGTGGACTCGCAGTAATGCCGGTGTCGCATCCGTGGTGGGCTCATCGGTTAGAACTGAGGCGCCCCTCTGATGGGGCTGTGGGTAGCGGGGAGGGGCTATGGCTCCACACGTGCCGGGCGGAGGGTCAGTGGCTCCACACGTGCCGGGCGGAGGGTCTATGGCTCCACACGTGCGGGAGCGGAGGGTCAGTGGCTCCACACGTGCGGGGGCGGAGGGTCTGTGGCTCCACACGTGCGGGAGCGGAGGGTCAGTGGCTCCACACGTGCGGGGGCGGAGGGTCTGTGGCTCCACACGTGCGGGGGCGGAGGGTCAGTGGCTCCACACGTGCGGGGGCGGAGGGTCTATGGCTCCACACGTGCGGGAGCGGAGGGTCAGTGGTTCCACACGTGCGGGGGCGGAGGGTCTGTGGCTCCACACGTGCGGGAGCGGAGGGTCAGTGGCTCCACACGTGCGGGGGCGGAGGGTCTATGGCTCCACACGTGCTGGGCGGAGGGTCTGTGGCTCCACACGTGCGGGGCGGAGGGTCTGTGGCTCCACACGTGCGGAGCGGAGGGTCTAGGGGTCTGTGGCTCCACACGTGCAGGGGCGGAGGGTCTGTGGTTCCACACGTGCCGGGCGGAGGGTCTGAGGGTCTGAGGGTCTGTGGCTCCACACGTGCCGGGCGGAGGGTCTATGGTTCCACACGTGCAGGGGCGCAGGGTCTACGGCTCCACACGTGCGGGGCGGAGGGTCAGTGGCTCCACACGTGCGGGGCGGAGGGTCTGAGGGTCTGTGGCTCCACACGTGCGGGGCGGAGGGTCTGTGGCTCCACACGTGCGGGGGCGGAGGGTCTGTGGCTCCACACGTGCGGGGCGGAGGGTCTGTGGCTCCACACGTGCGGGGCGGAGGGTCTGTGGCTCCACACGTGCGGGGGCGGAGGGTCTGAGGGTCTGTGGCTCCACACGTGCGGGTCTGAGGGTCTGTGGCTCCACACGTGCGGGGCGGAGGGTCTGAGGGTCTGTGGCTCCACACGTGCGGGTCTGAGGGTCTGTGGCTCCACACGTGCGGGGGCGGAGGGTCTGTGGCTCCACACGTGCGGGGGCAGAGGGTCTGTGGCTCCACACGTGGGGGGCGGAGGGTCTGTGGCTCCACACGTGCGGGGCGGAGGGTCTGTGGCTCCACACGTGCGGGTCTGAGGGTCTGTGGTTCCACACGTGCGGGGCGGAGGGTCTGTGGCTCCACACGTGCGGGGCGGAGGGTCTGTGGCTCCACACGTGCGGGGCTGAGGGTCTGTGGCTCCACACGTGCGGGGGCGGAGGGTCTGTGGCTCCACACGTGCGGGGGCGGAGGGTCTGTGGCTCCACACGTGCGGGGGCGGAGGGTCTGTGGCTCCACACGTGCGGGGCGGAGGGTCTGTGGCTCCACACGTGCGGGGCGGAGGGTCTGTGGCTCCACACGTGCGGGGGCGGAGGGTCTGTGGCCCCACACGTGCGGGTCTGAGGGTCTGTGGCCCCACACGTGCGGGGGCGGAGGGTCAGTGGCTCCACACGTGCGGGGTGGAGGGTCAGTGGCTCCACACGTGCGGGGGCGGAGGGTCAGTGGCTCCACACGTGCGGGGGCGGAGGGTCTACGGGACATCTCCGCGCCCTCCTCTCTGCTTTACTGTGAACCTAAAACCGCCCTGACTAGAGGGGCTCTGGGCATATACAACCTACCGAAACCACAACGCGCCCAGTGGAGACAGTTGCCCAAAGGCAACAACAGCCTCGGAGTCCAGAGCTCCCCACCATCTTCTCCATTTGCATCTTCTGGGCTCCTGACCCCCTGAGAGGTTTCACAGAACAAGAGAGCGCCTTCCCCGGGGACTCCCCTACCCCCGTGAAGGTGCAATATCACTCCCAGATCTGTGTTTGAACAGCCACACACACCTCAGCACACTGGGGCGCTGGCTACAGTGATGAGTGATGTCCCCGCCCTGTACTGACGTAGAGCCGGGTGGTGACAGCTCCCTCTGGGGTGGGGGGCAGCCTGCAGAGTCACATTTTCTCCCGTCTCCTTCAGCAATGAAGTCTGAAGAATCAGAACTGGGTCCATCGACATATCGTGAAACGGAGGTTGCTGGACCCACGCTAGCGATTGGCCATCGAGCTCATCGACCCCGTCAGAGCCTGGGGGTCCGTGTGTTCACTTAGGTTTAAGCTGTTGTCAAGTTCGGAACCCCCCTCCACCCCGCAACGCAGGAAGTTTGCACAGGAAAAAAAAAAAAGGCAACCGCACCGACGCCGAGTGCGGTTACAGCCCTGTCCCTCCAGATGCTGGCACTGCTGGCTCGAGCCGAGGGGCCAGTTGCTTTCAGAAGAATTGTCGCTGAAGCAAACCTGAGACGGGAGAGATGGGAGCCCTTCTCTTTCAACACGACCCATTGTGTTCAGACATATGTGCACCACGGTGAAAAGCCCCCTGTCCTCATCCAGCAAATGTGAAAGCCGTGAATCGGAAATAGAATCCAAGGTCCCACCAGCTCTGCAGCCCCCTTCCAGAGAAATTCCTTCCTGGGGGGCGCTGAGGAGGACCCCACCTGGAATGCAGCCTTCAAAAGACTCAGGGAGCCTATTCGAATGAATGAAGCTGCTCTCTCTGGGGCTGATGCGGAAGCAGCCCTCCCCACCCCCCACCCCACCCCCAGGGGCTTAGGCAACCGCCCAGGGGAAGGAAACCACCCAGGGCAATGTGGCAGCCCGGACGCCCAGGCTGCCAGCAGGACCGGGACTGCCAGCCCCTGCCACACGCTGACCACCCACCCACCCTGGCCAAGATGCAGTCTCTGGACCCCGAGGAGTTCCCGCTGGACGAAGAGGATGATATTTTTGGTGAAGGTAAACACCTCCTCCTGGCTGGAGCCATTCGGATCCGCTGGAAACGCCTGCCTGGCTTGGGCAGGGATTTGAGGAGCTTGGATGTGTTCTGGATGGGACGGTGGTGGCGGGCACCCAGCTATCTCGGTGCCCAAGGGCGGAGGTGGGACGTGGAATCAGGACGCGGAGGAGCACAGTGCCCCCACGCACTTCTTTTCCATTGTTGTGACTAGATAAGGTTGAGTTTTGCTTGGCAAATAGGACTAAATCTTTCCATTCCTCCTCTGCGGAGCTCTCTGGTCCAGCACCGTGAGGAAAGCACACAGCAGGGCTGCCTGGGCGCAGGTGGACAAATGGACCAGGTGGTTCTCCAGGGAACCGACTGTCTTCACCTGCACTGCCCGCCCCTCCCCTCTAACCTTTCTCTCACTCTTCCTTGGGACGGACTCCAACTCTCCCTGCCTCTCCCTCTATGTTCCAGGGGGCGGGGACTTCCCGGGTCACCCACTATCGGAGCCGGGCAGCGGGAGGTGGCCACAGTAGCACTGTGATTTTAAACGGTATGCTAGTCATCTGCGGCTGCTGTGTCCAAAGAGCTTTGCGGAGCTGCCTGACTCAAGGGTATTCTGGACTCACACATTCGGTCGTTTCCCCCAAAGAAACCGTTATCTATCAAGTAATTTTTTAAGGGGCACCTGTAAGTTGTTTGGGACCACCCAAGCACACAAGCTCACTGAATGCAATGTCCAGGGTGCTTGTACGGCCGAGGCACTGAGACCCTCTTCCTGGCTGAGTGATCTAGGATTTACATCTAACTAAACGTTTGGACGTCCGTCTTTCTGTCGTTTTGTCCTGGCCTCAGGAACAGGTGACACCACGAGCCGGGCTTGGATGGCAGCTTAAGTTAGTTTGAAAGAACAAACGTTCTGGAGCTTTCCAAGCTGTTAGACAGGTGCTCAGGGTGGCACAGCCACTGCCATTGCTCTTGGGGTGCCTTGTTCAACTTGGAGGTGTTTCCTCCTGAGATATTGTCTGCCTCCAGGATGTAAAAAAAAAAATACTCACGGACGTTATTATGCCCAAGCCACACTGTCTCCCCCCAAAGGCGTTTCCTCCCGTTACTTCTGGTGACGGTGCTAAAGGGCGCCACCTGCAGACCGATGTGCGCACTGCGGGTGGTGTGCGCCCCACCCTGCAGAGGTCAGACACCGGCACAGCCCGCTTGATGAGCTCTGTTCGGGAGCATCGGCGACTCTAGCTGATGGTTTCAACCTCTGCAGGCATGGCCCAGAGTCAAGGTGGGGGGCAGACAAGGTTTAGGTTCACATTCTCCCGTTGCCTCGCACTACCTGCGTGACGTGAAGCAACTTCTTTATCTTGCTAAACCTCCTTGCCCCCAGTGCGGACATGGAGACAGCGATGCCTGTTGGCTTTACCCAGATATTATCAAGTTAGAGTCCCAATACTGGCATTGCATGTCACGTGTGACACGCTTTATTACCTTCCAGGCCGATTATCTCAGTTAACTTCATCTCTGAAAAATTAGAGGGAGAATCCTTGTGAATCCAACATCCGGTGCATTTGTGTTCAGTTTCCAGAGTCACACGCCTCACGCGTGTGCCAGTGTACGCGAAAGCTTGTCCAGGGGAAGGATGTCACTCCACCCACGAGCTCCCGTGTGGGGTAACCGGCCAGAGCTGCTCTCTGGGGTTGCACTGCCTGGGCGTGGCCACTAGTGCACTCGGTGGCTTTGAGCAGGGTGTTTCATGTCTCTGTGTGCCTCAGTTTACTCACTTGTAAAATGGAGGCCAAGCCTCCCAGGCGTGCAGGTCAACTAGCTGTTGTTCCAGGGGAAACGCTGTGTCTCGTACAATAAGTACCAGTCCGTACTAATTCCTATTGTACATTCACAATTGTGGGAAAGTGACCAAGTGACTCAGCACAGAGCTCTTCCACGTGTCCGGTTAACCGAGTACATTCCACCTGGGCCTCAGTTACGGAACCCGGGTTCAGAAACAACCGGTCAGAGGTGTGCTGCCGTAGAAACCGTCCCGGAGACGTGGCTAGCAGCCTGCCCCTGCCGCGACCTGGCTGGGGGACCTCCCACAAGCTTTTCACCCGCCGTGGGCTTCATTCATTCTCCATCTAAATAAAACCGAAGGGTTGAGGTCACATGCTCTAAGATCATCTTTAAACTCCAGTGTTCTCCGCCTGAGTCCTTTCTGCCCCAGGGACCGCACCCCCCTGGCAGAACCCATGCCTGTGGGTGCCCTCCAGGCTCTTGTCAGCTTGCCTAAGAGCGCAAGCAGCTCTGGGTACAACGAGTTCCCTCCAACACAAAGGAAGAAAATGCCCAGGAGCTGGTTGCTAGGGCAACCGCATTTCCTTGTGATGGACACATTCTCAAAGGACTCCTGCCTACTAGAAGCACACAGCTTTGGAATGTAGGTCCATTTGGTTAAAAGCCAAAAAAGAATTAATAAATAACTTAATTAATTCATTCATTCAGCTGTATGGACCCCATAAAGATCTGGGGAGAAAAACAAAGTGAGTTGTGCTCACAAATATATATATATATATTTTGTTTGTTTGTTTGTTTGTTTTAACTGCTCTTCTGAGATCCTGTTTACTTCGGCTAAGGTGTTCTGTGGTTAAAGAAAATGTTGAGGTTCACAGGGGAAACGCTATTCCTATTGTACTAATAATAGAGGGAAGAGGCATTGCCATGTAACAGTTGCTCTTGTTGTAGAGGGTGCTAGTTGCCCGTGGTTAGAGAGAGAGAGAAGCTGTCAGCCACCTATCACCAGAAACCCCAGTATTTATTCCCTCCAAACACACACACACACACACACAGGCTGGCTTTCCAAACAACACCAACAATGTCACCATCTTCCTGCTGGTGACTATCGAGTTTAACAGGCATCCCCAAACTACGGCCCGCAGGCCGCATGAGGCCCCCTGAGGCCATTTATCCAGCCCCCCGCCACACTTCCGGAAGGGGCACCTCTTTCATTGGTGGTCAGTGAGAGGAGCACTGTATGTGGTGGCCCTCCAATGGTCTGAGGGACGGACAGTGAACTGGCCCTCTGTGTAAAAAGTTTGGGGACCCCTGGATCCTTTCTTGGGGAGAACGACTGACCCGATCACCAGGGCCCTGAGGAACCAGCCAGGTGGAACCACAGAAGCCTTTCTCATCCTTGTTTCAAACTCATCCAGTTAAAGGGCTCTTCCCTGTTTTCTCACTCTGCCTTCTTGACAGCCAGCCTGGTGTGTGTTAGTCATATTAGCTGGGTGGGTCATAATATAACACAGTCATGATATAACTGTGATGATGATGATGATGATGATGAGAGTAAAGGAAAAAAGGTCAGGCACAGTGGAGGCCCTTGGCCAGCTTTAGAGAACAGAAGAGAATTCATGTGTGGGAAGAGACTGTCCCCCAAGGGGTGGTCAGTGGGTGGGTTAATAGCCAGAATTACTCCTCGGCCCAAGTTAAGGCTGCACTGCTCCCTGACTCAAAACCAAAGCCCGTGTTGCCAACATTCTCGGCACTGCTCAGTAACCTGTGGTGGAGCGCAGCGATTAGAATAATAAAACACCAATGATAGGTGCAAAGGATTCCCTGGACACTCCCATGCCCCTGAAGATCTGGCTTCTGGAAAGAACCCAGGGGACGGCCCAGCTTTGTCACACCTTCAAATGCTCTCCAGAGCTGGGGCCACGTCTGAGAACACTTCTATCCTGCGTCCCTGCCTCCAGGAAAGTGAGTCCGACCTCTTCAGAGAAGGAGAAAGGACTTGCAAAAGGACGTCCCCTCCACCATTGTCCTTAGACCAGCTGATGCCCGCTCTTCCTCCAACAGGTGTTTGGGGAAAACATGCTGCTCGCGTGGAACCAAGCCCCCCTCCAAGCCCAGGAAGTGAGCAGTGTTTTCCTTTCAAAGGGAATGTCAGCCTGGACAGAGCAAGAAAATGGCAAAAAGTTTATAATAAAAAAATAAATAAAAACTGACCAGGTGGTGGCACAGCAGATAGAGCATCAGACTGGGATGCGGAGGACCCAGGTTCGAGACCCCAAGGTCGCCAGCTTGAGCACGGGCTCATCTGGTTTGAGCAAAAGCTCACCAGCCTGGACCCAAGGTTGCTGGCTCAGGCAAGGGGTCACTTGGTCTGCTGAAGGCCCACAGTCAAGGCACATATCAGAGAGCAATTAGTGAACAACTAAGGTGTCCAACGAAAACTGATGATTGATGCTTCTCATCTCTCTGCGTTTCTGTCTGTCTGTCCCTGTCTATCCCTCTCTCTGACTCTCTGTCTCTGTAAAAAAAAAAAAAGAAAAGAAGAAGAAGAAGCGTAAGGAAGCAGATGCTTACTTTCTGGCTTTCTGTGTCAACCGCTTAGTAAGCCAAGGGAAATTTTCTTCAAAGCAAGTAAACACAGGTGCCGTCTGTTGTTGTCTAGGGTATTTTGACCTTTTGTAGGGACTTACACTTGCCCTTGCCAAAATTCAGAGCAAGAAGGAAGAAAGTAAGATCAGATTGAATTATGTATAAAACCAATAAATCCAGAAAGTTCTGGCGGCTTAAGTCGTAGCCTCTGGAAAAAAAAAGGATCCAGTGCGTCGGAACCGCGGCTGGAGAGAGTGGCGTCGGTGCTGTTTGCTTGGTCAGCCACGTTTTGTGTTGTTGGGCAGTGATGACTGAGGCTTCGCTGTGTTGGACTGTCCTCAACAATGTCCACATCTGGGGTCTCAAGTGGACCCCAGCTGACGGGATTGGAGGGAGGGCAGGAGGAGGCCGAGCTGGAAGAAGTCAGTCACTCTGCGTTCACGGTTTGCCGAGGTTGCTTTAGAGCAGGGGCAGTCAACCTTTTTATACCTGCCACCCACTTCTGTATCTCTGTTAGTAGTAACAATTTCTAACTGCCCACCGGTTCCACAGTCATGGTGATTTATAAAGTAGGGAAGTCACTTTACTTTATAAAATTTATAAAGCAGAGTTACAGCAAGTGAAGGCATATAATAATAATTACTTACCAAGTTATTTATGTCGGATTTTTGCTAAGTTTGGCAGGATAAATCTTTATAAAAACAACTTGCTATAGTTAAATCTATCTTTATATTTATACTTTGGTTGCTCCGCTACCGCCCACCATGAAAGCTGGAGCGCCCACTAGTGGGCGGGAGGGACCGGGCTGACCACCACTGCATTAGAACAACACGTTCCTCCTTGAGGAAAGCTTCGGGGGGCGGCCACCTTCCCTGCGTTCTCCGTCCCCGGGTCTGGGCGCAGGCTCAGCGCCGCCCCCGCTGCGATGCCTGCCTCTGCGTGACCTCTGCCCCGGATGACTGCGGAGCAGTCCTGTTCCCACAGACGTCTGGGAAGCCTGCTCTGGCTGCTGCCAAAGAGACGGTGTCATGTCAGGGGCACAGCCTAAAAATAGCACGTTGCACTCGAGCTACGTGGGCTCTTGGCCACCGGTCCGCCCCCAAGTGACCTCACCGTGGCCCGTTTAGATCGGGCCAAGCCCAAAGGGGCCCAAGATGACAAACACAACGTTTTTTTTAAATGCTAATTTAGCGTCTCCCTGAGCGGCCGGCAAGGTCCTTTTAGGAATGGCACATGACATGCTGACGATATCTCCTCTATAGAAGTCTATGGCCGCGGTCCACAGGGCAGAACAGTCTTAGGAGAGAAAACTGAATGGGTAGCTGTTACCACCAAAACCGTGAGAGAAACAGGAGGTACGCCCCACCCTCCACCCCCACTCCTTGACAGTGGTCACTTCTCTTCCCGAAGTCAACACCTCCGTTCAGGGGACAGGACTCACCCCTTCACCCACCTCACGTGCTCCGGTGCGCTCAGCAAGTGTCGGCAGGCTCAGCTTCTCACTTATTTGGGGGAAGGCTAAATTTCGCCTCTTGGTCGTTTGCCAGATAATCAGCTGTGATGTTCAGCGAAGGTGTCTCTGCAGTTCAGTTGATTTCAGAAGAGATTTTTTTTTTTTTAAAGATGGGAAAGGTATTAGTTGAGTCAAACTGAAGCGACTATTTCAAGTTCCAGAAGAAAGGCAGAGAAGGAGAGAAAATAAAAATAAAAATAAATCAGGGACCGGTCCTAGCACGTAAAAATGGAGTGAAGAAAACGGAACCCCCAAACGCAGGTGCCTGGTGGGGTAGCCTACATTTGTGGCACTTTCTCCACGATCAGCATGTCCCCCCCCCCCCCGCAGTACCTGAAACGTGGATGTGCCTGGCGGACTGGGAGGGTGGTGACCCCATAGCTGGTGAGCAGCCAGAGGGAAGGGGGTTTGTCCAGAGTGTGACGTCTTCAATCCTCGTTGCAAGAGACAAGCCGAGTCCTTAAACGGAAAACCACTTAGCTTGGTGCTGTGTAGAAAGAGGGTATCTTAATGGTCACCTAGAATTTCCCTTCGAGGAAAAAAAGAGAACAAGGTACTGGGTCATTTTTAGATATTTCTAAGAGGTAATGAGCTATGCTGGAGAAGCAACAAGAGGCAGGTAGAAGAGCCCTTTCTACTGCAGAAGGCAAATTAATAATATATGCGATCCTCATTCTCTCACATGGGGGGGGAGTCTCCTATCTGATGCTTTTTTGTGCCTTGACTTGCTTAACAAACGCTTCAGGCAGAAGGCGCTGAAAGATGAATGATGGATCTTTATAAAGTAAAAAAAAAATAAAAATAAAAATGTACCTTAACATAGAAAAGTGAAGAAAAGGTGAATTTTTAGAGGGATGAAGTTTCTGCTTTCTCCATCGAAGGAGAGAGAAAACAGTGCGTCGAGACGTGTGAAGATTTTTGTTAACAGATCGCCTAATAAACAGAGAAAAGATCTTGGGGGGCGGGGTGTTTCCTCTGCTGTATTATGAGCTTTTAACCCTAGGAAATAATTATTTCTAAATCCAATAAAGAGGAGGGAGGACACGTTACTTGCCCCCCTGGACCGTGATGAGGTTATGGGAGCGTCTTTTCGCTGTCATTTTTCCTTCTGGGTGTTTGGATTGTTAGGAGTTAAAAGTTTAAATATTTACACTATGCAACTCAAACAGCTGGGCCCTCCCTCCCCCCTCTGACTCCATTCCAAACTGTCCGTTCAGTGTAAGTAGTACAGCATGAAGAAACAGGGAGAAATTAACTTGGTTTTCAGGTCACACATCAAGTTGGCAGGCTGAGCTGTTGCCTAGGACTGTTTGGTCTCTGTGGATTGGCATTCGGGAAACTCCAAAAGCTAGCAGATATGAAAGCACTTTCTGTGGTGGGATCCTTCTATTTATAATAATAGCGCAACGAAGTAAGGAGAACAGTATGTCCAAGAATCACATGTGCAGATGTCATCTGTGGAAGGCGCTCTTAACCACTTTCAGATAAATTACGTGACTGGGATGTTAGGGAAAACATCCTCCTCTATGTCTGGCTTATACGCTGAAGGGTGCCAAGGATGTCTTCGAGGGTGGACAAGCCTCCGCCCCCCCCCCAGTCATCTCCAACAACATCTCTAAAAACTAAAACATAACTTAGAATTTTAAATCTTCTAATAGAGCTTTTTCGGAAGAGGTCGCTACTTTGAATGCCCTGCCCTCTACAACCTGAGTTAAAATAGTGAGTGCTTGCCCTGCGAACAGCGTCCAGCAGAGGGTCAGGCCCCTCCTCCAGCCAGGCTGCTCGTCTAAGTACTTGGCACAGAAAAAGTGTAGAGCTGCCAAACAGAAGATTGTCTTTAACTCTTTGAGGTGTGCCATCCAGACCTCCAAACTAAGGGAAAGGTAGCATCGTAGAAAGGACAACATATTGGGTCTCAAAAGACCTGGTTCAGGTTACTGGGCAGTTTGATTTATAAGGCAAATTAACCTGCCACACAGAGACGATGCTAATAATGGTGATGAGGATGAGGAGGGGGTTGTCGTGGTGGTGGTGACGGTGATGATGATGGTGATGGTGGTGGTGGTGGTGGTGGTGATGATGGTGATGGTGGTGGTGGTGGTGGTGGTGGTGATGATGATAATGATGGTGGTGGTGGTGATGGTGACGGTGATAATGATAATGATGGTGGTGGTGGTGATGGTGATAATGATGGTGATGGTGGTGGTGGTGATGGTGGTGATGATAATGATGGTGGTGGTGGTGATGATGATAATGATGGTGGTGGTGGTGATGGTGATGGTGATAATGATAATGATGGTGGTGGTGGTGATGGTGATAATGATGGTGATGGTGGTGGTGGTGATGGTGGTGATGATAATGATGGTGGTGGTGGTGATGGTGATAATGATGGTGATGGTGGTGGTGGTGGTGGTGGTGGTGATGATAATGATGGTGGTGGTGGTGATGGTGATAATGATGGTGATGGTGGT
Source organism: Saccopteryx bilineata (assembly GCF_036850765.1). Classification (NCBI taxonomy): domain Eukaryota; kingdom Metazoa; phylum Chordata; class Mammalia; order Chiroptera; family Emballonuridae; genus Saccopteryx; species Saccopteryx bilineata. The sequence goes on along the minus strand of NC_089500.1, from coordinate 80,015,004 downwards.
GGTGGTGATGATAATGATGGTGATGGTGGTGGTGGTGATGGTGATAATGATGGTGATGGTGGTGGTGGTGATGATAATGATGGTGATGGTGGTGGTGGTGATGGTGATAATGATGGTGATGGTGGTGGTGGTGATGGTGATAATGATGGTGATGGTGGTGGTGGTGGTGGTGGTGATGATAATGACAATGGTGGTGATGTTAATAATGATGATGGTGGTCGTGGTGACAGAGGTGGTAATGATGATGATGATGTGCTGATGGTGATACTAGTGATGATGGCGGTAGTCATGGTGACAATGGTGGTGATGATGGTGGTCATGGTGATGTGATGACAATGGTGATTGTGGTCCTCTCCCTAAAAAGCGTTACTAAGAAGTCAAAGGAGATGAGGTAATGGAAAATCATTAAGGACGCACTACGTGAAAGGGTCCGTGACTATTTAAGCGTGATTTCCTCAGCTGCCCCGGCGTCCCGTGTCGACTCAGTTCCCCTCTCCAGCTCCCGGCCTGGGATGGGCACGGACACGGCTGACGAGAGCAGAGCGGCGGACGCTGTGCGCCCTGGGCGCCTGCCTGGGAACACCGCGGTGCCTGGCTCCTGAATTAACAAGCCTGGCGGCTATCTGATCTCCACCGTGTGACCAGGGCAGGTCTCGGAATAACCCCAGCGCTTGGCTCAGAATAAGGAAGTGATTTCCTCCCCATTCTTTCATGGCTTGCACCCATCTGGTCTCCCTCTGAAAATTCTTTAAGTATTGTCATATGGGCAGGAACGCTGTGGGTGAAGCATTTTTTCTTTAACAGTATCTGTAACAATGTTAAGAACCCTTGGGTAAATAAATACTTACTTGCAGTCAACATACCCTAGTTACTGCCTCTCCATCTATATTTGTTAAAATGTTTCTGATTTAAAGATAACACACACAGAAATTTGAATTCTATATGCATTACAGCGTTTGGGGACAGTAATAAATAATTAAGATTTTAAATGAAACCTTCACAACGTCCCCCGTTAGAAGTGGGGTTTTTTTGGTTATGTTTTGTTTTGACTTTCATTGCTTTTTAAGAATTTTTCAGTGGCCAAGCCTCCTGGAGGAAATCATGATAATCTGTGTGTGTGTGTGAGTGTGTGTGAGTGTGTGTGTGTGTGTTGGTGTGTAAATATTATATGTTAATGTGCACATTACTTGTACAGGAGACAAACATTAGCTCAGTTGCTTAATCCTATACGGGGCAGAGTACCAGTTAGCAGGATCAAGCCAGTGTAAGCCATTTGACACATACGTATTGAGCACCAGTTGATAGAAGTCATAACCAGGGAACAGAACCGATTGGCTAAGATCAGCAGTGGAACCGGCTGCAACCGGGTGGATCAGGAGTGGATCAACCCAAATCGACCCCACTCCTGGAAAGACAACTGCCCGCCTCTGTCCAGTCTGCAAGATTAGACTGGGTCTCGCAGATGAACCTTTGCAATTGACTTCATGATGAAGAGCTCTAGCCATGAACTCCAGCTAAGCAAAACGTCATCCTAAAGAAAAGCAGCTCCGTTCTTCTCGGTACACAAAAAAAACAAAAAACCCTTATTATTATTATTATTATTATTATAGTTTTAATTTTGGTCATAAAAAGATGAGAAATTTTGGGGTTTTTGGTTTTTTATTGTTGGGTTTTTTTTGTAATATAAAATTATCTGATAATCTTATTATTATATTACTTCTGGGCCCACAAAGCCTAAAATATTCACTATTTTTACAGAAACAGCCTGGCGACCCCGGGTCTAGGCCAACAACTTCGAAATCACTTTGCCTCCTAGGTGGTTGAGTGTCTCTTACCCATCTCTCCCTCCTTCCCGTCCCTGCCCCTTTCTCGGGGCTGCGGAGAGGGTCTTTTCATTGTCAAATCCCCACTTAAGAGGGGATTCCCCCCCCCACTGATTGTTAATTAAGCGTTCTTTTAAAGAAAATGTATGTCACTCTACGACACTGCTGTGTCATAACCAAGGGGAAGGATGACAAAAAAAATCAGGGGTCCAGGACAAACTGGAGGACAGCCCCGGAGTGGGGGCAGAGGAGGCGACAGACAGCACGGAAGGGAGGAACGCAGTGAGACCATGCATGGGCGGGGGGGGGGGGGGGGGGGGGGGGGCTGCTCTCCCAGACCTGCGTGGGTGTGGGGGGGGAGGGGGCTGCTCTCCCAGACCATGCGTGGGCGGGGGGGGCTGCTCTCCCAGACCTGCGTGGGTGTGGGGGGGGGGGCTGCTCTCCCAGACCGTGGGTGGGCGTGAGGAGGGGGTCTGCTCTCCCAGACCGTGGGTGGGCGTGGGGAGGGGGTCTGCTCTCCCAGCCCGTGCACCGATCGGGCGAGGGAAGCACACACAGGGTAGGGTGCCCAGGGCCCTGCCACTCACACCTCTGCCTCAGTCACGGGGCGCCCCTTCCTAGTGGCCTCCTGGGATGAGCTGAAGCCCTTGGTCCTCTCTGCACAGTAAGGGCTCAAGGCCATGTTCCTGGCTTTTCCTCCCTCGCTGCTGCAAGTCTGCCCACTCCCCAGGGAGCAGGGTGCCAGGCCCCAGGGCACCGCCAAAGAGACATCCGCTGTTTACACTTTACATCAGGATGCTGCACGGGATTAATGGAGCCTCCACCGTCCCCACTGTCCCCAAGCGGTGCTCCTGCCCATGGCCCCTCATTCCTCATCGGGAAGGCAGACTGCTGTGTGTCCACTCAGCCTGCATGTTAATTGGAGGACAAAGAAAGCCTTTTCAAAACAGGCCCCCAGGACACACCCAGGCACATTCAGTGGGGCCACTGGGCTCCCTCGGTTGCTAAGCGTTAGAAGGAACGGCAATGTTTAACTCCACTAGAGCCTCTCTGGGCAGCTCTGGCCGGCCAATGGGAGGCGTCTCGCTGCTAAAAGCGCCAGGAACCGTGGTGCGCTGTCCATGGGAATATAAAACGGTGCGGCCACCACAGAGGACAGGGTGGAGGCGCCTCAAAAAACGAAAGACAGAACGACCAGGTGACCCAGCCATTCCACATCGGGGCGCAGACCCACGGGAATCGAGGGCAAGGACTTGAAGAGATCTATCTGTAACAGCTACATTCACAGCATCCTTCGTCATAGCAGCCAAACATTGTTCCCAGCTTGGGAAGCAGCCCAAGTGTCCATCTATGGATGAATGGATAAACAAAATGTGGTGTGTCCACACAGCGGAATACTACTCAGCCCGGCAAAGGAAGGGCAGTCTGACACCTGCTATAGGAGGAACCGTGAGAACATCGGGGTGAGTGAAACACGTGATCACCAACGACAACTACAACGTGGCTTCACGGGAGTGAGGCGCCCAGAGTGGTCACATCCACAGAGACAGGGTAGAAGGAGGTTCCCGTGAGGCGCCCAGAGCCGTCACATCCACAGAGACAGGGTAGAAGGAGGTTCCCGTGAGGCGCCCAGAGCGGTCACATCCACAGAGACAGGGTAGAAGGAGGTTCCCGTGAGGCGCCCAGAGTGGTCACATCCACAGAGACAGGGTAGAAGGAGGTTCCCGTGCCAGGGGGAGAGAGGGGGTGGGGAGTTGTTGATGGTGGTTTCAGTTTTACAAGGTGGGAAGAGCTCAGGAGATGGGTGCCCGGCGGTGAGGGTGCCCTTAATGCTACTGTGCATTTTACCACTTAGACAAAAGGCGAAAGGAGTCAGGAAGAGGACAGGTGCACCAGAACACAGGAGAGCGCCCGGCAGTTCCTGGGCGTCTACGGAACTTGCCTTTTCTTGAGCCGCCGTGTAAATGTCACAGTAGGAAACAGTCTCCACGGGGGTGACACAGACATGGTCCCAAGGCTGGGCCCATCGGACACCGTCTTAGGAGGACCGTTGACTTCCTGGCAGGATGTGGGTGTTCTTCCCCCCCCCCTTTCCGCCTAGCCGGCGACCAGCCCGGGAACCCGCGTCCATCCTCGGTGATGAGCACGTCCTGAGGCTCCTCCCGGGAGGACCAGCAGGGTCGGAAGAGGCGGCCCCCTCGGCGGCTGCTGAGCTCCTTGGGGAGGGAAGACTTGTTCTCTCGTTCGTCCAGGGGCGTCTGCGGAATGTCTGTCCCACTTCAGGCGCAGTTGTGTTCAGCTCTTGGGATCAGCAGGTGAAATAGCAGAGCTCTGGCCCTTGAGAAGTTACATTGTAGTGGAGGGAGACAGACTGTAGCCGAACGAGTGAAAATGTGATACATCAGGTGGAAAGATGTAATACATCAGGTGTTCTGGGAAAGAGCAGGGGCATTGAGACAGAGCCGGGTGGTCAGGGAAGAGCTCACGGATCAGTGCCCAGAGGCGTGAAGGAGATGCAGGTCTGACCTGGACAAACGGAGAGAATGTCCCAGAAAGAGCCAGGGGGCTACTGCAGTGGCAGCTTGATGTGAGCATGCGGGGAGCAGAATTCTGGGGGTCCTCGTAAAGCTTTACAGACCCTTGTGAGGATCTGCAGTTTTGCTCTGTGGGAGTCACTGAGCAAGTGACACACGGTGATTCACTTTTCAAAAAGAACATCCTGACTGTTGTCTTGGAAATGAAGTCATAAAAGACAAAAGCAGGGAGGCCAGTTAGGAGACAGTTGCAATAATCCAGAAGGGGTGACGGGGACCTCAGCGGGTCTGACACCGACTTTGGGAGCCTGCTGGAGGAGTTGGCTTGGGGGCTGGGGTAGAGGATTGGGGCGATGGGGACTTGGCAGGCCAGTTTGGGACAGCGGAGTTAGTAGTGTAGCTATGAACAGTCGACGACTTCATGAAGCCCCATGCCAAGTACCCAGCACGGTGGGCAGTCAGGAGGCGTCCGGTGAACGTTGACCCTAACGCACCAGAGACGTAAGCAAACATCATTCACAGACTGAGCTCCGGCGAATGGGGATTGGGCTGTATAACCCACCGGGGCCCTTCCCTAAACCCGGGGGGAGTTCAAGAATGCAGTGCAAGCTGCTCATGAACACTGAAGGCACATTGAAGGGGAGGTCAGAGGGGAGGGCTGGGTAATCCGGGCAGGCTTCTTGGAGGAGAGCTGGAAGAGACCTCCACTCTTCACAGAAAGAAAGCACAGCATCAATCCCGTTGCTAAGCTCGCTCCGCTCTTCCCCAGGGGAGCTGTATCTGCCTCCCCCAGTCAGTCACAGGGCCACTCAACAATCACAGGAGCAGTCAGCACGTTGCTCTTGTTCTAAGACAAATCCGCCCCCAGCGATGTCTTTGGTGACTTCTGTGAATTCTAATCCTGGGGAGAGTGGTTCTTCCTCCTGTAAGACAGTCCTCAGAAACCACGAACAGGACATATTTACATGCCAGCGACTGTCCAAACACTGGGACTAGCCCGTCAAATGTGTGTACTCCACCTGGCACTTAAGCCACACGCTGCCTCTCCGTGTGCTCTGAGTGGGGAAGGGCCCGCCTGTCTCAATTAGCATCGGAAGTGCAGGGGCACGTGGCCCACAGCTGGGGAACTCGAATCCCTCCTTGGACAGGGCTCCCCGGAGGAGGAGGAGGAGGAGGAGGAGGAGGAGGAGGAGGAGGAGGAGGAGGAGGAGATGGTGTCAGTCTGACTTGGGCACACTCTTGAGTACAGAATAGGGTTCAGTTTGTCTTCCTCAGGGAGGCAGGCTGAGGAAGGGTCAGTAACACCCAGAGCCGTCTGTCCCCAGGCCTGTCCCAGCCTCTCCCTGCTGCCGCTATGAAAACACAGCAGGGCTCAGGTGAAGTTATCTCCCGGGGTGCTCGGAGCTTTCCTCAGGGTCAGCGTCAGCGACTTGCTTAAAACCAGAGCCCCTGCCTCCGTCACCCCTGCTGTGAAATTTTCACCTCCAGGGGCCTCAGCTCCAGTGACCTATTTCCAGCCTGACAGCGGATGACACTTGGGGGGAGGGGAAGTGAAGAATGCATTCACTGTTGACGTGGGGATCGTGCAGCCCTGATGACCGAGGGTGACCGTGCTCTGTTCCGTGGTCACAGCCCCTCTCCTGGCTGGCAGGGATAAGGAATGTGTGTGAGCAGAGAAGGGCAGAGGGACCCAGGCCAAGCCGGACGCCTGCTCCCGCAGAGGCCCTGTGGGCTGGGCCAGCTGTGGGCGGGATCGGTGTCTACTTTCTCCTCCGCAGTGAGGCTCTGCGAGGACCCCAGGGATGACCCAGTATCCAAGCTCCCCGATTCTGCATAAACTGTGTGATGGTGGGAGGGGCAGTGTCGGCTGTGAAAGGGCCACTTAGGAGGCACAGGGGTCCTGGACCCCGAAGTCAGCTAGCACCTGGCCCAGCCAAGGACACACATGCCCAGTTCACAGCCTGGCAGCCGAAAGGTGAGGGCCAGCACCCCGTATGGAGGGGGCCTTTGGGGGGGGGCAGGGGGAGCCTCAGACACCCCTCCGAATCCTTCCTGCCCTGAGGTTCTCTGCCGCTCTCTCCCGCTCTGTGAGAACAGCCGTGACCACTCGTCAGCCTCACAAAGACGCTGGACTCTAAAATAACGCCCATGGCGACCGTAAAGACAGAACTCGAAGCCATTCCCTGACATAGATTGCTCCTCCTGTAACTCCTCCTAAACTCACCTCCGGAAGCAAACAGCCTCGACTGCATGCACCAGGGAGGGGGCGAGCTCAGGAAGGATTTTGCGGGGAGGGTGGTGCTAGGAAGGAAAGCAATCAGACAGAGCCTGTGTCACGATGGCTCTGGCCTAGAACTGAAAGGGACGTGGAAATAATTTATAGGGGTACCTTAAGAAGAAGTGTTTTAAAAGTATGACTGACTGGATAAAAGCAGGTTTAAAAAATATCTTTTCGACAATTAAGAGGCGATTATTCACGTGGTCCAATCAGGAACCTGAGGGTTGCTTCGAATTAGAACAATCCCGGGAAGGTTTATGTACAAAGAGGTGGGCTACAGAGGTGCGCGGCCGGTGGGGACCCAGAGGGCGCTGTCGGCCAGCGTTGTGGCTGGGTCTGCAGGACAGGAGAGGTGGTGGATCCTGCGAGGAGGGAGGGAGAGCTGTGGAGAGGGTGTCTGGGGGCAGGAGGGGGCCGTCACCATCTGTAGGGACACGGCCAGCCCACCACAGTGACCTCACAAGGAGAGTCCCACTTCCTCCCCTTTGTCCTCTCTCCCCTTGTGACTTCCCATGGGCCAAACCCAGCTGGACATCGAAGAGCAGGGCATCCGCTGATGTGGTCCCTACAGGGAGCCCCCAGGGCAGAAAGCCGGAGGGACAGGGGGAGAACGGGCAAGAAGGGGCTGCCTGGGGACACAATGTAGATCAATCAGCTCCGGGGACCTCACAGACAGATCTCCCGTTTTGTGTTTCCCGGGTAATGAGAGGGAAGGGAAGGGGTTTGCTCAGAAGGGAAAGTCCAGGTAGAACCTCAAAGAAGCAGGTCTGCGTCTCAGGGGCCTGGCCTCGTATTCACACACACACACACCCCACACACACACACGGCACTGCATACACACACAGACACACACATACACAGACACACACAGAGACACACACACACACGGCACTGCATACACACACAGACACACACACACATACACAGACACACACATACACTGATTGTGTCAGTCTCGTCTATGTTCACTGTGCATCGTTTTACACTTATTCTAATATCTTCATCCGATGATTGTTATTCAACTGAAGTTACACTGTTTACTTTCAGCCCCTTTGGGGTTCGGAGCTACAGGAATCAGTAAACTTCATGCGACGCTAAAATGTTTGTTGGTCTAGAGTAGAGGATCCCCAAAATGGGTCCTGAGGACCCCAAGGCTCCCCAAGACTCTCTCAAGGGGGTCCCCACGGTCCTCAGTGATTTTTTAAAAAATATAAAGGGATAGCCCTGGCCCGGGTGGCTCAGTGCAAGGAGCGTCGTCCCAGTACACTGAAGTCACAGGTTCGATCCCCGGTCAGGGCACATACGAGTGCACAACCAAATGGAACAACTAAGTGGAATGAGTTGATGTCTCTCTCTCTCTCTCTCAATTTCTCTGTCTTTCTCTCCCCCCCCCTTCCTCTCTCTCTAAAATCAATTAAAAAATATATATATATATATATAGCGGTTTAATCTAGAGCAGTAGTCCCCAACCTTTTTTGGGCCAGGAATCCAAAAATGTTTAATGTCAGAAAATACTTTCACAGACCGGCCTTTAGGGTGGGACAGATAAATGTATCACGTGACTGAGACAAGTGTCAAGAGTGAGTCTTAGACGGATGTAACAGAGGGAATCTGGTCATTTTTTAAAAATAAAACATTGTTCAGACTTAAATATAAATAAAACGGAAATAATGTAAGTTATTTATTCTTTCTCTGCGGACCGGTACCAAATGGCCCACAGACCGGTACCGGTCCACAGCCCGGGGGTTGGAGACCACTGATCTAGATTGTGTTATATCTATATAAACATGCTTACACATAAAGACATATAAAATACAAAATGTATTTTACAGATTATGTCATTGTCTAATGGGCCTTGAGACCAAAAAAATTGAGAACTAATGGTCTAAATTGCATTATTGCAGAAAATGGCCTCTCCCCTTAATTTGATAATAACACACGAGAAATCCGACCTCGGGCCTCTGGGTAGGAGGGGACTGCCTGCCACCCATAGGGCATCGTTCCACCGCTCTGCCCACGGTCTTTCAGCCGTGCAGCCTCCGGGTCCCTTGGTGGGGAGGCTGGAGGTGGGGAGGGGCAACGGGACCCCTTCAGCACCCCCAAGACACTCATTCCTGGGGACACAATGTAGATCAATCAGCTCCAGGGAGCTCACAGACAGATCTCCCATTTTGTGTTTCCCGGGTAATGAGAGGGAAGGGAAGGGGTTTGCTCGGAAGGGAAAGTCCAGTTAGAACCTTAAAGAAGCAGGTCTGTGTCTCAGGGGCCTGGCCTCGTATTCACACACACACACACACACACATACACAGACACACACAGAGACACACACACAGACACACACACAGACACACACAGACGCACACACACAGAGGCACACACACAGACACACACACACACAGATACACACACATAGACACACAGACACACACAGACACACACACACAGACACACACACACAGACACACACACATAGACACACAGACACACACAGACGCACACACACAGAGGCACACACACAGACACACACACACAGACACACACACACACACAAGACACTAAGGGTGTTGGCCACATGGGCTCCCCACTGTGTGAGCAGATAAGTGTGAGCGTGGCAGAGAAACAGTCGCCTGTGATGCACACCCCCCCTCCCCGGAGGACCGTTATCTTTGGCACCAGACACGGGCAGAGGAAAACAGGGGAGCCCCGAGCAGGACCCCGCTGACCCTGTCAGACGGGAACGTCCTTCCGCAGGCCCGGCTCTGAGGCCAGCGAGTGCTCCTTCTCCAAGAGGAAAAGGTGGCAGAAGCCGCAGGGACAGTGAGTGGCCCTCACTCCTCAGCTGGTCAGTATTGATAGACTGTCCTCTGCACTCATTACCACAGAGGGTGCAATCCTGCAGGGGGCGCTGAGCGGTTCCTGACATCGGGGAGCGGGTCACCCCGTGAGAAGAAGGCGCCCGGCAGCTATGAGGGAAGGAAGGGATGAGAGTGAGTCTGCGTCCGTGTCCAGGGAGCCCAGGGCGAATGGGGGTGGTGGTGGAGACAGGAAGGCGTCGTGGAAGGGCTGCCGTTTGCACAGGGATCTGCGGGCCAGGCAGGGCTCTTAAGAGAGAAACATCAGAAGTGGGACAAAGTGACCGGCAATTCTCAGCAGGGACGTCCCAGGCAGGTGGACACGGCCTGAGCATGCAGGTGGAGGCGGGAACTGTCCCCTGTGAGTGTGGAGAGGAAGCTTGGTGACCGATAGGTGATCGAAGCTTGGTGACCGATAGGTTCCCTGGACAGTTGAGGACGCTGAGATCACAAAGGCAGAGATTTGCCCTGGGTTTTCTTTCTTTTTTTTTCTTTTTTTTTTTTTGTATTTTTCTGAAGCTGGAAACGGGGAGAGACAGTCAGACAGACTCCCGCATGCGCCCGACCAGGATCCACCCGGCACGCCCACCAGGGGCGACGCTCTGCCCTCCAGGGGGCGATGCTCTGCCCCTCCAGGGCGTCGCTCTGTTGCCACCAGAGCCACTCTAGCGCCTGGGGCAGAGGCCAAGGAGCCATCCCCAGCGCCCGGGCCATCTTTGCTCCAATGGAGCCTTGGCTGCGGGAGGGGAAGAGAGAGACAGAGAGAAAGGAGGGGGGGGGTGGAGAAGCAAATGGGCACTTCTCCTATGTGCCCTGGCCGGGAATCGAACCCCGGTCCCCTGCACGCCATGCCGACTCTCTACCGCTGAGCCAACCAGCCAGGGCCTGCCCTGGGTTTTCTATCGGAAGAACCAAAACAGAACTCCCTGGGTGTCTCAACTGAAAGTCCAAGGCTCTCTTTCCAGGGGTTGTTCTTGGACACCAAGCCTGACCACAAGAGCTTAGGGCTGAAATCGCGGGGATGGGGGGGCAGAGGGTTCCGGAACCCCACCGTAGAGCCAAGGGGGCGCTGGATTTTACAGTGTGATTCTTAAGCACTTCCTAAATCAGAAAGTCAAAAAGATGAAGAAAGGATGATTGGTCAGCTTGGCAAATGACACATTAGCCCATGTGAACAGCTGGGCGGGGAGGAGCAGGCGGGAGTGGAGGGGTTGGGGGCCTGGAACCCGCTCTTGAGCGGCCTGACGCAGCCCACGCAGGACGGTCACAGAGCAGAGAAGGGCTTTCCCAGTCAGGGCGTTAGATCTGCTATTCACGTGGGTATCAGACATCCCAGTTGTGGGAAGGGATTATCCATTACCTCTCTCCAGGATGACTCAACGAGGGCTGTCAAGAGAAAAAGCCAGAATGCACCAGCATCGCAGGCCAAAGGAATATGTGAAAACATCATATAACTGGACGGAGGGGGCGGGGAGACAGTGGACAGAACCAGACCTCTGGGACCTGCCCACTGAAGCTCCCACCTGCCTTCGTGATGGGGTCTTCCAGCGAGTCCTGACGTCGGTGTCACTATCTGACGCTCTGGTTCAGGAGGCTACATTGGTTGCCCCTTGGATGTCCTTCCAAGGAATTGGGGGTTTCACCAGCATCGATCGGTGGGCCAGGGAACAGTCAGGCTGGCGTGCCCCAATCTGTTCCTACACCCCACACGGGCTTGGAAGGCTGCCCCTGGGAGAAAAGCAGGATACACTTCAGCTGTTGAAGGAAACCACCACATTCAGCGCTTCCGAAGTTCACACACTCTGTTCCGCGCCCCCAGAAGTGAGCACCGTTGCCGGCAGCACCCACGGGACTCCTGCTTCCAGAGCGCTGCCTCGCTGTCTGGGGCCAGCCTCACCCACCGCCAGGCCCCACGGGACTTCCGTGTTGGCCTCTGGGTCTCCTGCCCTTCCCAGAGTGCCTGGCTCCTGGGTCGAGATGACAGGTTGTTGGAATACCAGCTCTCCTTGGTCCCTGGGGGTGTTTTCAACTCACACTGACGTGTGGGCCGTGTGGGGGGTGGTCACCTGTGTTCAGCTTTCTCCTTTGGAAGGACCGTTTCTGTGAAACGGAAGGACCCAACACGTGAAAAAAGTCACAGAAAGCCTCTCACCGGCAGAGTTTTCTGTAATGTCCACACCAAGCGCTGGGCTTCACCATGTCCCTGGATGAGGTCACAAGGCTCAGCCCACGGACCTCTGAATGCTTCGATCGGTGAGGTTTGGGAACAGAAGCATCCTGTTTTGGCAACAGGACAGACCTAAAAGGGAGTAAAGGGTGTTCTAACCGAGAGTGGAGACAGGGAGCGATGGACCCCCCGCGAGTGAGGCCATCAGGGAACACAGCAGGGGCAGCGATTTGACAGGCAGCGTGGGGACGTGGGGACTAAGAGCCAGGACACCTCGGTCCCGATTTGACAGGCAGCGTGGGGATGTGGGGACTAAGAGCCAGGACACCTCGGTCCCGGTGCAGACTCTTTCTGCGGTTACGCGACCTTGGGCACGCCACTTAGCTTCTCTGGAATTTGTACCAGACAATCTAGTCAAGACGATCTATCCTGGTTGCGCAAGTCACGAAGCTATGCCGCTTGGCCCCTCCCTCGTGCGTGTGCCTGACGTCAAGAAAGAGTCTATGCTAGGAAGTATGACGTGCCCGTCACCAGGACAGGTCCCCAGAACACGAGCTTCCAATCCAACGAGGGACGCAAGCTCTGTGCCAGCCTCTCCCTGCCCACATTCCACGGGCTGTGCTCCCTTCCTGAGGGCGAAGGTCGGGGCATCCAGGTGACGGCACCCCCGTCATTCCCTTGGAGAGCTTCGGTCCCAACGCTGGGATGCCAAGCGAGGAAATGGGAAGGCAGGAACTGAGAGCCACTCCATGGCTCCCGGGGTCCCCTGGCCTCTAGCTTAGTGTGTACCCACCTTGCCCCCCTCCCATCCACTCCCAAGCGTCAGGAAGACAATCAAAAGGGAGACCGATGTGGGGGGGGGGGGTAGAAAAAGAGTTTTACATTTTTAAATCGCCCCTGACTTGGAATAACAGCTTCTCAGAGCATCAGTTTTCCTGTCCGGCAAATGGGAACAGTAATCCAAAAGGGACCGTGCAAGGCTTACGTGCGGTGTTGTCTACAAAGCCCCTCGAGTCATCCACACAGCTTCTTCCCATCCTCGGAGATTTGAACGACGTTTTTCAACAGTCCCGTCCCTCGTCAGGAAGTGGTGGTGGCCCTGGGAAGGTGGCTGTTAGGGACGGAGCCGTAGGCAAAAGAACTTGAGAAAGGAGGTCGTGTAAGGAAACACCCTGAGGCTTGGTCACTGGCCGAGTGTCCACGGAGACACAGCAGGGCCGAGCCCACCGGACGGGAAGACTGCAGGGCTGAGCCTGACGGGACGGGAAGACCGCAGGGCTGTGACAGACGGGACGGGAAGACCGCAGGGCTGTGACAGACGGGACGGGAAGACCGCAGGGCTGTGACAGACGGGACGGGAAGACCGCAGGGCTGTGACAGACGGGACGGGAAGACCGCAGGGCTGTGACAGACGGGACAGGAAGACCGCAGGGCTGTGACAGACGGGACGGGAAGACCGCAGGGCTGTGACAGACGGGACGGGAAGACCGCAGGGCTGTGACAGACGGGACGAGAAGACCGCAGGGCTGTGACAGACGGGACGAGAAGACCGCAGGGCTGTGAGCAGAGCCACCACAGCCCTGCTGTGGTGCCCAGATGCCAAAACCCAGTGTTCAGACGTGTATCTAAAGTTGATTCAGTTGTGTCACCTTGGACGAGTCCCATTCACTCTCTCGAATCTCGTTTTCACATCCACGAAACAGGAGTAAGGAGGCCGACGACAAGGTCATCGTTGGGGACAAATGATACACTGCTAATCGGGGCTCTGCCCCAGAACCCCAGATATGAGAAGGCCGTCAATAAACTGTAGTGTCCACTGTGAGGACTGGCCCCTCCAGGGACGCACATGGTGACCAGAATACCAATCATGAGGACGCAGGAAGGGTGACGTGCTGGGCAGCCTGGAATGTTCATGTCACGGGGTGGACACCTCCTCTCCTCTGAAGGGATGTGTCCATGGGGACACTGAGTGCTCTCAGCCGGCTAGAGGACAGAGGGAGGTGGGTGTCCGGCGTCATCGTCTGTGACGAGGGACCCAGACCATCAGGGCGGCTGAGACTGCCCTTTGAAGTCTAAGGCAGAGATGGTGACAGGGCTGTTGGACCCTCCTGTGCGTTGTGACCAGCTGACTAAGCGCTGTTCCCAGTGGCTCATGTTCTGGGTCTGTGGACACATCTCCCTGTCCCCACTGGACATAGGTGTTTCTCATGTTGACACCCTAGGACAGGGGTCGGGAACCTTTTTGGCTGAGAGAGCCACGAACGCCACATATTTTAAAATGTAATTCCGTGAGAGCCGTACAACGACCCGTGTACGTGATGCATTATCCAGTAAAAATTTGGTGTTGTCCCGGAGGACAGCTGTGATTGGCTCCAGCCACCCGCAACCATGGACATGAGTGGTAGGAAATGAATGGATTGTAATACGTGAGAATGTTTTATATTTTTAACATTATTATTTTTTTAATTAAAGATTTGTCTGCGAGCCAGATGCAGCCATCAAGAGCCACATCTGGCTCACGAGCCATAGGTTCCGGATCTGTGCCCTAGGACGTTCCCAACGGGATCACTGATTGTCAGTCACTCTAAGACCCTCTCAAAGTGACTGAGCCCCCAGTTGAAGGGGAGGGGTGCCCCTGAAGTACTTCCCATTTAACATGTTCTCAAGACGCTAGGTATTCAGTGTTGCAGCTTCACAGTCAAGAAAACTGACCTGTGGTGGCGCAGTGGATAAAGCGTCGACCTGGAAATGCTGAGGTCGTCGGTTCGAAACCCTGGGCTTGCCTGGTCAAGGCACATATGGGAGTTGATGCTTCCTGCTCCTCCCCCTTCTCTCTCTCTCTCTCTCTCTCTCTCTCTCCTCTAAAATGAATAAATAAAAAGAAAACTGAGGTCTGGCCAGGGAGCCCTATTTAAGACCTCCCCTTAGGGTCGTTGTAGATGCCGGGCCCATGACGTTTCCACTCCCAAAGACTTTTCCTGTGGAGTGTTTTTGTATCAGACAGACCCTTACTTCACTAAAGGAGAGCTTTGCGTGTAGTTAAAATCCACCAAACAAGCAAAAACAACAGTTCCTCCCCCTCAAGATGAGACCTCTCTGAGACAGACGGTTCCCCAGGGCGCTTGCGGTGGGCAGCTGCCCCAACCCGCACCGCGCACGTGTGCGCGCGCGCGCACACACACACACACACACACACACCTACACGCACACACACCGCGCACACATCTCTACACACACCCCGCCGCCGCCGCCACCGCACGCACTGTGTCCATGCCCAGCCTCTATTCCAGAGCCCGGGTCGCTGCAGGGCCTGTCCTGCGTGTGGGTCCCTATCCTCACCCTCAGGGCGCTCCCCGGGCGCCAGTTCCGCCAACGTCTCCAAGGCCGCCAGCCAGCGAGGCCAAGGAGCTGGGCGCCCACGCCCACGAGCAGCAGCAACAGGAGGCGGACCCGGGCTCAAGCAGCGGTCTAGCGGCCAGCTCCTCCGCCCGCCCCGCGGCGCTGCTGCCCGCGCGCTCCTCCTCCCCGCGCGCTCCCGGCCCCGCGCGCTCCTGCTCCGCGCGCCTGGCGCTCCCGGCCTCTCTGCCGGCCTCTCACCTTCACCGCGCGCGGCGGGCGCTGGGGACGGAGCTCCGGACCAAACGCCCCGCTGTCCCTGAGCCGAGGCGAGCTCGCCCTTCTGAGGAGCCAGGGCGCGGGTACTGCACGGGGACCAAGGCGCTCATACGCCGGAGCCCCCAGCGTCCGTGTCATGACGAGGGGCTGTCGTCTCTAGGTACGTGCACCGTGCTCTGCGCTCCTCTTTGCTCCCGGTTTTGCTCGCAGCCCCCGAGGTCTGCGTGTCAGGAGCCATAGGGACCCGGGTGTCCTGGGCTTCCCGCGCCGAGGTGCTTGGTGTCTGACCCTCCTTGAGGTTGCTGACAGGAAAGGACACGCGAACAGAACTGAGGTGCCCAGGGAGTAGGGGGGGGGGACCGGCCGAGGCAGAGGTGAGGAGCCCGGGGCAGTGCCCGGGTCGGGGGCGCTCGAGCCCCTGGATCCGCGCCCTGGGAATGGGGTCCAGGTGTCCTGGGAGCCCGGCCCAGGTTGGGGGTCAGGGATCACGTGCTCCAGCTGCCAGAATCGAGCATGGTGGTGGACCAGTCTCTTCCCGGTGTGTCTGGGTCCCAGGGGGCGGTGTACGTGGGGAGGTCCGAGAATTGGAAAGAGGGGCAGGGGGAAGCGTTGCACTAATGCCAAGCCGCGTCTGGAAAGGTGGAGGAGGGGTGACGAGCCTGAAGCCTGAACACCAGCGAGTTGGGGAGAGGTCTGGGGAGGGGTCTAGAGAGGAGAAGGCGCTGCCCCCGTCACCTCCAGACCACACCTCCTCTCCCTCCCCAAGGGAGCCAGCAGTGGGGGGGCAGCACCTCACTTTACAAGGGGGTGGTTGCAGTTCAATGTTAGAGGCGCGGGAGCCATCCAGATGTTAAGGTGGCAGAGAGCTTAGGCAGGTCCTGGTGAGATGTGACAGCTCCCTGGGGAGAGGAGAGCGAGCAGAAAACCAGGAGCACCAGGCTGACTATGTGGGGGTAATGGGGGAGGGGGGAGGCTCGTGCAGAGGGAAGATTGGCAGCTCGGGTTCCGATCCTGGAGATCCCTAAGCGTTGCAGGAGCGACTGAGTGGGTGTGTGTAAGCTTTCCTCGGAAGCCGTCCTGGTTGTGGGAACCGCTGGGGCCCCCCTCTCCTGCCCGCCCCCCACCCGTCCTCACATCCATGCACGTGGCTGAAGTTTACCAGGGACTCATCCTTGGCCCCGTTTCCAAAGGAATTGTACTTGGCCCTGTCTGTGGGGCTGGGCATCTGGGGTGGGCATTCACCCTTTGTTACCTGACACCCAATCATTTCTTCCTTTTCTTTTTTTTTTTTTAATTTTTATTTTCTATCAGATCTGGGTCTGAGAACGTTCTTCTCCTCCTGCCCTCCCCCCCCCCGCCCCTAGTATTCCTACTCACTGAGTTCCCCTCCTGACCTGCCCCTCCAGCCTTTCCGGACCTGCCCCTGAGGTGGCCCCCCCACCCCCCACCCCCCACTCCCGTGGTGTCACCATCCCGCGGGGTTCTAGCCGGGCTGTCAGCCCAGCACTCTCTAGGGACCAGTGGCCCCGGGCTGTTCTCCAGAGGCCCACTAGGAAGCAGCCAGGAGCTAGCCTCCTTCTGGAGGAGCAAATTGCAGGGGTGTGTCTACCCAGGGTAACTGCTGTTAGAGGAAAGGCCTCCCCCTTGCCCCCCTCCTCCCAGCCCAGCCCTCGGGGGTCAGCCTCCTGGTCTAGCCCCCCTCTGGTTCAGACCCTGCCAGGTCAGGGCGGTCCCCCAGGAAGGCCAAAGCGATAGTCTGTCCAGGACTGCTGCACCCAAACACCTGAAAACCTAAACACGGGAGACTGGTCAACACCCATGATGTGTGTGTGTGTGTGTGTGTGTGTGTGTGTGTGTGTTTGCTTCTTTTTCCCCCGAGACCCCGATTGGTGGTGTTTCTCTCTCCCTCTGACACTGCAGCGTGAGATTTTGCTGTGCGTGCTTTATCTTCAGCGTAACTGTGCAGAGACAGGGCACGCTGGGGTGCGGGGAGGCTGAAGGCAGACGCTGGGGACCGGGGGACCCGAACACAGATTCCGGAAACGGCCCTCCTTCCTTCCGTCGGCTGCCAAGTGAAGTTGTTTCCAGCAGACCAGGGCCCGGAGAAGCCAGGGATGCTGGGAAGGACATTGCGTAGGTGTCAGTAGACGTTGGTAGCTTAAACTCAGGTCAACATTTCACCTGAGCCGTGAAGTCCATCAATGTGGGGCTCCGCCCACAACCACCAGGTGTCCTCCCTACATCTGAGGTCACTAACTGGAAACCTCCCCACTGTGGCAAAGCCTGACAGCCCACCAGGGAGACCTACTGCGTGCTCACTTCCGAAGTAACCGAGTCGCCTGCCCGGCTCATACTTTGGTTCTGAGGCGTGGACGACGGGCTCGCCCCTTGGTGTCGGGAGACAGAGACAGCCGTGGAGAGTGTGCAGCTTGCACGTTTCGTGTTCAACGGTCAGCTCGGGCCCACAACCGTCCCCGGGGGTGGAGAGTTTGTAAGCCAGTGTTGTATTTTTACTGTTCACGGCCTTCGTCGGGGTAGGGAGAGAGAGAAAGGAAAAGCTGTCTTGTGTGCATTCGGACAAGCAGCCAGCAGAGTCTAAGAAGCCGTCTCCTGTTCTCTCCGCAAGAGGAGCGACCGGGTGGTGGAAGAGAAGGTGGGCTGTAGGCACTAGATGGACGCTGGGGGCAGCGGCAGACCGGGGCCTGCCACCCGGGTTTCCTCCGCGCTGGTGGCTTCTGCTCGCCAACGGCTCCCGCGCCCAGGCTGTTTGCATCTGCCAAGCAGAGCCGCGTGCGCGGGAGGAGATAGACAGCTTGTGTTTGTGGCCACTCAACCAGAAAAGAAGACAGACAATGAATGGAGGGGGGGGTGGGGCTGGGGCTGGGGGGGGGGAGAGGGAGACCCGCCAGCAGCTGGGCACACGGTGTTCCCCAAAGGCGAACCCCAGATGAGAGTTGGTGTCGTGAGGCAGCTGTGTATCCACACACACACACACACCCCCGCCCCGTGAGATTGCCGGAGAGATCCGTGTGGGAAGGAATCCAGGATGGGATGAGTGTGTACCTGGGCACGCCCCGCCCCTTTCGAAATCCATCGCCCTTTCGGCGGCTTCTCCGCACGTTTTCCCTTGAAAACGAAAACCACGTACATCGTGCGTCAGCCGAGCCAAAGCCCACGCACCGCGTGTACCTGGAAGGAAGGAATGTCGAGAGGCACACACGTCCCTCGCCTCTGGGTTAGTGGCCGAGGTTTTTTTTTTTTGGGTCACTGTACACTCATCCTACGTCAGTTTGGAGATGAGCCCAAGAAAGAGTAGATGTTTTTATCAGCTGTTTTGGGGCAGGCCTTCCAGAAAAGCTCATTTCCACACACACGGTCTGCTGTGGATTGTTCTCCCCACCCCCACCCCTCCCCGGGAAGCCTCGGTCACCCCCGCTGTTGACCTGGAGCTGCGTTCCTTCCCTGACACTGTGTGCAGGAGGTCTGAGCTTTGTCACACGCTCGTAACGCTAATTAAAAAAAGAAACTGGACTTCATCTCAGCAGTAAAAGCAAATGAGGTGTCATGTTCCTCCATGGCGTCCCTCGGCCGGACCAGGAGCGAGCGAGGTGTCGGGCAAAGGGACTCGCTGGCCTGCGACCATTTTTGTTTCTGAGGCGACTTGGAAGCCTGAGTCTGTGATTTGAATTAGGGGAGTGCTCATTTCCCCCCCAACCTAAATGCATGTTTTCTGAGCAGCTGTTCTGGGATCTGGCCAGAGCGAGGTCCCGAAAGAGATAAGAGTAAGGTCTCACGCCTTCCAGGGTGAGGACAGCGGGAGGGACCCCGTGCCGGACGAAGCGTGTGCTGTGCCCTGCACCATCATGGCTAATAGCACCCCGACTCCCTCAGAAGTGCCCCAGTTTCAATGATAAATGAGACCCACACTCCCCCTAGAAATCAGGGCTTGAGGAGGTCAGGGGGAGGGGGAGAAGCAGGCAGTTTGGGTGGAGGGGTCCCCAAAGCTTTCTTTCCTGGGCCAGTTGTAAGGTTACAGGTTGAGGGAGTGTGTCCCCCCCCCGCACGATGACAAGGAAGGCCGTAAGCCCCCTGAGGGCGCAGAGGGTCGGTCTGTCCTTCCCGTCTCCTCCGGGCTTGTCTGCTGCCCAGGAAGGAACCTGTGACCTTGATCTCAGATCAGCTGGGAGGTAGGAGAGATCAGGGGGGCCATGAGGAAGTCCAGCCGGGACCAGTTATGACACACCAGGCTGTTGATCACGCTGATGGGGGTGCAGCCTGGCAGGCGGTGGCCTAACCAAAACCAGCCCGGGTGCCGAGACGCCAGAGCTTCCGCCTCTCCGTTATCAGTGTCCCTTATCGCTGGGGTTCAGTGCCACCCGCCTTCACCACCAGCCCCGGGGCGGGGGCGGTCTCTTCCTCCTCCAGCGGAGGGTTCAGGAAGGAACGGAGGAACAATGACGCCTTTCTCAAGCTTGTCTCCTCTGTCCTCGTCCCCCAGCCAGCCCTGCGGAGGACAGGAGGCCAGGGCCGGAGGGCAGGGCGGGGCACCCAGGGCTGGAGGGCAGGGCGAGGCACCTCGCAGACAGGAGCGCAGCACCGGTGGACACGCGGTGGACACGCGATGGCCCGTGTGCCTGGCTCCCCCTGACAGGGGGGTTGGTGTTCGGGGACTGTCCCCTGGACCGGGAGCCCCTCCCCAGAGGCTGTCCTCGGGGCAGCATCTATGTCCCCGGCGATGGGGGTGCCAGGCGGGAACCCTGGAGGGACCCTGGCCTTCGCGGCAACAGTCCACCTCCTCACGAATGTGACACACAGCGGGCGCCCTGCAGCCGCAGGAGGGTCCAGGGGAGCTACCCTAAGGCAGGGCTTGAGGACAGCTGCCCTATGGTCACCCTCACAGGGCCAGGCCGTCCATCCGTGCAGCTGGGAAGGTGGTTGGCAGCAGCTCAGCCACCTTGAAAGGACCCACATTGAACACGTGCTCACTTAATCCAGCGCCGACGCGGCGATGCTCCGTCCTCAGAAGTCCGTGCAGCTCAGGAGGCGGGGAGGGACGCACACAGGGGTGCGGCCCCAAGAACATGGGCCGGAGTCTCCCGCAGACTACAGGCCCCTCCCCAGAAATGTCATGAATGGCTTAGGGAAGGGACGGGTCAGGGGGGCCCAGAAAACGCACTGTGGGTTGAGCTTTCCTGAACACCTCTGAAAGTCGTGTTTAAAACCGGGCAACCACTGGCCCTGCTGCATGACCAGCAAGCAAGAAGCAGCCGCTGGTGTGAGAAGCCACCATCCTGGCCAGGGCACACAGGAGAGGCGCCCATCTGCTTCTCCACCCCTCTCCCTCTCCTTCCTCTCTATCTCTCTCTTGCCCTCCCGCAGCCAAGGCTCCACTGGAGCAAAGTTGGCCCGGGCACTGAGGACGGCTCCATGGCCTCCGCCTCAGGCGCTAGAATGGCTCTGGTTGCAACGGAGCAACGCCCCAGATGGGCAGAGCATCGCCCCCTGGTGGGCATGCCGGGTGGACCCCGGTCAGGTGCATGCAGGAGTCTGTCTCTCTGCCTTCCTGTTTCTTACTTCAGAAAAATACCAAAAAAAAGGAAAAAAGGAGGAACAGTAGGTGAACTAACGTGTCAACCAACCCACATGTCCTCGTCCTGACCCCTGGAACCTGGGAACGTGTGACCTCACCTTTGCAGCTGGGATGAAGTGACACGCGTCTTGAGGGCATCCTGGAGTCACCCGGCGGACCCAGTCTGGTCACATTCGTTCTGTGACCCAGAGAACCTTTCCACGCTGTGGTCACGGGACCATGGCAGAAGGCTCAGACGCTGCAACATTATAGCTTTGAAGATGGAGCAGCGGCCGCCGCAGCAGGAGCGTGGTGGCCTCTGGAAGTTAGAAAAGGCCAGGGCACGGTCTCCCCAGGAGCCCGCAGGAGGGGACACAGCCCCACTGACACCTCGACCTTAGCCAGTGAGACCCATGTCAGGCCTCTGACCTCCCTCGCTGCAGCGTGATGAGGGCGTGTCATCTTCGGCCACGCAATGTGTAGCCATTTGTTACAGCAGCCAGAAACGAGCAATACCCACAGGCCTCCCTGTCACTCTGCCTCCGGGTCCCGTGCAGAGGCTCCCGGGGAGACCCCCTACCTCACCTGCGGGACCTGCAAGGGGTTCTGGGAGACGTGGCCGTCGGCCACTCGGGCTTCAGTGCGGGAAGGCGCCCGAGAGGGGCTGGAATGATGTGCGTGCCCGTCACGTCACGCACACGCAGGGCAGCTGCCCCAGGAAGTCTTGGGCGTGCCCGGGAGCCACAGGTGAACGGGGACAGCCCGGCTGCCTCTCCTGTTCTGAGGGACGGCGGCATATGATGGGGCAGATGTGGGCGCCTGAGATGTTCAGGAAGTTTAACAAGTGTCACTGAGTCATGAAGGCGGAGGGACAGGCGGGGGGAGACGGCGTCGGAACCGCTGCCCCTTTTACTGCGCTCGAAGTCCCTGTCCTGTCTGCCGGAGAACCCTCACAGGGTGGCGTTGGGGACAGCGTGTACGTGTCAGCTCCAGCGTCAGGGATAAACACTGACGTCCCACAGCAGAACACTTAACTATTTACAAAACACCCGGATAAACACTCACGTCCCACAGCGGAACTCTGAGCTGTTTACAAATAACCGGACTGGTCCACACGGTCAGGTGCAGGGGAAAAAAAAAAGCGCTCAGTTAAAACCACCATCTTGTGGTTTTCGACAGTCTCGTCTGTGAGGCCAGCAGTGGGCGGCGGTCAGTGGGAGACGAACCAGATCTGAAGCCCATTCTCTCCCACCTGGGAACACCGGCCTGGGAAACCCCTCGTCGGGTGCCGCTAGGAATCAAGCCGTCGCCCAGGCGGGGGGAGGGAGGTGGGCCAGGGGCCCTGGGGAACCCCTCGTCGGGTGCCGCTCCGAATGGAGCCATCGCCCAGGCGGGGGGAGGGAAGTGGGCCAGGGGCCCTGGGAAACCCCTCGTCAGGTGCCGCTCCGAATGGAGCCATCGCCCAGGCGGGGGGAGGGAGGTGGGCCAGGGGCCCTGGGAAACCCCTCGTCGGGTGCCGCTCTGAATAGAGCCATCGCCCAGGCGGGGGGAGGGAAGTGGGCCAGGGACCCTGGGGCACGGGCTGGCCTTGCCCGCCACTTCTCTGCACGTGCCTCTGTCCCTTGGGTTTGCTGCTCTCTGCTCCTCAAGTTCAAGGTCAGGGTCCCCTTGATAACACAATTACGTGCGGTAGGACCTTCCGTTCCTGAGGATATTTTTTCCCCCAACCACCGTCACGTCCCGTGTCCCACGGAAGCCACAGAACAGGCCTGCGAGGGACGTGGGACTGACCTTCACCTCCCTGGCTTCACAAGTGAGGACACAAGCCCGCAGGGTGGGACCAGCTTGTCCCAGACGGCGGCACGAGGCCATGTGAGAGGTCGGCACAGCACGGAGGTGTCCTCACACTGCCCACCCTCTGCCCCAGGTTGTCACTCAAGTAGCCGGACAGCAGGAGGGGTGACCGGTTTCGCCCACCACCTTCAGTCACCAGACTACGGCCTGTGCGAAGCCCCAGTCCCGGGAAGCCGGCCTGCTGGCCATGTCCTCTCATCTCCCGACCCTGCTCCGGGCCGGACACGGTCCTTGGCGAGTAGAAACCTGTCCCCGTGGTGACATCAGCCCTGGTCAGGGACTTGCTGCCTCTTCGGGCTCCCGTGACATCTCAGAAAATGTTTGCCCTGTGAGTTCTGCCCTAGTGATCTTTGGCCTGAATTAGGAGAGACATGACGTGTGCTGTTTCTTGTCCAAGGCTTGTTTTGTGATTTTTTTAATTTAATTTTATTTTTTTAGATTCTCAAAGCATGTTGCTTCACATGAAGAGATTTTTCAGATTTTTTTTGGGGGGGGGAGGGGATTTGTTTTGTTTTGTTTTTTTCCTCTCAAATGGTTGTGAAATGGCTCTGTCCCCACTGAGGGAAGAAAACAGCCAACGTGGGCGGGCTGAGGGGCCACCTGAGCTCAGCAGGTCCCCGTCCCTGTGAGGGGACAGTTACGAAACTGCAGGGGCTGAAAAAGCCACAAGCAGTTGGTCCGAAGGTGGTGGGTTATTGTTAAGCTGAAAAAGCCACAAGGAGGGCACCTGTCTTTTATCCTGTAAGCAGCCGGTCTTGCTTCTTGACTCTCATTGTGGGAAACTGACCCAGCTGGACCTGCACATAGATCCTAGGATCCGCAGAAAGGACCGTCCCTCCATCGGCCCCCTTTAATTAAATCAGTGATTCCGGACGTGGGTCCAGAGGCGAGATCTCCCTGGGCTCTGGGGCGTCTGAAGTCATTGCAGTTTTTAAGAAATAAATGCAGCCCTGGCCTGTTGGCTCAGCAGTAGAGCGTCGGCCCAGCATGTGGAAGTCCTGGGTTCAATTCCCGGCCAGGGCACAAAGGAGAAGCACCCATCTGCTTCTCCATTCCTCCTCCTCCCCCTTCTCTCTCTCTCCTTCCACAGTCAGGGCTCTATTGGAGCAAATTGGCCCCGGATGCTGAGGATGGCTCCATGGCCTTGTCTCAGGTGCTAAAAAATGGCTCCAAAGGGCCCCAGGTGGACAGAGAATTGCCCCCTGGTGGGCATGCCGGGTGAATCTGGTCCAGGCACATGTGGGAGTCTGTCTCTGCCTCCCCTCCTCTCCCTAAATTTAAAAAAAAAAAAAAAAAACAGGCCCTGGCCGGTTGGCTCAGTGGTAGAGCATCAGCCTGGCATGCAGGAGTCCCAGATTTGATTCCTGGCCAGGGCACACAGGAGAAGCACCCATCTGCTTCTCCACCCTTCCCCCTCTCCTTCCTCTCTGTCTCTCTCTTCCCCTCCCACAGCCAAGCCTCCATTGGAGCAAAGTTGGCCCGGGCACTGAGGACGGCTCCATGGCCTCTGCCTCAGGTGCTAGAATGGCTCCAGTTGCAACAGAGCATCACCCCCTGGTGGGCGTGCCGGGTGGATCCCGGTTGGGCGCATGCGGGAGTCTATCTGACTGCCTCCCCATTTCCAATTTCAGAAAAATAAAAAAAAAAAAAAAAAAAAAAAAAAAAAAACAAGGAAGAAAAGATCACTGTTGATTTGTGCAGGCTTAGCGTCCTCTGAGGGGAGCAGGCAGGGTGAGGGTCTTCCTGGTAAAACCGCACACTTCCCCACCCCATATACCTCCTCATCAGGAAAGCTCAGACCCTGCAAGGCAAGCATCAACCACTGTGTGCAGAATCGCTCTGGCTGGTGAAACGGAAGCGTTTGCTCCCTGGGATTTGCATCACAAATAGAGTTCTCAAATTTGGGCTGACTCTATTTGAATATCATTTCCAGAACAATCGCTTTGATTCGCTGATGCAGCTCCCGTTCCATCTTCCCCAGATGTGCCCCTGTTTGAAATCACTGCAAGAGCAATTATGTCCGTGGGCCCAGCGCCAGCCCAAGTGGCATTTCTTTTATGGGGATAATTCCAGAGGGAGGGGGAGGGGACAGCGATCATCTCCTTGATCAAGATTTCTGGTGGGGGAGGGGCATGTTTAGCATAACAGTCGCTCATTCTGACACCGTCCCTGAGCCTCTGTGG
Organism: Saccopteryx bilineata; assembly: GCF_036850765.1. Classification (NCBI taxonomy): domain Eukaryota; kingdom Metazoa; phylum Chordata; class Mammalia; order Chiroptera; family Emballonuridae; genus Saccopteryx; species Saccopteryx bilineata. Next base: position 79,990,129 of record NC_089500.1, on the reverse strand, counting down.
CCTGGTGGCCTTCGAACACTGAACTGAAACAGGCAGATGGAGACAAATCGTGGGCACTGCACGGAGGGGGGCAGAAATGTCCCGGCGGCTCTTGTCTCTTGTGCACTGGGTAGCGGCTCCGGCCCCTCTGAACGCACGTGGTGGTCAGGAGGGAGCCGTGTACTGCTCGGTGAACGCGTGCTGCGGAACCACACTCCGTGCCTTCTCACACTGAGACAGGTGACAACAGCGTGCTGTGGGAAACGAGATCACGTGCGGGAGGAGGCGGTGGGAGGTCAGCCTTCTGAGGTGGAGGCGCCGTCTTTCCGCGAGGGCTGAGCCGCCTGCGTGTGTGGGCTCCGAACTTCCTGGTAGCTGGGCTGAAAGGGGGGCGTAGTAGCTTTCCACTGACGTTGTTGGTATCGGGAAGGGGGACGTACAAAATACCTCCGTTCCTGGGAGGGCCAGTCCCGTGCCCCCGGCAATAGATCGTAGGGGAAGCGTCTCGTGTGGAACCGGAGGCAGAGGAGGTGAGCCTCACAGGGAAGTTCAGAGGCAACACCTTGCGTTTTGACCTGGATTCTTACCTCATTACCCCTCCAACTTCTAAAGACCCCAAAGGAGCCATGCAAGGGAATTGCACAAAGAGGAAAAGGAAAATGGGTATTTGCCCCCCCCCGTGGCTCTTTGGGAACTGGGGTATGTGGGGGGGGGGCAGATGAGATCTGACTTTTCCAAGCAAAGTTACACACCCTGATCAGAGTTGGTCTTCAGTGTCAACGGGGGGAGCCTCACCCCACCCCTCACGGGGGGATCCCAATCTGGACAACTGACTTACAGATTCCTAGTAAACTTATGACCCTGACATTTGAGACTTCAGGCTCCAGCAAGACCAACTTGATTAGCAAAACACAACAGAGCATGAAAACGGAAGACTCTCCTTGGTTCATACGGCCATCTGCCTTTCTGTTCTTGGCCTGGGTGATGACCACAGTAGCAACGACGATGACGGTGATGACTGCCATGGGTTTTACCGAGCGCATCCTTTGCGCCGGGCTGTATGACGCGCGGGCCTGACGTCTCTCAATCCTCAAAATAAGTGTTACGAACACCCTGTGTCCCAGAAGAGGGCACCGAGCAGGGGTCACTGTTCCAAAGAGGAGACTCGCACCACCTGTGTGGCCGCTGCTGACCGTCTATCTGACCGCAGGCCACACGGCGTGGTCCGTAGTCAGGATGCGCGTGAGCTGCGTGGGCTGCGGGAACAGCCGTCACCCTTTCCCACCTGCTGCGGCTTCTCCCCATCCTTTGCGAGGGCGCTGCGCTGAGACTGCCTCTGAGGTCCTGGGCAACTGAAGACCCTCCCCGAACTAACTGAAGACCCTCCCCGATCTAGAGCAGAGCGGTCGTGAGGCGTCTCAGGGACGTGGGCGGAGCACAGGGGTCGAGCCTCTGAGATCCTGGGCAGCTGAAGACCCTCCCCGATCTAGAGCGGAGCGGTCCTGAGGCATCTCGGGGACGTGGGCGGAGCACAGGTGGCGAGCTCAGCGTGCCCGCCCCGCCAGGACAGACACTCTTGCGCGCGCCCCGTGCTTTGACTGGACGCACACACAAAAGCGTAACGGCAGGTGGGACCCTCCCCTTCCTGGTGCCAGTATGAACTGGGGCGCATCGTGCAACCCGGAGGGCAGCAAGGGCTGGGCACAGTTTCTGGCTGTGTCCAGCCACCTGTCCACGCCGCTGTCCCGTCTCTCTTGCCACCCCGCGCACCCCCCAAGGTGCGCACCTGCTCCTGAGGCCGGCTGGGAAACAGGAGGCCTGTCCTGCCCGATGATATATTTTTGGTGCGGGGCAGGGGGGATTCTCTGCCTCCGAGGGGTCAACACACATTCCTCGTGTGACTTCACGCCGTGTTGGAAAGCCGTGCCCTGGTTCTGGTTCCGGATCCCGCGTGCCCGGCTCACCGGTGCGTGCGCGACAGCCGCGGTTGGTCCGGTCGGCGCTCTCCACCTGTGCGGTCCCACTGTCCCGCCGTGGGGCGGGAGAGAGGCAGTGGTGTGAGTGACAGCCTCCCCACCACGCGGTGTGCAGAGCGGGTGGCCGGCGGGTGGGAGGGCATCCCCGGAACAGCTGACAGATCGTGCGGTGGGAAACCAGCTCTCAGAAATTCCTGCGCAGCGGGAACGGTGCTCAGGCCCTGCACCGTATTAAATAGGAAGACTGACTACCACTGACCCTCCCCCTCCCACCGCGCTGCCTCCCCCACCGGAATGACAGCCTCGGTCATTGAAGACAAGCTCAGTGTACTCACCTGACTTGCAGGAGATCTGAGAAGGCACAGTCCCCCGAAACAGGCGCCTGGGTATCACCCACCCACTCGGCCCCCTCCTCTGACGCCTCTCCCCTCGGGAGAGGCACGGGCAGCCTCCCCCTGGCCCTCCTTAAGCTGGAAATGGCTGGATAATGCCCCCCCCCAAAATGGGGAACACTCACTCGCTGTTCTCGACACTTGATGTCCGTGAACCTGTATAGTTTTCAGGGCCAGTTGCAATGGGACCTTTCGTGCTCCCATTTCACAGATGAGGTCACTGAGGCCCGGAGAAGGGAAGCCACGGTCCCGGCCCCACCCCCACCCCCACCCCAGGCCGGCTGGAGTGGGTCCTGCCAGCACAGCGTCGGGAGACAGAGGGACCAGTGACCCCCGCGTTCCGACCCTGACCTGTGGTCACGCCTAAGTCTTCCCAAGAGTGGAAACGCTTTCCTTGTAAATCCTACAACTCCCAGAAGCGTTCCTCCCCCCTGCCCCCGTTAAACAAGACAGGCCACGCTGTCCTGTTCTTCCCATACAGGCTGGCAACGCCTTCGTCAAGTATCTTTTTGTAGTGGGGTTGGAATCAGACAACTGGAGAACGTGCGTGACTCTGTCTCTGACGTGTGGAAAGCACGGAAGGCAGGCGTGATGGGTGGCGGCTGCGCGGTGTCTGCACACGGGAAATTTAAGCTCTGGGCAGATTTTTTTTTTTTTTTAATTCCTAATGCCAGGCCCCACCCCGTATCAACTACCCCAGATCTCTGGGAGGTAAGGCTCAGACCAGGACAGTTTTAAAAGCTCTCTCCAGGTAATTAATTCTACTCTGCAGGCGGTAGGAGAATCTCTGAGTTAGATGTTGCGTTGCACTGGGCGCTCTCTAGAGATTATTGATAACTGTGTCCTTGGTCAGGTGCACAGGCTGGGCGGCGGGTGAGTATGTGGTCTAGCTCCATCGACGTCTTCAAATAAACCCAAGAACTCGGTTCCTAAAAGCCGGTTGTGGCTTTTTGGATTTAACCAGAGAGAATTGAGGGGCAGGGCGTCCCCCCTGAACAACAGCAGAGAGCAGGCACTTCCTTCCGTTGGATCTAACATCCTGCTTCGACCGCTGTGCTGGGTCATTAACCCGCAGTGGGACCCCTCCTGGGGAGTGGTCACAGAACAAGGAGAGAAAAGGCAAGGACATGACATGAGACAAACACCCTTTGCTCATGAAACGTCCGAGTCCTTGATGGGGGTTGATGAGGCCGTGGGGGCCGCAGGGCATTCTGGGCGCTGCCGGCCCTCCGTGGCCAGGGTGACGGAAGGTCACGTTCAGACACGGGCACCTTCAGTGACAGGAAAGTAGAGACGGGTAAGAGCAAGACCACATCTGGGAGGCAGACACTCGGCTCCGGGTCCAGCATGGTCAACTGTCCTGTAGGAACAGCCGCCGTGGTCAGTTCAGCCGTGGTCAGTTCAGTTTCCTTATCGGTGCCGTAGGAATCATGTCCACAGCCCTGCCTAGTGCGCTGGGCCGCTCGCTGTCCGGACAGGGAGAGGAGATGTCAGTGCCTTTGGGACGGAGCCCGCCTGCCAACATGCAACGTTACTATGAATCGAAAAACGTGAACCGCTACTATGAATCTACAAACGTGAACCGCTACTATGAATCTCCTCACCAATAAAGACGTGTCTTTGAGGCCCCGGGTGATAGATACTAAGGATACAAACAGTAGCGTGGCCACCCAGAGAGGGACGGGTCTCTGTATGCTGATCCCCGAAGGGATGGTCGCCTACTCTAAATTCTTGTAAACTCAGTGACTGGCACCACATTCTGTGGAAGGCCCACAGGGTGGAGATGCGGGGACCCCCAGCCTTCCCCGCGCGGAGATCACGCCGTCCTTTTGTTTCTGCGTGGCGACTGTTCCCCGTGAACGCTGCCAGTTTGCTCAGAGTGTCCATTTGTTCCTACTTGTCCCGACAGCCATGGACCTGTCTGTCCCCGTGTCCGTGGTGAAGGCCTCAGAAGACCTCCACAAGCATCTCCCTGTACGTCAGGGCACAGAGGCAAAACTGGAGGCTCCCTGACCACCAGCTTCTCTCCCGGGGCGGGGGGGGGCTGTCCATGTCCAGAGAGAGACGGTCGCCGTCCGGAGTGTCTGTGTGTTTACCCGGATGCTGACCGGGCTGGAGGGGGAAGTGAGGTGGATCTGGGACCTATTAAAACCAGTGTGGTCAAATTATAGGCTTCTCATTTGCTTTGAAGTGGGACGGGGCAGACCCACCAAGAGAGACGGCCAAACCACAGTTCCGTCTCCTTCTGGAGAAGATAGACAGACTGCCCTTCTCGTTGACCTCACCCTTCTCTGCACCGAGACCCGAGGAGGACAGGGGTGACCGTGCACTCACCTCGTGGTCACCGCTCTTACGTTCTCCGTGCCCTAACGCGCTCTGCACCGGGGGGAGAGGTCAGGACGTACCGTCTCTGAGGGTACACCGCCTGCGTGCTGCTGGACACGCGCCCTGACGCCCACACGCTATTCAGGAGAGGTGAGGGTCGAGAGCTGGTATGAGTGAGGTGACTGTGGGGTGTGCGTCAGGAGGGACAGGTGGTCTTGTGAAAAATCCTCCCCCCGCCCCCGCCTGTCATTTTCCTGCTCTGTAAAAACAGATCTGACTCCCTCTGGGTAAGTTGACTAAGGACAGGGAACGGGTAAGGAGTCGTGGCCAGCTGAGAGTGGACGTCAGCGTCCGCCGTGGAAAGGAACGTGGTTCTGCGTGGCTGACCAGCCAGGGAACTGCCCGCCGCTCTACCCTAACTGCTCTGCACTCCGACGACAAAATGATTTGCTTTGGGCAACGAGAGATCACTCCGCAGCTGTGATTCACGCAGGCCGCCCTCGCTGTGCGGCAGGGGGAGCCAGGAGCAAAAACCTCTGTGCCTCGTACGGCAGTTTCATTCATTGGCTAAGATGGCCACGCAGGGGACACGGGCCCCAGCCTCCGGGAAGCCGCGCGACCCTGGAACTGCAGGCATCTGACGGCATGCGGGTGCACGGGCTCACTCTGTGGGAGCCCTGCCGTGACGTCGGGACCCCGGGGGGTCTTCTGAAACGAACCCGACTCCTACGGTGAGAGCTCTCCTCCTTTTCCTTCTCATCAGCTCTGCCTCGTTTAGTAATCATGTGCACGACTTCATACAAAGCGCCACAGATTTGGGAAGAAGGAGGTAGAATCATCAGAGACAGTCACTCTGAGACAGAGAGACTGAAACACGACTCATCCATCTCCCTCCGTTAGCCCGTGATGGACAGAAAGTGCCAGCTTGCCACGACTCACGTCCCTCCCCTGAGAGCCTCTTTCCATTCAGATGTCGCTTTAAAAAAAAATGATAACACACAGTTCTATGCTTGTATCGGACTGTAGGGCAAACACCACAGGTCACTGATTTCATGGGACAGGTGCAGCCTCCAGCACCAATATCCCTCCATCCGGAATTCATTTTCATACCGGGAATGTGTTACGAGGTCTTCCCATCAAGTCAGAGCTGCTCAGAGGCGTCGTTCCGATCTCTCACCAGCAGCTAGAGTCAGTTCTGACACTCCCCCCTGCCCCCCGTTTATGAACCTAGAAATCTGCACAGCGTTAGCCTGACCTATGGTGGCACAGTGGATAAAGCGTCAACCTGGAACACTGAGGTTGCCAGTTCGAACCCTGGGCTTCCCTGGTCAAGGCACATAAGGAAGTTGATGCTTCCTGCTCCTCCCTCCTCTCTCTCTCTCTCTTCTCTGTAAAATGAATAAATAAAATTAAAAAAAGAGAAATCTGCACAGTGTTGGCCATGGTCCAGGCAGTGGATGCACAGGGTCCAGAAGGAAGGTCTTGTTCACAGATGTGGCCGCAGCATGGAGGTTGTGAGTAACAACCCGTGTCTTCCCACATGAATCTTTATGCTTGCCTCCCCTGCAGGAAGGAGCCCTCACTACTACTTTTTTCATTTTTTTATTTTTTGGTAGAAAAAAAAGCAAGTTGGGGGCCGGGGGCCGAGAAGCCCAGGCGTGCGAGCTTTGTGTCTCTCACGAGCACGGGCCCCTGTGGAAATCCCTGGGGCTCTAATACCCTCGTGTATTATTTTCGAGTCTATAATAAGATGCCTGAAGGCTAAGCCTGCGGAGTGCTGCTTTTAAAGGTGTTGTCATAACAACAGGAATAAATTGACGGAAGGTAACGTGAGTGTGAAAGGCCTGCCTTCTCGTGTTAAGTGTGTGGCGTCACCGTCACCGTCGTCGTGTGAGGGCCTCACGGTGAGCCCCCGGCTGAGTCGGAAGCCGCGATCACACGGTCACGGCCCGGCCTGTGTTTCCCCCGTGTTCCTCATCGCAGAACGGCCCGCTGACCCTCCATTCGTGCAACCTGCCTGTTCTGACGGCCAGAGATAAATCGACTGACCCTATCAAATACGTATCCATCTGATTAGGCGGCCACATCGGAAGAGCTCTCAAGTAGCCTCCCACCCTTTCTCTCTTGGGTGGAACAGACCCGGGGGGGGGGGGGACTTTATTGATCCCAAGTCCCGTGTTCCGCCCGCCTCTCCTGCCCCGTAGCGAACGCTGCGTCAGGCACACACGCTGGGCCCGGGGACCGACACCTCAGGTCCTCCCAGAACCTCCCAGGGCCTCTGTGTAGGATTTCCAAAGAGGTCGCTCCATTCTAATGAAAACAATAAAAATAAATAAATACAAATAAAAAGCAGGAGTTCATCAAAATGGTGATCTCAGTCAAGTCAGATTTGCCATCGTAGACGATGTCGGTGTCATGTTGACGCTGTTTAGAAGTAAAGAAGCAACAATCGCTGTTCGCTAGACGCAAGTCACCAAGTTCCGGAGACGCCCAAGGGGTCAGTAACACCAGCCAGGCACGGGGCCGTTTCTCCTGTATCCGAGCGTTGCTGCGGAATCCGGTGATCAGAGACAGAGGGTTTGTGGTGGGTGTATGGGTGTATGTTTCCCTCAGCCGCATCAACCAAGCAGTCTACGAGGACCGTGTTCCTAAGACATTTTTCCCTTCTGACATCCACGGGTTTGGCAGGGTTTAATCCAAATCCATTGATACTGTCTGTCCTGCCTGGGCAAGTCCATTTCTTATTACCAAGAGCAGCGACCTCCGCTGAAATGCATAATGCACTTTCCTTAGCGCACGGGCGGGGGGAGCAGGGGGAGACAGGGGGGGGTCCCGTTCTGACACGTGCTGCGTCCCACACGAAGGTCGGTGAGTGTCCCAGGGACGTGTTTTAGAATAAGCGATGACAGCACGACTCAAAACCCGCTCAGCTCCTCGTGAGGTCGCAGCCGAGTTTTTATGCCCCGAATCATCTCTCTCTCCTGATCGCCACGAGGCCGGCTGCCGCTCCCTGCCTCTTATTTAATCCGCCAGAACGGAAGAAAAGCAAGGAGTTTTCACTTTCCCAGGCGGGAGCAGCGTCAGTTATCTGGAAGCTGACGGCTCCCCGGTGAGTCGACCTGCTACTCAACATCTCTTCTCAACTCCCCGTGGGATTCAGCCAGGCTCTTAAAATAGCGTCCCTGTGACCTGCTGTCATTTCTCGGAGGAGGGGAATGAAAGAGAGAAGAGGAGGAGAGGAGAGGAGAGCGGTCATGTCAGATCGCTTAAATTCTGTGCGTCTCCTCACCGGGAAGAGAGGTGGGGTTTGGTCGGAGTGCGTGGCACGAGACTGGTAAAGCTGGGCAGAGCCTCAGAGGGCAAGTTCTGGTTAAAAGAGCAGGACCATCGCCATTCCCTCCTGCAACAACCTCGCTGGCTTGGGACTTATTACTATCCCCGTATTATCCATGAGCAGAACTGGAGCTCAGGGGAACCTGGGTGAAGAGGCCCTGGGTCGGCCAAAGCTTCCCTGTCCTGCGCTGTAGGAAGCCCCACGTGGACGGTGCCCACCCTCGGGGAGCTGGGAGCGTGGCTAAAGAGATGAGGTACCCGGGAAAATATACATGGACAGTGATCCAAGCGAGTCCCTGACGACGCTGATTCCCACCAGTAATGCAAAGTGAGGTTGTTCCCAAGGCAGGCGCGGGCTGTCCGCAGAGCCGCTGGGGGGGGGGGGGGGGGAACGGCGGGCTTTCGCATCATAGGACGGTACGGGGGTCCATCCTGACAGTTCTGACAATAAATAAACAAGTGCATAAAAGGGCTTGGGCAAGCTATTCCATACAGTAGGGGGAAAAAAAAACCCCAATTGAGTTCAGGGTCCCGGCTCTGCCTCCATCATGGTAACAATTGATTTGGGCAAGAATCACCAACGGGCACTCAAACCTCTCAACCTCCGAGGTTAAAGAAACAAGATATTTGCAGAGCCTCAGAATACCTCCCCACCAACCGCTTATCAATTTACAAAGGCAAAAATAGTAACTTTCCGGGGAGAAACGGGCCAACCACACCCTAACCGAGTGATCCGAGTTAACATCCCCAGTAAGGGGACTGAGTGACCCCTTGCTGTCTTCTGAGGCAATGCCTTCAGCAGGCAGGACGGCAGCGTCACTTAGGTGACATCGCTGCCCCCAACGCACAGCCTGAGTCCCCTGAGGAGAGGACATCAGATAGACCCCTGACAACTAAGGGACCTGCTGTAAGACAGCTGGTCTGTCCTCTTAAAGGAAGGGCCGAAGGACCGTCCCGGGTTAAAGGACACAGGACATCTGATGACCCCAGAGGAGAGGTGGACGTGACCCTGGAAGGAAGGAGGGTTGGGGGAACAGCATACAGGACACCGGTGGGACAGCTGGTGAAATCGGAGGAAGGTCTGCCCATTAGAGAAAAGTGCTGTATTGAGATTAATTTTCCCCGATATTGATCATTGTCCCGAGGTTCTGTAAGTGGAGGTCCACAGCCTAGGAAATACTCCCTGACTGCTTAACAGTAAGTGTGCGTCGTATTTGAAAACTGCCCCATGGGGAGGAGCCAATGTATTTATATACATGTATGTAAATGTGCATATGTTGATTGCTCTCAGGTGACTCAGGAAATAATGGTCGTGTGTGTGTATGTGACCCAGGCTCCCAATTAATTGACGCGTGAGCCGGGCTCCCAAAGTAGCCGTGTTTTTAGCCCTCCCTCAGGTTTAAAGTAGTTGAACTTTAGTTTGACTGCCTAAAAATGGCTGAATTCCGAACGATGCGTTTCCCATTTCCCTGGCTTTCACGCCCATTCTTTCCTCCTTGTGAAGCTTCCCAGTTGCCCCCTGCCCCCACCTCCCTCTCCTTTCAGAGAATTCTGTTATCTTAAATTATTAATAACAGCTAGCTCACGGCCTAGCAGGCGAGGTGCGTCGTGTCCCCTCTGCGCCCCCCCCCCCAAATCCGCTGCGGTGAAACGGGAGGCGGGGGCTCCAAGCAGGAGCATGCGTGTGCGTGTCCCAGCAGCCGGACACGGTGGGGCCCAGCGGAGCCCCGGGTGGCCCGACTGGAGCACCACACCCTGTCCCTGGGGCCGCCAAGAAGTAGGAACCTCTCCTTAGATTTCTCTGTCCTTTCTTTTTTTTTCTTTTTTTCTTTTTTTGGTATTTTTCTGAAGTGAGAGGCTGGGAGGCTGACAGACAGACTCCCGCATGCGCCCGACTGGGATCCACCCGGCATGCCCACCAGGGGGCGACGCTCTGCCCCTCCAGGGCGTTACTCTGTTGCAAAGGGAGCCATTCTAGCACCTGAGGTGGAGGCCATGGAGCCGTCCTCAGAGCCTGGGCCAACTTTGCTCCAGTGGAGCCTTGGCTGCGGGAGGGGAAGAGAGAGACAGAGAGGAAGGAGAGGGGGAGGGGTGGAGAAGCAGATGGGCGCTTCTCCTGTGTGCCCTGGCCGGGAATCGAACCCGGGACTTCCACATGCCAGGCCGACGCTCTACCACTGAGCCAACCAGCCAGCACCTCTGTTATTTCTTACATCACAACTCGCTGGCGTGTTGGCGTGGCTACAGCCCTGTTCTCCTCTCTGATTGAATGATGACGCTGTTCAGAGCAGCGTCAGTCCTCGGTTCCCTGTGGCTCTTGGACAGCACGTAGCATCCTGCCGGGGTCAAGCATGTCACAGGGGCCTCGTGATCCCGTGTCGATCGATGGAGTCTTAGAAAACGTGGAAGGAGAACCGATCCTCTCAGTTTCCCGAGATCCGAAAGCGAGTTTCTTTCTTTCTTTTTTTCCCTTCAAGTTGGTTGAACCCGTCCTCATGAGGGCAGTCTGTGTTTCCGAAGCACTCTGCCTTGTCTGGAGCCTCCACGGGTTTGATGGGACGTCCGGTTTGAATATGTCCCAGTGGCCTGGTGACAGGAGGATGGAGCGGTGGTGTGATCTGTGTGGAACCTCCCAGTCCGTGTCTGTGGACACGGGGAAGAAGTTCTACAGAGAACCCACGTGAGGTTCAGTGAGTTCACGACTTGCCCAAGAGGCCGATGGGGCTCTTCTCCGTCCCCTCACGAGGACTAGGGCTGTGTCCACGTCCAGCCTTCTGGAATTGCTTCTATCCATTCACACGCTCAGTATCACGCCTGCGTCTACCTGCCATCCGGTTAGTGGAGAAGGTTGGCAACCAGGAAGCAACGATTAGCACCTTATTTTTCAGCTGTGTACACGTAAAAAAAAATATAGCCAATGACTTAAATATATCTACTTTTTTTTTTTTTTAAGATTAGTCAACTGTTCTGTAATAGCTACCTTGCCGCCGTGTAATAAGCAGACGCCTGTTTTTAGGAGTTATCTTAAATAGTCATTGAGCCTGGCAGGCTGTTCACATCCGGTCCCCGTGCCTCTCTGACAGTGGAATCACGCTTCTGCTCTTGACCAAGGCGTTGGGGGTGGGGGTGCGGGGGGCGTGAGCAGGGCGCACTGTCGGGAAAGGAGAGGACCACGGATAGGTCGGGCTCACAGGGGTGACTCAGGAAGCGCAGCGGGGCTGGTGTCCTGCACCCCGTGCACGGGGTCTCCTGGGGGGAGAGGGTGCTGCAGGGGAGCGGTGGATGCTGAGGTCGCCGTCCAGTGTCTCGTCAGGTCCCCGTCTCCCCTGGCACTTCCTCTCCTGAAGAAGGGACGGCGACTTTTTCCAGAAGTTAACAGTGACTTCAACAGCTTCACGGATACGGACATCACGGGCCACCAGAGGGAAGCGCACGGTTTCCGTTCCAATAAGCGCGCTCGCCGGAGCGGCCGCCGCCACGCGGTTTTAGAACACGTTCCGGCCGCCGCCCGGCCCCCAGGTCCTCCCCCCTGTCCCCAGCGTGGGCACCGCCAGCGCTCACTTGCACTGACGGTGGGATTATTCTGGCCAGCACGTCACCCTGGCCACCTGCCAGCGTCCCTGCTGGTCATCGTCTGATCTCGGACGCTCGGCCTTGGTCCAGCTTTGGGGGGGAGGGCACCGCTCCGTTAACTGGCAGCCGTCGGCTTTGCAGTTGACATCCCCCTCGTCACGAGAAAGGCTTTGGCACGAACTCGCTTCCTGATGCAGAAATCACCGATGTCTCTCACGTTTTCTGTCGGCGGCGGGGTTTTTCCAGAACCACCTGTTCTGTTCTTGATTTTTAGATAGAGGAGACTTGCTTAAGCGAAACGGTGCGAACACCACACCATACACACCTTCCTGTCCAGGGGCAGGGCGGTCCAGCGGCTGTGGCGCTTGCAGCCTCACGGGGTTTGATGCCCGGCCACTCCAGGGGTGCCGCTACCCGTGTCCGCCCTCAGTGCCCAGCGGGGCAGGGGGGACCTCGGGCCAGCCTCACGGCACCCGCTCTGCCTCTGGGCATATCTGAAAAATCAGAAATCAAAAGCACATCTCACGTTGACTGGCTGAACTTCCTTTCACCCTCCCGGGGAGCACCTGTAATCCGAGGGGACCTAAGGAGCCTGTTAAAGATAGTTTGTGGCCCTGGCCAGTTGGCTCAGCGGTAGAGCGTTGGCCTGGCGTGCGGGGGACCCGGGTTCGATTCCCGGCCAGGGCACACAGGAGAAGTGCCCATTTGCTTCTCCACACCCCCCCCTCCTTCCTCTCTGTCTCCCTCTTCCTCTCCCGCAGCCAAGGCTCCATTGGAGCAAGGATGGCCTGGGCGCTGGGGATGGCTCCTTGGCCTCTGCCCCAGGCGCTAGAGTGGCTCTGGTCTCGGTAGAGCGACGCCCCAGATGGGCAGAGCATCGCCCCCTGGTGGGCAGAGCGTTGCCCCTGGTGGGCGTGCCGGGTGGATCCCGGTAGGGCGCATGCGGGAGTCTGGCTGACTGTCTCTCCCCATTTCCGGCTTCAGAAAAATACAAAAAAAAAAAAAAAAAAAAAAAGATAGTTTGTAAAAAAAAATAATAATAATAATAAAAGCTAATTTAGAAACCCCTCGACTCAGCTCTAAAAGACGATCGGATAGAAAAAGCAAGGTTGGACATTTAGCGTGCCTCATGCTCCAAGTGACCATGTCGTTGTAAACGGGGAAGTTCGCGCTGAAGGCGGGAAACACACCCAGATTCCCCGTGGCTGTCGCTGGGTGACAGACACTTAGGGGTTTCTTCTCCCCCCCCCCCAGACCCCCGCCCAGCCTTCTATGCACTTTTCTGTAATTTCCTAATAGAGTCGAGTGCGTTTATGCTTGGAGAAGCTAAAAATAACGTCATGATTCCCATCTGCTCTGATGGGTCCGTGTACTCGATGCTGACTCCCAGGAGTGACGTTCCTTCCGGCTGGTGAGACAGCTCGACCAGTGCCTTCTGGGCTCGTCAGCACGGGCAGCCCCTCCCTCTGCAGCGGGCGGTGTGAGATTCGCGCCCGGGCGGTGAAGGAGGTGCCCTTTCCACGGGCTGCCAGGGCCTTCCCTTAGCGTGCCTGACCTGGGGGTCCCCGGACCCCCTTAGCGTGCCCGGCCTGGTGGGTCCCCGGACCCCCTTAGCGTGCCCGACCTGGTGCGTCCCCGGACCCCCTTAGCGTGCCCGACCTGGTGGGTCCCCGGACCCCCTTAGCGTGCCCGACCTGGTGGGTCCCCGGACCCCCTTAGCGTGCCCGACCTGGTGCGTCCCCGGACCCCCTTAGCGTGCCCGACCTGGTGCGTCCCCGGACCCCCTTAGCGTGCCCGACCTGGTGGGTCCCCGGACCCCCTTAGCGTGCCCGACCTGGTGCGTCCCCGGACCCCCTTAGCGTGCCCGACCTGGTGGGTCCCCGGACCCCCTTAGCGTGCCCGACCTGGTGCGTCCCCGGACCCCCTTAGCGTGCCCGACCTGGTGCGTCCCCGGACCCCCTTAGCGTGCCCGACCTGGTGGGTCCCCGGACCCCCTTAGCGTGCCCGACCTGGTGGGTCCCCGGACCCCCTTAGCGTGCCCGACCTGGTGGGTCCCCGGACCCCCTTAGCGTGCCCGACCTGGTGGGTCCCCGGACCCCCTTAGCGTGCCCGACCTGGTGGGTCCCCGTACCCCCTTAGCGTGCCCGACCTGGTGGGTCCCCGGACCCCCTTAGCGTGCCCGACCTGGTGGGTCCCCGGACCCCCTTAGCGTGCCCGACCTGGTGGGTCCCTGGACCCCCTTAGCGTGCCTGGCCTGGTGCGTCCCCGGACCCACAGATGTTCAGATATGGGACAGGGGTTTGCCCGCTCGGGCTAATCAAACCCACAGGGAAGCATACGCTAGCATGCTAGCGTCTAAACATAGAACAGGAACCGGAACTGTGGCCGAGATGAAAGTTTCTGTACGTGTTTCTTCCCCTTCCATGTCCTGTACGGGCTGCACGTAAGGGCCTGCTGTGTGACGATGACATTTATGTCCCCATCCTGCAAGCAACCCCCCGGGGATGACTGCTGTCCCTCGTTCATTTAGTCTTAAAAAAACAAACAAACAAAAAAAACCCAAAAAAACAGCATGTCTACCTTCTCCAGACAGCGGGATGTGTCCGCCTCTGAGCGGCAGTCACACTGCACCCTTTGCTTCTGGTCCACCCCGGGAACGACACTTCCCGGGTGCAGGGAGCTCTTGCTTCTCCGTCTCTTGTTAGCTGCCTCAGCCCCCTCCGCAGACCCTGCCGTCCCCGGACTCGGGGCTCTTCTCCTGCCAGTGTCATGAGCTACCTTCTCATTTCAAGAGACTCAAGGACTTCAGGCCAGGCGGTGGCCCTCGAACCCACCAAGGCACCTGTGTGACCACAGCCTACGGGTCATCAAAAGACACTGGCTTGTGTGTCTGCGTTCCGCTGGGTCTTAGGAGGGAAGAGAGAGAGCAGCCGTTTTCGTTGCAAGAAGAGTCAAGAAGAGACTACCAGAGGGGCTTCTGCCCCTTGTGCCGCAAGGCTCAGGGCTGACTCAACGCCCACCCAAGGGTGCTCAGGATTCCGTCCAGAGAGAGTCCACTCTTCCCCGGGGATTGTGGGAACTGCCAAGCCGGGTGGCCGCCTGGTGGGACAGCCAGAGCCTCCTGGGACAAAGCCCATTTGCTTTAGGTCGGAAACCTTTCTAGGATGGAACGCACCAAAGTAAGTGTTAGTTCTGCTGGCTTTTCAGAACAATCAGGGGAGGAGTCCATCATTTGGGGGCGGGCAACATGCAGAGAAGAGACTGTTGTTTCCTATGGGGTCCCTTGCTCTTTAGTTGTGGCATCTGGTGAGCCTTCACCACCTGGGTTGGGTACAGTGCCTACCCCCAGGAGGGCAGTCTCATCTCGAAAAGTCTTGCCGATGAAAGATGTTCGTACACAGCTCAGAACTCACAATAGGGACTTCACTGGGGAGATGGGAGCCGTCCGGGTGTGATCAGGATTTATGAAACTGCATCCGTTATTGCTTAGAAGTCCTATTTCTCTCTGGAAGACCTATGGACAGCTGTCCATCCAGCAGAGATATCTCCTATATTCTTCCATCCAAGTACTAACCAGGCCCGACCCTGCTTAGCTTCCGAGATCAGACGAGATCGTGCGCGTTCAGGGTGGTATGGCCGTAGACTGTCTCCTATATTCTTGTATGTGAGCTCTCTCTCCTCCCACCCTAACTCGGACCTCCCCGAACATCTGCAGTTTCAAAGACGAGCTTTGTGTCCTATTTCATCATACACGAATACATTTTCCTATGTTGAAATCAATAGAGAAAATTAAAATCCTCCTGACTACACCTTCAGTCCCCCCTCCGTAGACTGTCCCCCTGTGTACACGTTCAGAACTGTCCTAGTCACGGACGTGACATTGCTCTGTTTTCCACATCCTGGCCTCGTGCTCTGACTTGTCCGGCTGTCTGTCCTGGAGCTCTTTCAAGGTGGTCATGTTGTTTTTAACTGCTACATAGTCTTCTGTTCTAGAATACATAGTATCCTATCCCGTGGTTGCGCCGTGATGTATCTGAATCGTTCCGGTGTTGAACATTTGTATCATTTCCCCTTCTTTGCTGTTAGGCTGCCTGTGGTGAGCATCCTGTGTGTGCCTCTTTGTGAACTTGAGTTTATCTCTAGAGGAGACACCAGAGAGTAGCTGTGATGGGTCAAAGGCTAAGTGTCTTTTATATTCTGAATGGATGTTGCCAAAGGGTCCTACGAGTGAGCGCTGGGTACCACTCTATACCCTAACAGTTCTTCAGGAGACACGATGGGTCCCAAGGAGCATCTGTGATTACAATGTAACCATCTCTGTTGTGGGTTTGAAGTCCTTCAAGCCTGAAAATGAGTGGTGTAGCTTCTGCGGGAGCAGGGGGGTCTGGTAGCTGAGCAGGGAGCAGGTCTGTGGGGGGGGCAGCCTGAAGACCCAGGACGCCGAGAGATGGGGGTGGCATCATCAAAAAGATGACAGTGACAGAGCGTGCCAGTCGGGCAAGGGCAGAGGAGGCTGGAAACTAGCAGCAAAGAATTCTCCCTTAATCTGCAAGATGGGGTGTGGGGCGGGGAGGGTGTTCCGTGTCACTGGCCCTCATACCCCTGGCTCCACACCTCCCCAGCCCGCTCTGGCTTCTCTCCCAGACCCCCAGCTTAGCTCAGGGGCAGACACTCAGGCTTGCTTTATGACGATGGCCTCGGGGCGATGCATCTGCCCGTAGGGCGGCTGACCGCTGCTTAGAGATCCCAGCCTCCGCCTGCTCTCCAAGTGCTTCCCTGATAACAATCATTTCTGAGACCAGAAGAACGCAAGGGAATGTCAGAACCTTTTACCCAGACTGGTTGCCGCTGGCCACCGGTTCAGCACCTAAATGATGGAAAAAGCATCTCAGGATTTTACTTACCTCCCCGCCCCCGCCCCCAGAGCCGCAGAACCTGGGACAGACATCTGTTTCGTCCTCAGGCATCTTTCTTAGCCGTGGTAGAAACAGAGGAAGAAGGAGGTGATTTCACAATCGGGTCCGTCTGTTTTTCCCTCCGTTGTTTATCTCATTTGACTGGACACTGAAACTTTGCAAAGGGAGGCTCATTGGAGACTGACCAGCCTATTCTTTTTTAAAATTATTTTTATTTATTTATTCATTTTAGAGAAGAGAGAGAGAGAGAGAGAGAGAGAGAAGGGGGGAGGAACAGGAAGCATCAACTCCCATATGTGCCTTGACCAGGCAAGCGCAGGGTATTGAACCGGCGACCTCAGCATTCCAGGTTGACACTTGATCCACTGTGCCACCACAGGTCAGGCCAGCCTATTCTTAAAGTTGGACTTGAGACATTTAGCAGATTATTTCAACTAGAGGTTTACAATTTGGCACCGTTATTGGTTTTCTGTTTTGGTTTGTTTGTTTGTTTTTGCTTTGCTTTGCTTTGCTTTGCTTTGCTGACCATCAGAACCAACCTCAGGGTCTTTTCGAAATCCCTAGACCCAGGTTGAATTCCACGTTAATTGCATCAGAGGCCCCCTGAGTGAGCAAGAGGCATCAGAGCTGAAGCCAGCAGTCCTGTGAAGAAGACAAACAAAAAACCTTTTCTGGTATAAAAATATATCATTTCTAGCAAGTCCACGACAATCACACAGTTGAAGTATTTCAGATACCTCCTGACCAGGCAGTGACTCAGTGGATAGAGCGTCAGACTGTGACGCGGAGGACCCAGGTTCAAAATCCCAAGATTCACCAGCTTGAGCGCGGGGTCATCTGGCCTGAGCAAGGCTCACCAGCTTGAGCCCCAAGGGCACTGGCTTGAGTAAGGGGTCACTCGCTCTGCTGCAGCCCCCCCCCCATCAAGGCACATATGAGAAAGCAATCAATGAACAACTAAGGTGTCACAACGAAGAATTGATGCTTCCCATCTCTCTCCCTTCCTGTCTGTCTGTTCCCATCTGTCCTTCTCTCTGTCTCTGTCACACACACACACACACACACACACACACACACACGGAAAGAGAAACACTTCAGATACCGGGGGTCTCTGTCTGTTCCCATCTGTCCTTCTCTCTGTCACACACACACACACACACACACACACACACGGAAAGAGAAACACTTCAGATACCGGGGGTCTCTGTCTGTTCCCATCTGTCCTTCTCTCTGTCACACACACACACACACACACACACACACACGGAAAGAGAAACACTTCAGATACCGGGGGTCTCTGTCTGTCCCCGAGTCCCGTGACCCAGCAGAGCCCAGCACCACCCTGATCCAACTTGTCGTGCTTCGGTCCTAGAATCGCCGAGTGCAGAGAGAACGTGAACCGGGACGTTCTCTTGTTCTCGATTACAAGTCAGCACCCGACACACACAGAGACCTTTCCGAGCCCGAGAAGGTGTTTCTAAGGGACAGTGGGCAGACCCCTTCCAAAGCAGCTGAGAGCTGTCAGGAGAAGCCCAGGGGGGGCGTCTGAGCGGATCCCACTTGTTTCCGAGCCTCGCGGGTGGGGAGCGGTCGGCAGAGAGCCTGCTTTCCGAGTGCCTTGGGTCCTTCCTGCCGTTTGCGACATAGACGTCGATTTTACTGCAGATACCTACTACCCCTGTGCTGCTTTAAAAACTCCTAAGAACGTCCGAAACGTAAGCCTCCCTCCCACCCCCCCTGGAATGAATGGGTACGTGCAGACGCGGATCACAGAGCCAGCCTCAGGCCTGTTGCCAAGTGAGTCAGACCTGCTACTTGCAGGAATGCCCGGAAGCCCCAGAAGTGCTTTCTTCTGGGGAGGGGGGGGGGGGTTAAAGGCTTGCTGCGTGGGGAAGGGGCCGTGTGTGTGTGTGTGTGTGTGTGTGTGTGTGTGTGTGTGTGTGTGTCGGGCGCCGGGGACCTCCTCCCTTTGCTCAGCCACTTCCAACAGGGTGGAGCAGGGGCTCCTGGGCTGGCGTCCCCGCCACGTGGCCATGGCTCCCGGAGTCCTGCTGTGGTCGGTTTCTGCTTCGCTTCGTGGTCACCTGGTCTTCAAAGGGCAGCCGTTGTCGCTGGTCCAGCGGCCATGTGGCACCGCCCGCCCTGGGAGTTTCCCACCTGGACAGGAGCCCCTGCTCCCTCCTTCCCTCTCTGCAGGGAGGTCACCTGCTAGACAGCGTGTTAGACTCTTCCTGCCCTCAGGGCAGCCGTTCGTTGGGGGGGGGCAGGGCCACCGTCTGGGAGGGGGCAGCCAGCCTGGGGCCTTGTCTGCCCCGCGGAGGCTGCTGTGTTCTGACCTTGTATCTGGGCCCCGGGTGGTAAGTCTGGACCTCGGGGAGCACATGAGGGGGGGGGGTGCTTGTGGCTGCTGGTCCCCTCCCCTTTCCTCCCTCCGCTGTGCTTATCACCACCCGAACTGTCAGCCCCTGGTGACCGCGCCTTCCTCCAGTTCTGCACCGTCACAGCAGAGAGGCTTGAGGGGAGGCGAGAGCTCCCCTCTGCAGGAAACTCTTGCATTTGGGTTTGGTCTCCAGACTGCTCAGCGCCGGGCTCTGCCCTGAGACCCAGGCTCTGCCCTGAGACCCGGTTTCACCTGCGATGCAGGCCCGGGCTGGACTCCGACATGGGCTCCGTTTCACTGTTGTTCTTGAGTGGAGGTCAATGTGACAGTGGTTTTGTGTTTTGTTTGGTTTTTGAGGGTACATGGTTGAACCGTGTTTTTAAAAAGCATATCTCTGAAGGAAACTCGAAGTGCCTGATCTCTGGGCGTGACTTTTATTTCTGTCTCGGAAGGGGGTGGGCATCTTGGTCTCTTCCCCCCAGAGCTGCTGAACCCTCGGGCAGAAAGAGAACGTGACAGAGGGAAGCTTTGCAAGGTATCTAACGGCCCAGCCCGGTGACTCACCTCACCTGACCTCCTGTCACACCTCTTTGCACTGTTGACAAGCTGAGCGCTTTCTGCCCGAACCTGCCCCTAATCTGCCACCCTCTTCCTCCCGCCCTCCCGACAGGCCTGCCAGCCCGACTCCCAGAAATCATGCTGGTGGGGTCCCCATCCTTCTCGCCCGGAGGGCCCAATGGCATCATCCGCAGCCAGTCGTTCGCGGGGTTCAGCGGCCTGCAGGAGAGGCGGTCCAGGCAAGTCTGGGGGCGGGGCGGGGCGGGGCGGGGCTGGACAGGGTAGGGCGGGGCAGCGGGTGGGGGCGCCGTCTGGGGACACAGCCGTGGAGGCTGCGGGCTCTGACGCGGTGAAGAGCGTCTGTGCGCAGGCGGCCTCATCAGCACACACACACACACACACGCACACACGCACGCACGTGCCGCTTTCATCTCTGTGTTGAAAAGGATGTGAGCGACCACAGGGAGCTGATCTGGCTGCTGGTCTATCAGGGAGAATCTCCCCCGCAAAGGACATGGCTGAGGGTTTAGGGACGCCCCTCCCCCCCGCCCCACTCCTGTGTATTCAGGTCCTTGCCATTCGTCCTGTCACCAGCAACAGCAGGGTGGCCTTTTTTCTGCACCTTTGGTTGACACAGAGCGTTTCCTAAATGTCTCTTCCAGTTTTTCATGTCATCTCTTATGAGACTAAGTGTCCCTTTGTAATTCTCCCCCTTTGTGCGTTTACTTCGGGAATAACTAAGTCACACATGTCTCGAGTGCCTGTTTGGGGGTGTGGATATTTGCCTGTTTTCTTACAGAACCAGAAAGGCCTTTTCTATATCCATGGCAACACCATATCTTGTCCGTTCCTCCCTGGTTTGATTCACTACCTTTTCTTTTTTCCTCCTTTTTTCCCCCCCTTTTGCCCTCCTTCGCCCACCTAGCTCACCACCCACCACCGCCTCTGGTGGCCAACGGTCTGCTCTCTGTACCTATGAGCTTGGCGTGTGTGTGTGCACGTCTGTGTGCGTTTAAATCACACATATAATGAAGATCATATGGTATTTGTCTTTCTCTGATTTATCTCACTCAGTATAATATGCTCTGGGTCCATTCGTGTGGTCGCAAATGGTGACATTTCATTCTTTTTATGGTTGAATTATAGTCCATCATTTATATAGATATAGATATAGATATAGATATAGATATATAGATAGATAAATATATAGCTATAACTATAGATATATAGAGATAGAGATAGATGATATAGATAAATATAGATATATAGAGAGAGATATAGATGATATAGATAAATATAGATAGATATAGATATAGATGATATAGATATAGATAGATATAGATATTGATGATATAGATATAGATATAGATAGAAATATAGATATAGATGATATAGATAAATATAGATAGATATAGATAGAGATGATATAGATATATAGAGATATAGATATAGATGATATAGATATATAGAGATAGATATAGATGATATAGATAAATATAGATAGATATAGATAGAGATGATATAGATATAGATATAGATAAATATAGATAGATATAGATATAGATGATATAGATAAATATAGATAGATATAGATAGAGATAGAGGTGATATAGATACATAGATACCAGAATTTCTTCATTCACTCATGTATCAGTGGACACTTAAATTGCTTCTGTATCTTGGCTATTGTAAACAACGCTGCAGTGAACATAGAGATGCATAAATCTTTTTGAGTTAGTGTTTCTTTTCCTCTGGATAAACACCCAGAAGTGAAACTGCTGGGTCAGGACTGCCCCCTGCCTCTGACGGAGACACTGGGTTTTACGTCCTGCCTGAACATAACTTACTCCGTGAACACAAAGCCCAGGAAGAAGCCGTCCTCCCGGCTCCCGGGAGCTTGCTTTACTTTCACACGACACGGAATGAGCCGTCTGTCGTGCCCATGGCTCTCGGTCCAGGGGGCCTTCGTCCATTCCCATCCTGGTCACGTGTCATAGATGCTCATGCCCGCCTGGCTGATGCACGGACGCTGTGGTCGGCGTCTGTCCTGCCCGCCTGCTCGCTGTCTCCACCTGGGAGTGCGTGGCGTCGGCTCCCTGTGGGGTGTCCGTGGCGTGATGCGTTTTCACTCGGCATGTGCGTCACCTTGAGCCACCACGTCTGTCTTCTGTTCTCTCTTCGCAGGTGTAACTCCTTCATCGAGAATTCGTCCACGCTCAAGAAGCCTCAGGCCAAGCTGAAGAAAATGCACAATCTCGGACACAAAAACAGCAGTCCCCCCAAAGAGCCTCAGCCCCGGAGGGTGGAGGAGGTCTACAGGGCCTTGAAAGCCGGGCTCGAGTAAGGACACTGAGCCTGACCATGAGAGGAGCCTTTCTCGTTTCTAAGATGCCATGCCAGGGCCGGTGGGGTGGGGGTGGGGGGGTGGGGGTGGGGGTGGGGGGTGGGGGGTGGGGGGGGGGGGGGGTCAGAGGGGGAGACCAGTCTGGCGAGATGATTTTTAGTGTCTGTTTCTGTAAGTCGATGTTTGATTCTTGCCCTGTCCTCGGGGACTCCTTAAATGAGTCTTAACGATGGGACGTTTGTTGGGTTTTTGACATGATGTTTGTAACAGGGAAGGGGCGCTGGGAGAGTGACGTGGTTATACTGACCTCGGTAGCGGATAGGATCCCACGTGAACCACGCGGACAGGCAGATGGGTTTTAGAGGTGGCGGAAGGAGGTTCTGAAACCTTCCCGAGACTCTAGCAGGGACTGTTTGCCCGGAAGGAACCTCACTGAGGGTAATGGGAACTTCTCCCGTCAGTGTTGTGTGGAACCAGACAGAACTCTGTGGGCCCAGACCCGGTTCGATTCTGTACTTGTCTGGACCCTTCCCTCCCCACTGGTTTCTCTGTTCCAGGCGTTCAGCCTCATGGGGGGGGGGGGGGGGCCGGGTCTCTCTCTTTGGACCATCTGGAGAGTGTCAGACACAGCTGCCAGAGCTTTGGAGATGTTGAGAGATCGGGGCAGCACAGCATCCCTGTGCCTCCCAATCCCCCCTCCGCAGAGCGGGGTGCGCCTCCCAATTCCCCCTCCGCAGAGCGGGGCGCGGCTCCCAATCCCCCCTCTGCAGAGCGGGGTGCGGCTCCCAATCCCCCCCTCTGCAGAGCGGGGTGTGCCTCCCAATCCCCCCTCTGCAGAGCGGGGTGCGGCTCCCAATCCCCCCCCTGCAGAGCGGGGTGCAGCTCCCAATCCCCCTTCCGCAGAGCGGGGTGTGCCTCCCAATCCCCCCTCCGCAGAGCGGGTTGCGCCTCCCAATCCCCCCTCCGCAGAGCGGGGTGCGCCTCCCAATCCGCCCTCCGCAGAGCGAGGTGCACCTCCCAATCCCCCCTCCGCAGAGCAGGATGCACCTCCCAATCCCCCCCCCTGCAGAGCGGGGTGTGCCTCCCAATCCCCCCCTGCAGAGCGGGGTGCGGCTCCCAATCCCCCCCCTGCAGAGCGGGGTGCAGCTCCCAGTCCCCCCCTGCAGAGCGGGGTGCAGCTCCCAATCCCCCCCCGCAGAGCGGGGTGCAGCTCCGAGCCCCCTTCGCAGAGCGGGGTGCAGCTCCCAATCCCCCCCTGCAGAGCGGGGTGCGGCTCCCAATCCCCCCCCGCAGAGCGGGGTGCGGCTCCCAATCCCCCCCCCGCAGAGCGGGGTGCGGCTCCCAATCCCCCCCTGCAGAGCGGGGTGCAGCTCCGAGCCCCCTTCGCAGAGCGGGGTGCAGCTCCCAATCCCCCCCCGCAGAGCGGGGTGCGGCTCCCAATCCCCCCCCGCAGAGCGGGGTGCGGCTCCCAATCCCCCCCCCGCAGAGCGGGGTGCGGCTCCCAATCCCCCCCCCCGCAGAGCGGGGTGCGGCTCCCAATCCCCCCCCCCGCAGAGCGGGGTGCGGCTCCCAATCCCCCCCCCCGCAGAGCGGGGTGCGGCTCCCAATCCCCCCCTGCAGAGCGGGGTGCGCCTCCCAATCCCCCCCTCCGCAGAGCGGGGTGCGCCTCCCAATCCACCCTCCGCAGAGCGGGGTGCGCCTCCCAATCCCCCCCTGCAGAGCGGGGTGTGCCTCCCAATCCCCCCCTGCAGAGCGGGGTGTGCCTCCCAATCCCCCCCCCCGCAGAGCGGGGTGCAGCTCCCAGTCCCCCCCTGCAGAGCGGGGTGTGCCTCCCAATCCCCCCCCCGCAGAGCGGGGTGCAGCTCCCAGTCCCCCCCCCCGCAGAGCGGGGTGCAGCTCCCAATCCCCCCCCTGCAGAGCGGGGTGCAGCTCCCAATCCCCCCCCGCAGAGCAGGGTGTGCCTCCCAATCCCCCCCCCCGCAGAGCGGGGTGCGGCTCCCAATCCCCCCCCCCCGCAGAGCGGGGTGCGGCTCCCAATCCCCCCCTCCGCAGAGCGGGGTGCGCCTCCCAATCCCCCCTCCGCAGAGCGGGGTGCGCCTCCCAATCCGCCCTCCGCAGAGCAAGGTGCGCCTCCCAATCCCCCCTCCGCAGAGCAGGGTGCGCCTCCCAATCCCCCCCCTGCAGAGCGGGGTGTGCCTCCCAATCCCCCCCCTGCAGAGCGGGGTGCAGCTCCCAATCCCCCCCTGCAGAGCGGGGTGCAGCTCCCAATCCCCCCCTGCAGAGCGGGGTGCAGCTCCGAGCCCCCTTCGCAGAGCGGGGTGCAGCTCCCAATCCCCCCCCGCAGAGCGGGGTGCAGCTCCCAATCCCCCCCCGCAGAGCGGGGTGCAGCTCCCAATCCCCCCCCGCAGAGCGGGGTGTGCCTCCCAATCCCCCCCCGCAGAGCGGGGTGCGGCTCCCAATCCCCCCCCCCGCAGAGCGGGGTGCGGCTCCCAATCCCCCCCCCGCAGAGCGGGGTGCGCCTCCCAATCCCCCCCCCGCAGAGCGGGGTGCGGCTCCCAATCCCCCCCCCGCAGAGCGGGGTGCGCCTCCCAATCCCCCCCCCGCAGAGCGGGGTGCGGCTCCCAATCCCCCCCCCCGCAGAGCGGGGTGCGGCTCCCAATCCCCCCCTCCGCAGAGCGGGGTGCGCCTCCCAATCCCCCCTCCGCAGAGCGGGGTGCGCCTCCCAATCCGCCCTCCTCAGAGCAAGGTGCGCCTCCCAATCCCCCCTCCGCAGAGCGGGGTGCGCCTCCCAATCCCCCCCCCTGCAGAGCGGGGTGTGCCTCCCAATCCCCCCCCTGCAGAGCGGGGTGCAGCTCCCAATCCCCCCCTGCAGAGCGGGGTGCAGCTCCCAATCCCCCCCTGCAGAGCGGGGTGCAGCTCCGAGCCCCCTTCGCAGAGCGGGGTGCAGCTCCCAATCCCCCCCTGCAGAGCGGGGTGCAGCTCCTAATCCCCCCCTGCAGAGCGGGGTGCAGCTCCCAATCCCCCCCCGCAGAGCGGGGTGTGCCTCCCAATCCCCCCCCCCGCAGAGCGGGGTGCGGCTCCCAATCCCCCCCCCGCAGAGCGGGGTGCGGCTCCCAATCCCCCCCCCCCCCGCAGAGCGGGGTGCGGCTCCCAATCCCCCCCCTGCAGAGCAGGGTGCGGCTCCCAATCCCCCCCCTGCAGAGCGGGGTGCGGCTCCCAGTCCCCCCTCCGCAGAGCGGGGTGCGGCTCCCAGTCCCCCCACCGCAGAGCGGGGTGCAGCTCCGAGCCCCCCTTCGGAAGGGCAGCGGCACCACGTCCCACCGGACAGCCGCCCGGGGCTCACGGCTGGCCCTTGCCTTGTCTCCGCAGTGAGCGCCTGGAGGGTCACCAGACGGAGCTGGACAAGCTGATGGCTCAGCTGAAAGACATGAGGAGGAACTCTCGCCTGGTAGGCACCATCTCATCGCCGTCGGGCTGTTCACGTGGGGCGCCTCTTCCTTTTTCCCTTTTCTTTTTTTGGCCGAGTATCTTCTCCTACTGAACGGAGATGGGTACAGAGAAGAACCTTCTAGAAAAAGCCAATCCAGGGGGCAAAGCACTCTGGTGTCCACTTGGATGCTTTCTTCTCCACACGTTTGAGTATTTTCCCGGCTCGTTGACACAGATACACTTTTTCACCTGGGGGGGGGGGGGGAATGCCCCCTACACCCTCCCCTTGACTAATAAAAGGAAGTGAGGAGTTTGGTTTCCCTAGCCTAGCCTGTCGTTGGTATAGAATCGGGAATTCAGAACCTTTGCCTTCTCCTTTGGGTTTTTGTACGCAGGTATCAAGGGGTGATGTCAGAGGAGGGTGAGCAGGCTCGGGGGGAGCTGTCAGAGGTTGGAGGACCCCTGGAGCCAGTTCAGGTGTACGTCGTGTTGTTGGAGATCCCTGCAGACCCCCCGCCCCCGTGCTAACGAATTGTGACGGTCTGTCTGGTTGGAGCGGTGTTTCTAGTGCGTCCGCTGTTTTAAGTGGTCTTGTTCGCGTCTAAGCACAGATAGGGCACCTTCATGTGTCAGGGCATCAGACAGCCAGGAGGAAGTGTGCACACGGCCAGAGGTGCCACCGTCGTCAGCTCTCGTCCTCCTCCTTCCTTAGGAGGCGTGCCACAACGCATGCTCTTGTCCATTTCGAAGGCTGGAGGTTACAGGCTTTGTAGGCGTTCACTGTTTTCTGTTGTAATGATGATGCTAGAGTATGAGTGGGCCCCCTATGTGGGGGAGCCCTGTGAAATGACCTTCAGGGTTTCTGAATGCCCTTGACTGTCCTCGGTGGCAAGCAGTGTCCCTCCTTGGAGAACAATGGTGGGTGGTAGACAGGCAGAGCTTCAACTAGGACCCAGCATCCTGTAGAAACCCTCGCCAGGGGCCCAGCGTCCCGTAGAAACCCTCGCCAGGGGCCCAGCGTCCCGTAGAAACCCTCACCAGGGGCCCAGCATTTCATAGAAACCCTCACCAGGGGCCCAGCATTTCACAGAAACCCTCGCCGGGGCCCAGCGTCCCGTAGAAACCCTCGCCGGGGGCCCAGCGCCCCGTAGAAACCCTCTCCGGGGGCCCAGCGTCCCGTAGAAACCCTCGCCGGGGGCCCAGCGTCCCGTAGAAACCCTCTCCATGGGCCCAGCGTCCCGTAGAAACCCTCTCCAGGGGCCCAGCGTCCCGTAGAAACCCTCTCCAGGGGCCCAGCGTCCCGTAGAAACCCTTCACAACTGGGGCTGTGAGGACTATGGACCAATCCCCCTGTGAGGCTGTGAGCACACAGGATAAGAACTTACTTTAAAAATAAATTGTGAAAAGCGTGTCACCACCCTCAGGGACTCCTCTCACAGGTCCATACAGGAAGGCAAGTGTGTTTTTAATGCATATAGATTACCTTTAATGCATATAGATTACCCACTGATTTTTTTCAGAACATTAAAAAGTAAATATGAATTGAAGTGTCCCTTGATAGGATACGGACAAGAGAAGAGCTCAAAGCTAGTGAAACCCTTAACACCCCCACGGGGCAGAGAGGTCTGGCTGTAGCGCTGGGATACAGGGGACAAGTCAACAGTGGTTCGTAAAGAACTCGCACTGGTGTTAAAATACCCCAGACTTTTACTCTTTTAAAGCAAAAAAAAAAAAACCAAACAAACAAAAAAACCCAAACAAACAAACATCAAAAAACAAAAACCTAGAACTTTACAGGCACTTTGCTGACGAGGCAGAAATGCAGACAAAAATCTCTCTATTAATATCAGTAACAATTTTGAGGGAGATGTATTTTAATTCAGATACTCTTTTTTCTTCTGCTTTAGGGTGTGCTGTATGATCTAGACAAGGTAAGTTACCGTTCTGCATTGGGGCAAAAATAAAACCCTGCACCCGTGAGCAGAGGCCCAAGACTCCCGCTGAGGGGCAGGAAGGTCCTGGAGAGAGAGCGTGGTGATGTTTCTAAGCCCAGAGAGGAATCCGCGCTTTTCTCCGGGAGTTGGATGAATAAGTATCATACTCTGAGCGACAGATCCCGTAATACTCACAAGACCGCCACCTGGTTGTAGAGTTGGCTCCTCGGTGTTCGGAGAAGTCTAAGAAATTCCCAAGTGTGCAGACACACTCCCCTGTCGTGTCTATAAACAGGACCTCTCCTAGCTCCTCAAATCGAAGAGATCTTTGATTGGAAAATGCACCGTTATTTTAAGTTCCACCAAGAGAAAAACGAAACGATTCCCATTAAAGTGCGACACGGTTCTCTCTTTTCACTTAAAATTTCGTATCTTGCACTTACGGACAAGA
Source organism: Saccopteryx bilineata (assembly GCF_036850765.1). Taxonomy (NCBI): domain Eukaryota; kingdom Metazoa; phylum Chordata; class Mammalia; order Chiroptera; family Emballonuridae; genus Saccopteryx; species Saccopteryx bilineata. The sequence continues at coordinate 79,962,539 of NC_089500.1, read as the reverse complement.
CTGTTTTAAATGTAGATTTTTTTAATTTATTATTTAGTTATATGGGATGTTGTCTCTTTTCCTGGCCTTTCTGTCTATACAATACCCTGAAGGCTGAGTCATAGTGTATAATCTGTTTGCAGACATTTGAAAGGGTAATTAGACGTAATGCATGGGATAATAACGTTTGTAACTCAGAGGAACGGGTGACGTGTGAACCTGTGATTATCCCCGAGCGCACACACAGGCGGAGCAATCGTACAGCGCACCTCCGTTTCGGAGACAGTGCAGTGGGGAGGGAAACGAGTTCATCTTCGAGCTGCTAAAACGTGTTATGATGGAGGAATTCAGTGCTGTTCCAGTGTGACACTCTCGGGCCAGAAATCCAGTGAATTCCAATGATGTTGAAGCCCAGATTCCTATAACCAACCAAAGTTCATCGCTCAGGATATTTATTCAATATATCATATTATTTTTTTAAAATACTCTCCACGTGGATACTACTAGACACCCTCTTAAACAGCCACAGGGATGGGGGAGGGGAGACGCTGAGCATCTTCCGGGGCTGCTGAGGGTGACGTGACCAAGGTTGAGCACCGGCCGGTCGAGCCCGGCATTGAACGGTGAAACGGCGGCCCCTTCTCAAACCTCTCCTTTTCCTTCCAGCAAATTAGAACGATTGAAAGATACATCAGGCGCCTGGAATTTCACATCAGTAAGGTAAGGGCCGCTCCGCTCCTCTGCCTGCTCTCCCGTTTCCGGTTGGGACACGGTCAGGGGGGGGGGCTGGGGGGGCGCTGCGGTCAGCGTACGGTCCGTGGAGAATTTCTCAGCGGATTGACGCCCGTGCTGATGAGCCACGAAGTCCCCCAACAGGCCGCAGAGATGGAGTCACGTGAGACCAGAGAGCCCAGTCACCGAGCTAGGTCTGTACGTCAGCCCGGCAGCCACGATGACGAGCTCCCCGTGGGCACGCAGCCTCCCCCAGGGGGAGGGCTTACCATCGCGGGGTCGTCTGGGGAGAGAGAGCCCCTGAACCAAGAAACGTCCCTCTTGCCAAACTCCCCAGTCTGGTCCCACATTCGACCAGGCACCCCGTCAACTTCCCCGTGAGCCACTGACGCACGTCTGACAGCTGCCAGTGGCTCCCTGAATCTCTCCGTTCCTCCGCCCTTCCTTACATGGCACGGGTTCCATGTACCATTTCATTGTTCGTGGCCCCGTGACGTGCACCCGCCCCTGACAGCCACATAGTTCGCTGAGGGTCCAATTAGCTGGCGGGGAGCGGGATCCAGTTTTGAACACCGTCAGGCGATGCCCGTGCGACCCAAAAGAAGTCTCCCTTGGGAGCGGCTGGATCACACCAGCGGCAATCCCTGTGGCCACCACGTGCCGTCGGCCTCTCTTCCAAGGGCAGAGCCCGAGGGTTTAGCATCTCCCTACCGGGGCTCGGAAGCTTCCAGATCTAGTCCCAGCCCTGCCACCGGTTCCCTGGGCGGTACCGTCAACGTGGACCTGGGCTTTCCACTCTGGGAAGTGGGGCTGGGAGGTGCAGCATCCAATCTAGAGGATCCTGAGAACCCTTTCCTCCCAACATGTCACGGTGGCTTTTTTGTTTTTTGTATTTTTCCAAAGTGAGAAGCGGGGAGGCAGTCAGACAGACTCCCGCATGTGCCTGACCGGGATCCACCCGGCATGCCCACCAGGGGGCGATGCTCTGCCCATCTGGGGCATTCCTCCGTTGCAACCAGAGCCATTCTAGCACCTGAGGCGGAGGCCATGGAGCCATCCTTAGTGCCTAGGCCAACTTTGCTCCAGTGGAGCCTTGGCTGCAGGAGGAGAAGAGAGAGAGAGGAAGGAGAGGGAGAGGGGTGGAGAAGCAGATGGGCACTTCTCCTGTGTGCCCTGACTGGGAATCAAACCTGGGACTTCCACACGCCGGGCCGACGCCCTACTGCTGAGCCAACCGGCCAGGGCCTATGGTGGCTTTAAACACGGGTGCTACTGCCTTTGTATGTTCCCCCTTGGAAAAGCATGGACGACCTTGACCAGGACAAATGGCTCCTGTCTCGGCTAACCTCAGTAAATAAAGCAGCGACGTCCGTCAGAAGGTACTTGTGTGGCGGGCAAGCTTTGACAAGTGACTCTGTGAAGAAAACAAGAGGAGTATGAGAGGCGGGCGTCCATCCATCCGTGTCCGTCGGGGTTGGATTCAGCCTCCCCCCCCCCCCGTTATGAAACGCTGTTCGCTGCACGTACACACGGGGTGCCGACCTGTCGTGTTTCACTGAGTGAGTCAGCTAATTGGTGTATTTGAAGTAGAGCCCCTGCTGACTGACGGGTAAGACGGATGCTCACCTCTAGAGGGGCCGGTTCTGCTCGGAGGCACACACAGAGTGATCCTTTATCCGAAAGTGCCAATCGGTGGACATTTAACGGAAACAAAGAATGAACTTCTCCCTAGATGCAAGGCAACAGGCTGAGTCGTCCGGGTGAAGGCCGTGGTCCCGGGCGCTGTTTCCTTACCCAGAGGGATCCAAGCCTAGTGACTCTGGGGGGGGGAAGGGGGCGAGGGCGCCTTGCAGGAGACCACAGGGGTGGTGCCGCCTGGCCGGCACTGAGGGGGGTGCTAGCTCTTGTGTTTCTGAAAGTCGTGTGCAGCTTTCACACTCTCTCTCACACACGCGCGCGCGCGCACACACACACACACACGCCCCTGCAGTGATTATTTAAATTTTCCGATGCCTGGCCCAGCCCTGACCTGCTGAGTCGACTTCTCCGAGTGGGGCGTGGGCGTCCACATTCACCAAGCTCACTGGGTGAGCCTTAGCTTAGTTTCAAAGCGCCTGTCACCAGCAGAACGATGTCATCAGCAAACAGGCCGCCCCTCGAGGCCAGGACCCCCAGCCCTTAGTCAGAGACAAATCTGCGAGCCCCAAAGACCAGAGGCTGATCTGCTCTTTTCCCGAGTTTTAGCGACAGCTCTTAGCGAGGGGCAGCGGGTTGCCGGGCTGGAGACCAGTGCAGACGTCTCTGACCGAGAGGGCTGTCCTCTGTGTCTCCGTGCTCCCCGGCTGAGCTTCGGGCAGCTGCCCCCTGCGGGAGGGAACAGTGACGGGCAGCCACCTGGCCCTGGGAGGTGACAGTGCCACGTCAGCGAGAGGCAACCATTGTGCCTCCAGAGCCAAAGGGGAACCGTCCCCTGAGAAGTTCATGAACCTCATCTCCACCTTCTGGGTTTCACAGCAGGCGCCTCCTTTTCAAGAAACCAACTTTGCACGGAAATGAGAAATTCAGGGGGTCCTACCTAGGTGGCAGCCCCTCGGATTTCACTTGCTTCTGCTGACGCCCGGGTGGGGGACGCCATCCTCTCGCCTGCCCCAAACTTCCCGTGGTGCGCCGTGACACGGGTGTCCGTGACGGAGACTACGGTGGAGACACACGCCCTCAGGAGTAACGTCAGGGGCAGTGTCCTCGCTCTGTTTGGGGGGGGGGGGAGCTTCCTCTGCCTCCCGGAGGCCAGGAGCACCTCCAGCCCTGACGCTGAAAGACGTCTCCACGTGTTGCCAGGGGCCCTGTGGGTGTCAGCACAGGCCTGGTCCGTGGAGAATCACGGTCTGAGAAATGGTTTTTTGTTGTTTTTTTACAGAGACAGAGAGAGAGTCAGAGAGAGGGACAGATAGGGACAGACAGACAGGAACGGAGAGAGATGAGAAGCATCAATTCTTTGTTGCAACACCTTAGTTGTTCATTGATTGCTTTCTCATATGTGCCTTGATGGGGGGGGGGGCTACAGCAGACTGAGTGACCCTTGCTCGAGCCAGCGACCTTGGGCTCAAGCTGGTGAGCTTTTGCTCAAACCAGATGAGCCCGCGCTAATGCTGGAAATCTCAGTGTCTCAAACCTGGGTCCTCCGCGTCCCAGTCCGACGCTCTATCCACTGCGCCACCGCCTGGTCAGGGACGGTCTGAGAAATGTTAAGTGACAATCAGGCTTCTTCCTACAGCGTGTGGTCAGCAGCCCCTTGGCGCAGGGCGTAGAGCGGTCTAGAAGCCTAAGCCTGGAGGTGTGGCGGGAGAACATTCGTTTCCATGGCTCCTGTTTATTTACTTTTTAACGGTGGTGTCATTAGCCCACAGCCCCACATCACAGTTCTGAAGTGTTCTGTTTGATAAGTTTTCACCCTAATTTCACGAATAACTTCATTCTGCCTCTCTTTACCGTTGAGCCAAGAATTTACAAAAATCATTTTCAAACAGCCTCAAGTTCTTTTCTTTAAAAAATAAAAATGTGCCTGACCTGTGGTGGCGCAGTGGATAAAGTATCAACCTGGAAATGCTGAGGTCGCCCATTCGAAACCCTGGGCTTGCCTGGTCAAGGCACATATGGGAGTTGATGCTTCCAGCTCCTCCCCCCTGTCTCTCTCTCCTCTCTGTCTCTCTCTGTCTCTCTCTCTCTCTCTCCTCTCTAAAATGAATAAAAAGAAAAAAAAGAAAAAAATTTTTAAAAAATGTGCTCAATCTGACGAGAGTTCATCACCTTGTGACGCTCTCTTAAAACCCAGTAATAATAGCCTGGTCCACGCCCGTGTCTTCACCTCAGTGAGAAGCTGCGTCGTCTCTCCTGTTTGCCGCATGTGCGGGAGGCTCCCGCCTTCTTTCCCCACACCTGTCGCTTGTGCAGGTGACCACGCCTGCCTCACACGGTCTGCCCCTGTTCTGCGTGGCCAAGCGGCTCGGAGTGAGATTGGTCTTGACGTGGTAAACGGGTCCTCGTGGCGAGATGGGGCGACAGGTCTCCCTGCAACATGCCCCTCTCCCAGCTCAGGGGCAGAGCAGTCTTGACCACCGGACGTCCCTCGGGTGGCTCCGTGCGAGCGTGAGCGGGACTCACCCCTCCCTCCCGTGTCCCCGCCCGACCGCGCAGGTGGACGAGCTGTACGAGGCGTACTGCATTCAGAGGCGTCTGCAGGACGGCGCCAGCAAGATGAAGCAAGCCTTCGCCACGTCGCCCGCCAGCAAGGCCGCCCGGGAGAGCCTGTCAGAGGTCCACCGGAGCTACAAGGAGTACACGGAGGTAGGTGTCACCCACCCGGGGTCCGCCCGCCTGTGGGTGACGGCCCAGGACAGGGGACAGTGTTCTGCAGCCAACCCTACCGCCCTCTTCAGAGAGACAGGTTTTACTCTAAGCCGCTCTTGCTTTTTAACTTTTGTTTTGTTTTGTTTTGGGGTGGTTTTTTTTTTTTTGCGGCTGTGGGTGGTAGTGTTTACGGTGACTCCTGAGGGGTCCCCTGGCTGAGTTTTCCTTAGCGCCTCCGCTGGACCCCAGAGGACGAGCCCCGGTCAGTCCCAGAGCAGCACCTGGTGGGCAGACGTCCCCGGGGCCTCGTGATAAGCCTGTGCGCGCACTTGTGACACCGCAAGGTGTCGGACGCCGTGAGGACACCGGCTCGCCAGGCTGCACACGTGACCACAAATGCGGGTTCAGATATCCGTGGACAACTGAGGAAGCCACAGCGCCCTGGGCTTTTTAACCACTTCGTGCACCCCCAAATTCTCTAGTGTTCGACGGTCTCACGGCACTTCCTCCCTGGGAGCTGGATGGACCGCAAGGGCAGATCGCCCTGGATGTCAGGCGGCGCGAGCCCTCCGGCCCACGGTCAGCTGAGAGCTGGAACTGTCCCTTCTGTCTTTAAAGGAGGCGAGACAAAGAACCCTGAACGGAAGTGCGCTGCCCTGGTTTCTCACTGTCTCCTGGGCCCAAGCACATGACACAGGGAGGTCTTGGCTCGTCCTGGGGCCACCTGATACCCACGTCCCTGATGAAATGACTGAATTATTAACACGGCACTTCTCACTGTCCCACGAGCCACGGTGCGGAGGTCAGATTTCCTGAGCGACATCATCAGTCCGGCGAGGGTCTGTGGGACGATTCCCAGAGCGGGGATGCAGGGACCTCCCGGAGGGACACACAGGATCGCTTTGTGTGTTCGCTGCAGCCTGTTCGACCGGCACAGACGTTGCTCTAGAATGGGGCTGTTTTACCTAACTGCCCCTTCAGAATAACGCCGTTCAAATGCAGGAAATAAAACACAAGAATTCGAAGAAAATGGATCATACCGAAATAGAGCTGTCTCAAAAGGGTCAGCATAGCGAGCACGAAGCGATTTAAAAATCAGGGTGTGCTGTTGTGCGACATTGTTGCTTCCTTAAGGTGTCAGATGAAACACTAAGATCAAATGCCAGCCCTAGTTGTTCGACATGAAATTCAAAGCAGCAAAAAATACAAAAGATCTTTCAGCCCTGGCTGATGGCTCAGTGGATAGAGCATCAGCTCAGCATATCGACATCCCAGGTTTGATCCCCAGTCAGGGCACATACAAGAAGCGACATCTGCTTCTCTCCCCCTCCCTCTCCCCCCGTCCCTCCCTTCTCGCCTCCTGCAGCCAGTGGTTCAACTGGTTCAAGCATGGCCCTGGGTGCTGAGGATGGCTCCATTGGAGCATCAGTCTCAAGCACTAAAAATAGCTTGCTACTCAAGCATTGGCCCCCAGATGGAAGTTGCTGGGTGGATCTCAGTCAGGGCACATTTGGGAGTCTGTCTCACTATCTCCCCTCCTGTCACCTAAAAAGGAAGGAAGGGAAGAAGGAAGGGAGGGAGGGAGGGAGGGAGGGAGGGAGGGAGGGAGATAGGGAGAGGGAGGGAGGGAGGGAGGAAAGATATTTCAAGGTGTCTGCAACGAATGGTGTATGATTTCTGTCCCTGCACCTGAGCCACAGGTACTGGTCATCCTGTGGCCTGTTTTCTACCTTCATGGCATAGGGATGTTGATTTTTAGTTAGAGGTTATGGAAATAATGTGACTTCCCCCTGCCCACCAACTCCACCCAAGGTGATGGGCCCACAGGCTGAGAACCTCATGTTGAGATGCAGCCCCCCCTCATTCCTGAGCTCTCGGGACATCTCTGAGATCAAGTGCGGAATCTAATCACAGAGGGCGTTCCGTCCCTGAGCTGTAGGAGCTGCCTGTCCTCGAACCCGTGCGGGCTGCTTTCAGAAGGACCCACCCTTGGCCAAGAGCCAGGGCGTCAGACTCTGCTCACAAACTCAGAGATGCAGAGGTGACTTCAGCAAACAGAAGGGCTGCCTCGTTGAAGAAAGAGCCCAGGACCTCGGGGGGCTTTGTACCTCCACAGAATCCCAACAGCCAGGATGTCACCACGAAGGACGCTGAGGGTGCAGGGGCTGTGGGGACCTCTGCAGGTGCGGCACTAGTCCTCGGCAGCTACCCGGGTGAGATGGAAGGGGATTCTCACCCCGACGGCCCCCAGACCTTAAACAAACAGGCCCTGCTTTTCAAAGGCGCCGGTAGCAATCCTGACATGCGTGCTGACATCGCTGATCTTTCTGGAAACCGAACTTCGTGGACACACCCAGTGCTCTGGGGAAGAAAACGGGTTTACAGTCCCAGACCGTTCGGTTCTCAAAGCCCCGTGCTGCACGCGGGGGGGCTCAGGGTCAGGAAGCGCCCCCCCCCCCCACCGTGCCGAGCGAGGGAGAGCCCGAGAGCGTTCAGGAGAGCCACCGTCGGCCGCAGAACAGGGGACCACAGCAGAACCGGAAACTCCAGCCCGACAAACCAATCCCAGAGTCCTCGGCAAACAGCCTTCAAGCGGAAGCGGACACCCCACGCCGCGGCACCAGAAGCTCACCTGGCTGGCCACGCTGCAGGCCGGCCTCTCTGGGGACAGCCCCCGGCCAGGGCATGTTTGATCTCTAACCCGGATTTGTATGCGTCCTGCATAACCACATACGACACCGTTATCACGACTGAGAAAGCTGAGTCGTCCTGAGCAGCTTCCCCTCACATCCTGCGTATGTCCCAGCGTCCCGGCTCGGCCCGGTTGGTCTCTCCCGGGGCTTTGGTTTGTTGATTAGTCTTTGACCTCAGGGCGTATGGAATTCAAGGTAATGACGCCTTGCATCTGCCTGTCTCTTTTATTTAGACGATTTTTTTTTTCCTACCACAACATTGCCTTTTTTTATATATAGATAGAATTCAGGCCAGTTCTTATAGAATATCCCACATTCTGGATCCGTTGGTGTGTGATAGCATTTAAACTGGTTCGATGTCCTACATTTCCTGGCCCCTGGCAGGCTTGCTCAGACCTCGGCGGGGCGCTCTGTCGGGAACCCCTCTCAGAGGCCGCGTGCAGCCCCCCCCTCGAGGGGGGAGGGGGAAGGGGTCCCGATGGCTCACCCTCCGGGAGCCCAGCTGGGGCTCTGAGCTGTGGCAGAAGTCACCGAGCTCTAACGGGCGCCTGTCCCCTGTCCCTCCACAGAACATGTGCACCATCGAGGCGGAGCTGGAGACCCTGCTGGGAGAGTTCTCCATCAAGATGAAAGGTATTCTTGGGGGCCACCCTGCTTTTACGTCCCTCGCAAAGACACTCCCAACCCTCCCACGTCCGTTAGTTGCTGTAGTGAGGCCCCAGAGCCTCCTCATTTGGGGCTTCCCCACCCACCGAAATAGTCATTAGGAAAGAATTGCCAACGTACACAGAGGTGAAGAGACTATTACAATGAGCGCCCTGTCCCCGGCCCCTTGCCTGGCTTTAATACCTGCCGAGACTTAGCCACATGGCTTCACCTGGTTTATTTTTGTGTGTATGTGTGTATTTTTCTGAAGTTGGAAACGGGGAGGCAGTCAGACAGACTCCCGCATGCGCCTGACCGGGACCCACCCGGCATGCCCACCAGAGGGCGATGCTTTGCCCATCTGGGGTGTTACTCTGTTGCAACCAGAGCCATTCTAGCGCCTGAGGCAGAGGCCATGGAGCCATCTTCAGTGCCCGGGCCAACTTTGCTCCAATGGAGCCTTGGCTGTGGGAGAGGAAGAGAGAGACAGAGAGGAAGGAGAGGGGGAGGGGTGGAGAAGCAGATGGGCGCTTCTCCTGTGTGTCCTGGCCGGGAATCGAACCCGGGACTTCCACATGCTGGGCCGATGCTCTACTGCTGAGCCAACCAGCCAGGGCCTGCATATTTTTCCTTAACTCTCAGAATGACTCTGTCAGCAGCCTGAATCTGGAAAACTGCCCTGAACCCGTGTTCAGCAGAAAACACTTTTGTCTCCTGCCCGAGTCTCGGGGGCCAGCCTCGCAGACCCAGCCGGCCGTGCAGAGCCGTGCAGACCACAATCCTCAGTCACTACAAGGACTGCTCTGCTTCCCAGTGCCTGCTGCTCAGTGTTTAGTACACACATCGGTCTCTGGTGGGGGCAGGAGTTCCTCCCGTTACCAGCAGCGCACCAGGGTTCAGACACCTGCCCCAGAAGTCACACTGTGAGCTGGAGTTTAACTTGGAACTAAATGCCTTGGTTCCCGGGCCGGTGACAGCAGGGACTTCCTGGGACAGCTGAGTGGACAGAGCAAACAGTCGCTCTGAGGATGGTACCTAGCGTGCAGACACCTGGGAGTGGGTGGGAGCCAAGGGACCCCCTACCCGCCAGGTCTGGAGCTGCAAGGCTGCTGGTCAGTGAGAGGGTGATGTTGGGGGCCAGACCTCCGTCCCCTGGGGAGCCTGCTCACCTCGTGCACCAGCAGCTCTGGCTGCGACGGGTTATCTGAGGCTTCCTGGGGCTCCTGGGCCCCGGCTCTGGCTCTGTGGCCCTCTCTCTCCTGCCTGACCAGGGTCCCCAGCTTCTCTGGACCCAGGGTTTCTCCCCGGGGCTCTCTGGGGCCTAAAGCCAACTCCTTGTTCTTATAGATTTACCTCCTAACACATCCCCAACCTAACGCGGAAACCAGACGCCCTCCGCGAAGGCTTCCCAGGGTAACACCACACAGAAATATTATACTCCTCTCTCTCGATGAAGAGAGGTCCCTCACGCTGCCCGGAAGTCCCCAACTTTGCCATCTGTCCCTTTCTTATCTGTTCCTTTCTTATCTGTTATCCATTCTGGTAAAATAATAATAGTAATAATGATAACCACCCCAATACACACACACACACACACACACACACACACACACACACACACACACGGGCACAAACTGAGGACGTTTCATAACGTCCGACCTGGTAACCCAGCTTCCTCCGGCCACGCCCCTGCACACTCCCCCTTCCTGCCCCACCCCAAACCACCAACAACAGAGCTACTTGTCAAGCAGGGAGGCAGGGGAGGCAGTAAGAGAGAGACAACTGATGGAACACTTACTGCCGTGGGCCACGCACTGGGCTGCGTCCTGATGGACCGTCCTTGGCCGTGAGTGCCACACAACCCACCGGAGGAAAGGGGTGTCCCAGCCGGAGCCCTCTAACTCGGCAGGACAGATGCCCTCGTGGGCTAGCCCTGGTCCAGTCTTTCAGGTGGAATGAAAGGGCCTGCTCTGGCCGGTGCCCAGAGCAGGAATGGCACTCACCAAAGAGGGCAGAGCTGGGCTCAGAAACAGCAGGGGGTTCTGTTAGGAGGATGGGTTCTGGCCGGAACCGCTCGGTGGGGGGAGGGGAGCCCTGACACGCTGGTGCTCTGCTGCCACCTACGGGCCGGCCGTGCCAACTGCAGGCGCTCTGTGCAGCTTGCACACACCTTCTCCCTCCACCACCCTAATTCAACTCTGGGCTGGTGCTGCCCATTGACAGGTGGAAAGCCCACCGTTGGTGCCCTTCTCACAGCTCAACAGGGCTCTTCACAGGAGGCCAAAGGCGCCCTGTGACCGTCCCCACCACCTATGATGTGCCCGATGCTGTCTGTTGTCCTTACAGACACTTCTACTTTGTTACCCCTGGTTTCAAGGTGAAGAAAGTAGGGTTAGGTAGATTATCCAGCGTGGGCTAGCTCGCAGGGAAAAGGAAAGCTACCTGAGATTTACTTCCCTGCCCTTGCCCTCCGGAGCTCCTTGTCCGTGGGTTCCTGTGGGCTTGACTGCGCTCTCTTGTGTGCTGTGGCTATCTGTGTGAAGTCTGTCTCCGTTTCCAGGTTGTTGCCCCCAAAGTGTAGACCCTCACACGCACTGAGCACTGAGTAACATCTATGAAAAAGACGGAAAAAATTGGGGTTCCTGAGATGTCCCAGATAGGAGTCATCTGTTTGACAATACACATCACCCTGGGGGGCGTCAAACACGAGCAGACCCCGTGAGAGGTGACTTGCTGGGTGGCGTGGTAGAGGGATCGTCCCCACCTTCACTTTGAGGGCACAGGTGGTGGGCTGGGCCAACTGCTCAGCTTTGGTTTCTTACTAGTTTTGTGTCGACGGTCACCCCACCCGTGCTCAGCGGCTCCTGAACACAGTAGGGGTGGGATTACTCCTCTGCATTAACCAGGCCAGGGGAACACGGGAGTGAGTTGGGGAGAGGCCAGGGGGATGTGTGTGTGGAGCCTTAACCCAAATGGGAGACACGCACCTGAAATCACAGCTCTGGGGACAGAAAGAAAAACAAGAGAGCAGTTTATTACATGGAAATTTTCGGGGCAAATAAACGAATATGACTTTCTGGCTGTAATTCCGTGATCCTGGAACCAGCTCAGAGGCACAGGGAGCTGTGGGCCCCCCTCCACTGAACAGCCTTCTCTGCCCAGAGGACCCCTCTCACCCCCCCCCACACACACACACATAGCTCTTCCCACTGACGGGCCCAAATAGTACCACGTGGGTTCACAAAAGCCGGACAGCTCACTGGCGCTGTATCGATGCGCCCGTGTGCGGTCAGACATCCGCGCTCACTACCCGCTTCTCCTTGTTTGCAGGTCTGGCTGGCTTCGCGCGCCTCTGCCCCGGTGACCAGTACGAGGTACGTGCGGTTCCAGCGGAGCGCTTGAGCCAGAATTTTGAGGGTTCGCCCGGAAAGCGAGATCTCAAGGGATTGAGAAAATGCCCTGCAGAATGGCAGCTCGGCAGCTTATTTTTATTTGTTAGAATCCAAAGGAGACGTTAAGAGACTGCAGGAAATCCACAGGTGGCAGATGAAGGGGGCGGGACAAGGCAAAGCAGGAGAGCTCGGGATTGGATGAAAAGCAGCATGGAGAGCCACACACGCCCTTTCCCATTGGTGGGCACGGGACAGTTACTGATGACCACTGACCGCAGACAGAGATGGGAGGTGGGCAGCCAGGTCACCACGGGGGTGGGGGTGGGGCTCAGTGGTCTCTGCTAGGGTGACTGAGGCTGTGCCCCGTGATGGCGCAGGAAAGAAAATGACTCTGACATTTCAAAGGTATGTCATCCTAGACGCCTGAGCACAGGGCACAGGGCGCCCTGCAGGCAAAGACTGACCTTTGCTGAGGAAGCCCCAGGCCTAGGACGTGACCACCCGCCATGACCTGCCCTGGAAGGAATTTGCCATCAGATCATCGGGGTCACTGAGCTGGTCAGACCGGCCATGGGCCCCCTGATTCTCAGGTTTACTGCCAGGGGCTCTGCTTCCATTCCCAAAAGGAAGGACGGTCTCCCCTGTCGGCACGTACAGCTCCCGGCACCGGCCCATCCAACACTGGAGCTGGTTAGCTAATGCCATTCGATGGACAGTCTCTAGTCACATGTTGCCAAGTGTCCAGTGTCGCAACTGGACGGCAGTTTTCTTTTCCTGATCCAAAACCCAGCCCAGGATTGTAACTGCTCAGGAGTGTCGTGGCTGAAGAATAATAGTGCCTGGACCTTTCTTTATAAAAATATATCTCCTCTTAAGGTCTACAAGGGTTGACTCAGTATAATAATAATACTGTATGTTCACTGTCATGGAAAATAAGTCCTATATGGAGAGCTATAGCTATAGATAGAGGTGTATGCTCTATAAAGTAAAAAGGCTTTTTATCTTGTCCTCCTTCAAAAGGGAATTTACATAATAATTTTTTAATGTATCTCCTCCAAGACCCACTGGAATCATACATCTTGGGGTCAGGGGGGACATCCCCTCAACAGGAAAGTTGTCTGACCATGGGGGGGGGACTGCACACCGTCACCCCAGACGGCATCGGATTTCAAACTCCTTGTCCGGCTCTTGTCTCCGTCATCCGGAGGGCGGACGTCTTATTTCTCGCTCTGGTCGCTGAGTGGGTTTTAGCAGATGGCCTCTCGTCTCTGTAGAGGAGCGGGGGAGTGTGGGGAGTCAGTCCATGAGCCCCATGGCTGTCCTGTTGAAGTGGGACTGGCCGGCTGGAGCTGTGACCCGAGTGAAGCAGACACTCCCCGAGGGGGTGGGGCGCGCTGGCCTTCACTAACGAGAGGCCTGAGAGACCAGAACGCGCCCCCTTCCGAAGCCTCTCCCCCGCTCGCCCTCGGCTGCGCACCCCAGAGCCCGGAGCGGTGGAAGGGAGGCCGGCGGGGAAGGCTGGACGTGTGCCGTCCGGTGTCTCCGCAGATCTTCATGAAATACGGCCGGCAGCGGTGGAAGCTGAAAGGCAAGATCGAGGTCAACGGCCGGCAGAGCTGGGACGGGGAGGAGACGGTGTTCCTGCCCCTGATCGCAGGGCTCATCTCCATCAAGGTGCGGGGCTCCTGGACGCTGTTGTCTCCTGGTGCCGCTGGTGGGCACCACGGCCCGGAACTTGTGCCTGCTGCCCCACCCTGCCCCACAGACCCCACCGGCCCCCCAGGCCACGGCGAAGGCGGCCACTCTGTCCAAGCGGGCAGTCCTGTGGGGCGGGCTGGGGAACCCCACCCCCACACCCCACCCCCCACCCCCGACGTCAGCTCGGACTCTGACAGGAGCCACTGCCAGTCCCCCACGGCCTTTCTCTCCCTCCCTCTTCCTAGGTGACAGAGGTCAAAGGGCTGGCCACCCACCTCCTGGTGGGCAGCGTGACCTGCGAGACCAAGGAGCTGTTCTCAGCTCGGCCGCAGGTGGTGGCCGTGGACATCAATGACCTGGGCACCATCAAACTGAACCTGGAGATTGCCTGGTAGTAAGTGGCCCTTTTCAGTTTCCTCGGGTAGACGCGTGGGCGACAGGCTAGTGCTGGCCACAGGGGCCCGCGTGGGTTCTCAGGGTCACCTGGGGGGCGTGTTCCGGAAGCCGCCGTGCGGGCCCCACGCAGACCCCACGCAGACGGTACAGCGTGGGCGTCTCCTGGGCCGTGGATCTGCTCGACGCGCTTCCAGGCAACGGCCACCCGCGGAGAAGCCTCTGTCACCACCACTGCGTGGGCCCTGTTTGTGCTGTCACGCCCTGCCTCCTGCCTCCTCTCCAACCACCTTAGAATGCGCATCGGGAGACGTGTCTCTCCAGCGGACGAGCTTGGAAGGACACGGCCGTGCAGGAGGGGCTCTGCCCTGGGCGACATCCTGACTCTCGCTCTGTGGTCTCTTCCTGGCTCCTCTGTCTACTCCCCACACCTTGCGCTGCTCCGGGAAGCGTGTGATGTCCTGATGCCGCCATACTCTAGCTCCCCAAAGGCAATGTTTCCAAAGGACAGGGGGCACCGCTGGTCAACTCCATGAGCTTAAAAGCGGTTTCCTGACGCCGTCAGGCCGCGAGAAAGGTCCCGATGTGTTGACTCAACACGGACGCTCGCCAAGTGGTGTCATGGCCGGCTCTGCGACCAAGTCCGCACGACGCATCGAGCCTGACGTCGCGGGCCCCTTCACGATGCCGAGGCCGCCCCTGCCGCCCAGCCCCGCCCCTTCCCCTGCCGCGTGGGCGGCTCAAACGCCAGCGCCCTCCCTCGGCGGGCGGAACCGCTGACGCCGTACGTGACGGTGACGCCGTACGTGACGTCGCTGTGAACGGGTCTCCTTCCGGTCACGTGAGAGGCTCGTGCCGAGCGGAACACGTGGGGCGGTCTATTGGCGTGTTCTGTTCTCTTCAGCACGGAACGGAAGCCCGTCCTTGGCCCTCTCTGCGGTGTTCACGCGCGCCTGTCCCCGCACAGCTGCAAGTGCTTCTGCGGCTTTCTCCCACGCCTGTGTGCGGGCGGGTCCCCACGTGTTTCTGTGGCTCACGTCGGCGAGGAGGAGCGGGCAGGCTGACTAGGTGCACGGACACATTGTCCGTAAAGCCGGCTGCGGTGACCGTCCGCGGGCCCTCGGGCGGGCCTTGCGCCCCGTTTTCTGCTGTTTGCTCCCCTCTTGGCTTTCTTTCTGACGAGCTGACTCGGCCACAGCCAGCCCGGTGTCCACTGGTTAGAATTCGCCCGAATACCAGGAGGTGCCTTCCTGGCCGGCGGTGCCTGGGACGGCGTGACGTCACTGGGGCGGCATGACGTCACTGGGGCCCGTTGTCTTCCAGCCCCTTCGACGTGGAGGACGCGACCCCGTCCGCGGGCACCGGGAACAAGGCGGCGGCCCTGCAGCGGAGGATATCCATCTACAGCCAGGGCTCCCCGGAATCACCCGCCTTCAAAGACCACTCCCTCTTTGTAAGTTCCGCGTGATTTCTAGAGTGGGGACGAGGTGAGCTCCAGGCCGGCCCTGCGGCTGAAATGATTGGCCTGTGGCGTTAGGGCTTCTCGGTTCTTCCTGGTGGTGATGCCACTCCTGCCCTTCCCCCGGTGCCCCTGGCCGCACAGCGGGTGAGCTTGTCTTCCTGTCCCCGCCCTACCCCCGCCCCCACTGCCCCTCTCTGTTGCTTTGCTAACAACACGGACACTTCCCTGAACACCCCCGAGACCAGCGTTTGAAAGGAGTGGGTGTGTCCACCAGAAACGCTTGCTGACCGCTAACCTGTGACCCGGTGCTCTTGCCGCCTCCCTCTCTCTGTCTCGCTCTGGCTCCGGAAGAGATGGCTGCACCCCTCCCCAGACAAGCCCCGGAGGCTGTCTCTCTTGAGTGCCTTGCAAGACACTCTCTTTGCCAAGCTGCGCCGCAGCCGCTCTGTCTGTGACCTGCCCTCCCTCAGGCTGAGACCCAAGGCCGTGCGAGAGTCCTATGTGAGTGTGGGGGGCCTGCCGTGTGCCGGGGCTGGGGGTGGCCCGTGTGCTCTGCTGTGTCCCCTGTGCTGCTGTCCTCCTGTCTGTTGTCTTGCTCACGGGGGATGGTGACCGCTGGCCCGGCCCCAGGCGGGGAACGTGGTCCCGCATGCAGCTTGGTTGGCGAAGCCGTTTGTCTGTCTCGGCCTGTGGATCCCCGCTTTCGTGCTATGATGTTTTCTCCACTGCGGCCAAGATATCCGTGGTAACGAGAGTTTCACTTTGAAACGAAACACAATTAACAGCCAAGGTCAAAGGAGAGCCTGTGTCCCGAGATGCACTCGCCTTGTGGCCGAAGCCGCTCTCTATGCACACGGTGTTCACATTAGAAAGTGGGCACATGAGGAACGCTGAGGGGTTCAAACCGCTTTCACTAGAGCCGCTTCTGTGCACAGGGGTTCCCGTCTCCCTCTGTTGTGGCATCTGTGCCAACACGCACTCAGACACGCACGCGCTCTCTCTCTCTCTCACACACACACATACACACACACACACACACACACACGTGGCGTGGAGGCATAGCACCTGTGCTAACGCGAGGCCCCGCCCCTGTCTGCACGCCCTGTCCTGGGGCCGGCCGCCCAACATCTCACTCAGGGTCTGCCACAGAAGCAGGTGCACAGTGGTTTGGGGAATGGGGGACCCCAGAGAGGGGCTGGGAGGACTTCGGGATTTGAACAAGAGCACCCAGTGGGTGCGGCCCCCACCCCTCTGCGCTGCCACGACGCGTGCACAGAAGGTGAGGCTGGGCGGGACCCCAGAGGACCCGGCCTCTGTGAGCTGCTGGGAGACACACAGGTCCCTGTCCTCTCAGAGGAACCTCTTTTATCTCTAAGGGCATGGGGGGTGCACAGGCAGAGGAGGGAGGAGGGGGGGAATGAGTTGGGGGGAGAAAGGACTGTTCCCCGCGGCCCTGAGGAGGGTCCTGGGGCTCCTTGTCACCCCACCAGGGTTCTGTGCAGCCCGCTCAGTAATCAGGAACAGAGGTGGGCACCACTGCGGGTGGTAGAGGTCAGGAAGTAGCACCAGGGTCCGCAGGAGCCCCGTGAGCCACACGTCTGCCAAGCCTGTGGTTCACGTCACCTTCAGGCCAGATGAACCGGGGACCACAGTGACCTGGCCACGGTGTCAGGGGCTAGCGGCACTCCTTCCCTACTGTGGTGGTCCGGGACTGTCTTTCCATCTGCCTCCCGTCCACCTGAGCTAACTCTTGGGCTCTCCCAGCACCGTGGTGACAGTTCGGTGCTGTCTAAGTAATGAAAGCACACGTTTAACCCCCCCCCCAAAAAAAAAAATAAAATCTGGAATCTGAGAGGTGATTCATGTTGAAGGAGTTGGTCTCAAGCACCACAACACTGTTCCCGCACGGACACGCAGCCCGCACACGACCCAGCCCGCAGTGGGAACTTGACCCAGAGTCCATTCCTGCTGCACGACAGAACCGTCTTGGCTACCTGCCTATTTCCCGCCTCTGTCTTCCAGCCCTGCCCTCCTCGGGGTCACAGCACGCCTGAGCCTCCGGGGAGGGGGCTATGTGGGAGGCCCTGGGCGTCCAGACGCCCCCCGATGGCGCGGGGGTTCACGGCCCTGGAAGACAGACGTGCGCTGTGTCAGTCCCCTCCTCCTGTGGTGGATGCCATGCCAATGTGTTACTGGCCTTGAATTATCAGAGGGCGTGGTTACGGGATTAATTAATGCAGCATTTCAAGAGTTTGGAATTTGTAGGTGGCGATTTTCAAACAATTTACAAGAACCAATGCAGAACAAAGAAAGCATCACGTCTTTTGAGAGAAATAGCAAGAACAGTAGAGTCTTTTAAGCTAGATGCCAAAAATAATAATAATTGGTGATGTTACTCATAACTATAGCTGCCGAATCGTGTGAGGGTTCTGGGACTTAGGGAACAAGCTCCCCTCTGCCTCCAACCTTGGCTATTGACAAATACTGTGAACGCTGAGAATACATCCACAAACTTTTCCACGGATTCAACGGGGAGACAGAGGTTTTAAAAGGCTTGTTTTCTGGAAATGCTGAGGTCGCCGGTTCGAAACCCTGGGCTTGCCTGGTCAGGGCACATATGGGAGTTGATGCTTCCAGCTCCTCCCCCCTGTCTCTCTCCTCTCTCTCCTCTCTCTCTCTCTTTCCTCTCTAAAATGAATAAATAAAATAAAAATTAAAAATAAATAAAATAAAAGGCTTGTTTTCTCCAGCCCGAGGCACACGCAGAACCAGCAAATAAAACGTGAGAACGACAGTGAAAAGGCTCTGGGTTTTCTATTTCACTGGCCTTGTATTTTATCCAGAAACCAAGCAGGGGGGACGCCTCGCCTCCTCCATATGCAGGATGATAACGTGGCGCTTTCTCCCCCCACAGTCCAATCTGCCCGACGACATCTTCGAGAGCGGGAAGGCCGCCAAGGAGAAGACGCCTCTGTCTCTCAGCTTCGACGACCTGCCCAACGGGGACTGCACCCTGCCTGCCGGCCCCACCGGCTGCCTCCCCGACAACCCAGCGATCACCATCACCCCCGCCGAGCTGCCCCGGGGCCGGCGGGCCTCTCAGAGCGAGGGCACGGACGACTCCAGCTCACGGTCATCCAGGAGCTCCCTGGGCGGCGGCCCGGGGCCCAAGCCCCCCCTGGAGGAGGCTGCAGAGGGGCCCCGCAGGGTCCAGGCGCCGCCCGCAGGCGCCGCGGCCGAGCGCCCGTTCCTGGAGAAGGAGGTGGCAGAGGCGCTGCTGCGGGAGTCCGACGAGGCCTCGGAGCTCAAGCCCGTGGAGCTGGACACGCTCGAGGGCAACCTCACGAAGCAGCTGGTGAAGAGGCTGACCTCGGCCGAGGCGCCGGCCGCCACCGAGAAGCTGCTGTCCGAGGGCTCGGTCAGCGGGGAGTCGGAGGGCTGCCGCTCCTTCCTGGACGGAAGCCTGGAGGACGCGCTCCACGGGCTCTTCCTGGCCCTGGAGCCCCACAAGGAGCAGTTCCAGGAGTTCCAGCATCTGAATCAGGAAGTCATGCGTCTGGACGACATCCTGAAAGTAAGTGCCTTGTGGGGGCCCTGCCTCAGGCTCTGCTTAAATAACATCTCTTTATTTTTCATCCAGCCCCATCACAGCATCAACACCGCATCACCATTTAAATGGCATTGATTTTTTGTGTTTCATTGTTAATTTATTTTTTTTATTGTATTTTTCTGAAGTGAGAAGTGGGGAGGCAGAGAGACAGACTCCCACATATACCCAACTGGGATCCCCCCCCCCCCGGCATGCCCACCAGGGGGCGATGCTCTTCCTATCTGGGGCGTTGCTCTGTTGCAACCAGAGCCATTCTAGCACCTGAGGCGGAGGCCACGGAGCTGTCCTCAGCGCCCAGGCCAACTTTGCTCCAGTGGAGCCTTGGCTGCGGGAGGGGAAGAGAGAGAGAGAAAGGAGAAAGGGAGGGGTGGAGAAGCAGATTGGTGCCTCTCCTGTGTGCCCTAGACAGCAATCAAGGCCGGGACTCCTGCACACCAGGCCGACGCTCTACCACTGAGCCAACCAGCCACGGCTTGTTTCTTTGCTAATTTTTTTAAATTGACTTTTAGAGAGAGAGAGAAACATCCATCTGTTGTTCCACTTATTTACACATTTCTTGGTTGATTCTTGTCTGTACCCCGACCAGGGATCGAACCCATAACCTTGGCGCGTTGGGATGATGCTCTAACCAACTGAGCTACCCGGCCAGGGCCTGAAATGCCATTTATTTTTATCATCAGTCAAGAATATCAGTTTTTGCCTGACCAGGCGGTGGCACAGTGGATAGAGCGTCGGACTGGGATGCGGAGAACCCAGGTTCGAGACCCGAGGTCGCCAGCTTGAGCGTGGGCTCATCTGGTTTGAGCAAAAGCTCACCAGCTTGAACCCAAGGTCGCTGGCTCGAGCAAGGGGTTACTTGGTCTGCTGAAGGCCCGCGGTCAAGGCACATATGAGAAAGCAATCAATGAACAACTAAGGTGCCACAACAAAAAACTGATAATTGATGCTTCTCATCTCTCCCCGTTTCTGTCTGTCTGTCCCTATTTATCCCTCTCTCTGTCTCTGTAAAAAAAAAAAAAAAAAATATCAATTTTTTATTTTCCTGACCATAGCTGAACTGAACTACCAGGATAGGTCGTTAAAATAATTGCTCTAAAGCAGTGGTCGTCAACCTGATCCCTACCACCCACTAGGGGGCACTCCAGCTTTCATGGTGGGCGGTAGCAGAGCAACCAAAGTATAAATAAAAAGATAGATTTAACTATAGTAAGTTGTTTTATAAAGATTTATTCTCCCAAACTTAGCAAAAATCCAACATAAAGTTGGATTTTTGGTAATTATTATTATATGCTTTAACTTGCTGTAACTCTGCTTTATAAATTTTATAAAGTAAAGTTACTTCCCTACTTTATAAATCACCATGACTGTGGAACCGGCGGACGGTTAGAAAATTTTACTACTAACAGAGACACAGAAGTGGGCGGCAGGTATAAAAAGGTCGACTGCCCCTGATCTAAAGCATGTCTGAACTTCTTCAGTCCCCGAGTTGTTCACCCCATGTGTGACACAGGTGCACTCTGATCTCCCACCATCATTTCACTGAGAGTGGTTGGATAGCGTGCCTCCCGGGGAAGCCGGAAAATCCGTTCCCGGGTGGAGTCAGAGCTCGCAGCCCTGATGTGAGGGGCCCCGGGGAATCTCTCCCCGGCCCCCACCCCCTCGTTTTCAGTAGCACAGCCTGAGAAGACAGACCATGAACCTCTGTCCCCAGTCCCATCTCCACACTTCTTGTACTCTCTGCCTTTCCACTTGGATTTATACCACCATAGAGAAGACAGCTGGGACCCTTCTTCTCAAAAGAGCCATTCTTTGGGGACTTGTTCTAGAAAATAATCTTGAAAGGAAGGTGCCCGTGGGCCTCCGTGGTGCCGTCTGGAAGGACATCCCGCGGCCTTTCTGACCGCTGTGTCCCCTGGTCCTGCTGACCTGGCGCTGCAGGGGAGCCGTGCCCAAGGGCAGGTGATATGTAATTCATGCCCTGTCCACCCGGGGCCTCCTGTGCTCATGACAGACAACTCCTCGCAGATGCAGGGACGGGAGCCCGAGTCTTCCCTGTGAGACTGAACTACTCAGTGTCAGCGCAGGGCTGCTTGTCTGGACTCCCCACGAGAGCGCCTCTTACCCGCTCCACAGCACTTATCTGCACCACTGGCCAGCTTTGCTTAGTGGGCCAAGGTGTTCCATTTAGAGAGCTAAGACACTGCTGACCGCACCTACCGCCCAACCCTTAGAGCAAGCCAGGGGTGAGGGCAGCTCCCACGTCCAGACGTCAAGGGAGCTCAGCTGTGCAAGCCCCCAGCCACCCGCCAGCCAGCGTCATCTCTTAGCCTTAGAACAAACCTGGTGCTCACGGAACTCTCTCCAGAGTCTTGTCTGCATCTGCTGTTGTTCCAAAAAGTGTTCTGGGGGCGACCGGCCCTCCCGGCCACTTTCTCACTCGGGTTCAGTGCTTAGACACAGCCGCGTAGGACAGAGGACCCTGAGCGTGGGGACGCAGGCTTCTGCTCCACTTCTGAGGTCGGACAGGGAGGCAGAGTCTTGGCAGGAGGCGCTCTGTGTCCAGCCAGAGTCTGAGCATCCAATGGACAAAGCTCTCTCTTTTTCCCCCTTCACGTTCCTAGGATGCTAAACACCTTGAGGAAGAGAGACTCTCGGACGGAGATCACTGAGGGTGAATGAGCAGCTCTGATGTAAAAAGACTGTGTCCTTTTGTGGCCTCTGGGGAGAGGGGGAGTCAGAGACAGACCCCCCCCCCGCCCCAAGAGGTCCTTCCCGCCTGGTGTTGAGAAGTCGGCAAGGAGTGCCACCTCACTGGATGGAGGACGTTTAGTTCTAACTTGCAGGACTTGTCCCATTCAACCCACCCCCACGCCCCCTTGCACATCGGAAGGCACCTCTCTCCTCCGTGCCCGCAGTGTGGGCATCGTTCTGCGCACAATGTCTGTGTGTCTGTCCAGCGCCCTAGGGCTCTCCGGGCCCCCGGTTGGCCCCCAGGACTCAGGGCAGGGGCAGGGAGGTGAGGGGACACCCTCCTTCCCTGGAAGTGCAGAGCCACCGAGGAAGCAGGGCTCCCCCTCGGGCAGCTGGCATCGGCTCCTCCTCGATGCCCCCTGAGGAGAACTGTGTGCTGTGAATGTCCAGGAGCCGCTCCGGCGACGTACCGAGCGAGCACGGGGTAGCGGGTGGAGCCGTGGAGCGTGTCTGGGAGTGGTCTTGTTAACGCTTCAGAGCAGGTGCTTAGCCAGGCGCTCCCGTCTCAGGAAGACGCTGCCACCAGAGACAGGTCCGTGACCGGCACTGAGTCCCCGACTCTCAACGTCTGCGTGGCTGTAGGTGGCTCGGGGTGGAGCTCTAGGCATGGGGACAGGGAGTTCTGCTGCCCACGGCATTTTTGATTGTCATACCTATTTTTCTTTTTTTTTTTTTACACTTTTTATTATAAAAACCTGAAACAGAAGTAGAGCAAATATGTGACAGACCCCCACCACCACCACCACCACCGCCGCCCCCCATCCTATTCAATTCCATGCCCCTCCACACGTGGCCAATGTCACCGTCTGTTCCTCTACCTGCATACTTCCCTCTGGCTCCCTTTGGAACACATCCCAGAGATACTGTGTCATTTGATTCATGGTGGTTGTTGTTTTAATATGAAGATTTTATATGTGTTTATTTTAATGCCAATACAATAAAACAGAAGCTTAAAACAAAGAGAGTGTCTCCTGTTGGTCGGAGTGGGTGCAGTGCCCCCCCCCCCGTGGGAGGGGCCGATGCTGTCCTGCCCCCCCACCTCCCCTCCGGGAGGTGCCTGCAATGTCTCCCCCCTCCCTCCGGGAGGAGCTGACAGAGCGGTGCCCCTGCCTTGCAGTGCAAGCCCACCGGAAGCCACAGCTCGCCCTCCAGCTTGAGCCTGACAGTGGAGAGTGCTCTGGAGAGCTTTGATTTCCTGAACACCTCCGACTTCGACGAGGAGGAGGAGGAGGAGGAGGAGGAGGAGGACGTGGAGGACGCGGAGGAGGGCAGCCCTGGGGGAGGCGGTGCTGACTCGGTGTTCTCAGACACGGAGACCGAGAAACACAGGTGAGCCTCAGTTTGCGTCTGTCTCTCCCGCTGTCCTTGTGTGGCCGGTGGCTTGCGGCTGGGCCCACCCCTCCCTCCTGCGTGCCCTGCAGCCCAGTGGGTCTTAGCAGGAGATTAAGCTCAGCGGTGCCCGTATTATCAAAGTCAGGTGTCCATACCTGAGGGCGTAAGGAAGGGTGACTGGTGACATCTCTGGGTCTCTGGCCCTCCAGGTGGGGGCGTGGTCTTCCCTGGGCTGGGCGGGCGGTGTGAAGGGAGGAGGCAGGTGAAAACATCACCTTCTTGGTGGGCTTCCTTGCACAGCCAAACCCAATCCTTAGAGGATGGAGCCTGGGCTCCATTCTGTCACTTTACGGAAGCAGAACAAACCCAATTTCTGTAAAAACAAATAAACAGAAAACAAAACCACGTGCCCAAAGGTGGGAGTGATTTCCCTTCCCTGACTTTTGAACATGTTATAAAGCGGGCTTCCCAGTTACAACAAGCTGTTCAACCTTCCGTAACCTCCCCATGGGCAGTGGTTACAGCTGGGTGTTCTGTTCATCCCGGACGGTTTCTTCTTTGAAAAGAGAAAGTGAGACCTAGAATGTGTCCCCTGAGCAGATTCGGGGCGTATCCCGGACAATGTCACGGTGAGGTTGTCCCTCTCCGCTCCACCCTGAGCTCTAACTGGGCTGGCTTTGTGGAGTGCTCCCTAAACCCAGCGTCTTGCTGCGTACCTGTGACCCAAGCTGTTTCCTGATGGGTCAAGGTCGGGCATCCATCTAAGCTCCAACTCCCTGCGGTAAGAAGCACTTGGACAACAAAATCTGTATATTTCGTAGAACCGTGGTATTTGGTTCGTCTAATCCGATAAGTCTTACCGTGTGTCACTGGCGGGATTAGGGAAGGTCGTGGAAACTGTGCTTGCGTGTTACCTGCCATGTACTCACGGCTAGAACCCGGGCTGCGTGTTTCCCCTTGGAGGGAAACGTGACCAGAGCGGAGCACCCTACACCTGTAAGTGCCGATGCCCGATCCTTTTAGCCTATAGAGAATGTGGAGCCCAAGACTGGAAGCTGTGGGGTCCGGGACAGCCCGCCAGTCATTCTGCCACGTGCGCAATGAGACAGCCCCCTCCCTAGCACGCAGGTTCATGTGAGAATAAAATAATAGACACAACAGATTTTTTTTTTTTATTATTCAGTGAGAGGAGAGGAGGCAGAGACAGACTCCTGCATGTGCCCCAACCGGGATCCACCCAGCAAGCCCACTAGGGGGCGATGCTCTGCCCATCTGGGGCGTTATTCCATTGCTCAGCAACTGAGCTCTTCTTAGTGCCTGAGGTGGAGGCCATGGAGCCATCCTCAGTGCCCAGGGCCAACTTGCTCTCATTGAGCCATGGCTTCAGGAGGAGGAGGAGAGAGAGAGAAGCGAGAGGGGGAGAGGTGAGGAAACAGTCACTTCTCCTGTGTGCCCTGACTAGGAGTTGAACACGGGACATGCACACACCAGGTTGATGGTCTACCATTGAGCCAACCGGCCAGAGCCACAGCAGATTTTTTAAATAGAAGTTACTTTTTATTTTTTTTTAATGGAACTGTAGACAGTTCAGTGGTGGGGTTTAAACAAAAGCCTGACAGGTAGTACGAAGCTGTTCCTCCCGTGATCCCAATGCCCTGCCTGGCCTCCGTCCCGAGTCGAACATCCTGTCTCTTCGTAGCTGCTTTCTCTTCTCCTTTTCCGCAAACGGGGACTGACCGGAGGCCAGGAGAGTCCTGGCAGACTGTTTCTTGGCAGGACTGCTCTTGGGAAGCCACACAAATAGCAGGGACAGTTTAATCACAGGACAGGGGGCCGATCGGTCAGCCCACCATCAGAGCGGGGAAGAGCCACGTGGGGCGTGTTTCAGAGACGTCCTGGGGAGACGCTGTGCAGGTGGCCCTCCATGTCCGAGAGGCAGCAGAGACCCCCGGGAGCAGTTTGTTTGCATGACCTTTGCACATCAGGCAAACTGGCGACCGGGCTGAATGAGGAAGTCGTATCTGAAAGGCATCTCGGGTCATCAAGGGCAGGCGGCAGCTATGGGGGGAAGGGGGGACACCTTACGTGAGCCGTGTCAGGGTGACCTGTGGTTTCCACACGGGAAGAAACGGCTGGTGTCGCCCACCTTCCTGCTTCCACAGCTGCAGGTCAGCACACCCGGAGGCCAGGGGCCACCTCAGCGAGGCGCTGACGGAGGACACCGGCGTCGGCACGAGCGTGGCGGGCAGCCCCCTGCCGCTGACCACAGGCAACGAGAGCCTGGACATCGCCATCGTGCGGCACCTGCAACACTGCACCCGGCTGGTCCAGGTAGGGCCGGTCACCGCCCCCGCGGTTCCAGCCCCAGTCACCGCCCCCGTGGTTCCAGCCCGGGGGTGGGGGGTGGGGGGTGGATGCACCAGGGACATGGCTTCCTTGTCTCAGTCCTGCTGGGGACGTGGGAAGTCAGAGCCCAGAGGACAGTCCTGCTGGGAGCTGAGCCAATTCAAGGACTCCCGCGGGCGCGTCCTCTCCCCAACCCTCAGCCTCCCCGCCCTCGCTACACGGGGTTTCCCATCTCAAAACCCAGATCTCCAGACCTCACGCGCTAGCGGGAAAAATACGGTTGTCTCTCCCTTCCAAAGCATTTGATAGTAGATGAGAAGAACGTGATTAAGAGAAAAATAAAAAAGTAATTGGACGTTGGGGGGGGGGGGGCGAACGCACCGTGTAGTATCCGGGCGATGTCCTGTGGGGGGTGCGCCTGAAACTGCAATCTCGCTGACCGGTGTCGCACCCGTATGTTTGATAAATAAGAAGAAGATTGTGCGGCGGCGGGGGGGGGGGGGGAGACACGTGCTTTGTGCCCTCTGCAAGTGGACTTTGAAGGTCAGTCTTACTGAACAGGTGCTAATAGGAACGGCCCGGTGAGTTTTCCACCACCTGGAAGGCAAAACGCCAAACGCTGCAGGGTTAGGGTCCCCGGATCTCAGACAGGTACAGGTGCTTCCCGGCAGCGGGGAAGAGCACCTGCTAGGCTGTGGCCATCGCCCGCTAGCGGCCACTTTGGGCCACCACGGAGCCCGTTTTTCTCCTCCCAGCAAGCTGTTCGCCACTTGCGATTTTGCAACAGTGGGACCACACATTTTGACATTCCTTTGTGGCAAGAAGGGTTGCGGTTGTCTGGAACAAAGCCTTCTCCACCCGCCCCCACCCCACCTGCATCCACCTCAGCTTCTCCACCCGCCCCCACCCCCCCTGCATCCACCTCGGCTTCTCCACCCGCCCCCACCCTGCTCAGCTTCTCCACCCGCCCCCACCCCACCTGCATCCACCTCGGCTTCTCCACCCGCCCCCACCCCCCCTGCATCCACCTCGGCTTCTCCACCCGCCCCCACCCCCCCCTGCATCCACCTCGGCTTCTCCACCCGCCCCCACCCCCCCTGCATCCACCTCGGCTTCTCCACCCGCCCCCACCCCCCCCCTGCATCCACCTCGGCTTCTCCACCCGCCCCCACCCCCCCTGCATCCACCTCGGCTTCTCCACCCGCCCCCACCCCCCCTGCATCACCCGCCCCCACCCCCCCTGCATCCACCTCGGCTTCTCCACCCGCCCCCACCCCGCCCGCATCCACCCTTCAGCTTCAAATACTGAAATGGACCTCAGTATTTCCTCCCTGGCTGGGGGCTGGTCCCTCCCTCCTGTTCTCCCGCTTGCTGAGATGGGGGGGTTGTGAGAGCAAATAAAGGGTGTTTCCAGGGGCCTGGGAGGGCACTGCTGGAAGAGAAGTGTGTTCCCAAGAGCACGGGGCCAGCTGGAAGAGTGGAGGTGGGGTCAGGAGGAGGGTCCAGCGAGGCCAGCAGTGAGCAGTGCTGCTTCTCTGCAACACGCTCATGATGAGGTGTAGCCTTCGCTCCTCCTCCGTGGACAGAGAACCCAGAGTGTCCCCAGAGCACTGACGGGCTTCAGGAACAGGGTGGGAGTTCCTCTCTCGCCGTCTGGCTACCCCCCAACCTTGACCTCTTCTGTGGGCTGTTGGGTTCACAACCCGTGATAAGGACAACCCATCTGGTGGAAGGTGCGATTCTTTTATTCTGACCCAAATGGGCAAGGATTGTTCTTTAGTCGCCACCATTTGAACACGATGGTTTTCACGGCTCTTTGTCCTTGCTGAGTCAGGTATTGCGCTGAGCCAGCCACCTGTTCACCCCTTCCCCCCACGATTTTCAATGAGTGTGCCATGAGGATTTTTATCTTTTTTTTTTTTTTTTTAACAGAGGCAGAGATAGACAGGGACAGACAGGAACGGAGAGAGATGAGAAGCATCAATCATCAGTTTCTCGTTGTGCGTTGCGACTTCTTAGTTGTTCATTGATTGCTTTCTCACATGTGCCTTGACCGCGGGCCTTCAGCAGACCGAGTAACCCCCTGCTGGATCCAGCGACCTTGGGTCTAAGCTGGTGAGCTCTTTGCTCAAGCCAGATGAGCCCGCACTCGAGCTGGCGACCTCGGGGTCTCGAACCTGGGTCCTTCCGCATCCCAGTCCGACGCTCTATCCACTGCGCCACCACCTGGTCAGGCCCGTGAGGATTTTTAAATCTTGCAATACCTAACTAGCCAGGGGCACTGACCTTGTTTTCCTTTGATGGTCAAATAAAAATTTTTTAAAAATGACAACAAGCAACACAACAATAACTGTCCAACACAAACGAGTCCCCATTATACTTCTGTTTTTGTCAGACTGGCATAAAGATACATAATTTATCTCTTGGCGTGCCACAGAATTTTAGTGACTAGCTTACGTGTGCCTCGTTTCTGTCGCCACGGAACAAAGGTGCTGTGTGGTCAGCAGCCCCCACTCCCCACAGCAGGAAGGACAGGGTCGGGAGGGAGAGCTGTGGACCACGTTCCTGAGAGAGCTGCTTCTGCTGTTTCCCAGCAAATTGTGTTCTCGAGCAAGACCCCCTTTGTGACGAGAAGTCTCCTAGAGAAGCTGTCTCGGCAAATCCAAGTGATGGAGAAGCTCGCGGCCGTCAGCGACGAGAATATCGGGAACATCGGTTCCGTCGTGGAAGGTGAGTCCCTCCCTGCAAAGGACGACGGCGTTCGTGTCCACGGTGGCACCGCCGGCCCCTCCCCCGCTGCGTCCGCTCACTGCTCCATCGAGACAGACGGCAGGAAAGCATACCCAGAGCAGGGGGATGTCCCCTCGCCTATGTGGTCTCAGCACCTACGTCAGCCTTCAGCATCCAGCCACACGCCACTCCTCTGGGGGCCTCCACATCCACGTCTGGCTGGCAGACGCTGGCGGACAAACAGGGCCGCAGTCACCGCTAGGCAGAGTCTCACAGCCTTTTCTTCCTGGTGCGGTTCCCTTTGGGGACACCTGATTAGAATTGTCCTTATGTCACAGGGCTGGCTAAGACAACTCCCGTGGCAGCTGAAGGTCAGATGTAAAATGCTTCCAAACCCTACAGGGATTCCAAGGCCTTTGTGAGGGTCCCTGGGCCAGAATTTTAGGTGGGGAACATGGCCCCGGGGAAGATGCCTTTGATTTTGTGTGGTGTGCTGACAGGACCCTTTTGGGGAGACAAGAATCTGTGTCTAGCCCTGGCCAGTTGGCTCAGTGGTAGAGCGTCAGCCTGGCATGTGGAAGCCCCAGATTCGATTCCTGGTCAGGGTACACAGGAGAAGCGCCCATCTGCTTCTCCACTCCTCCCCCTCTCGTTTCTCTCTATCTCTCTCTTCCCCTCCCACAGCCAAGGCTCCATTGGAGCAAAGTTGGCCCCGGTACTGAGGATGGCTTCATGACCTCCACCTCAGGTGCTAGAATGGCTCCAATTGCAGTGGAGCAATGCCCCAGATGGGCAGAGCATCGCCCCCGGTGGGCATGCCAGGTGGATCCCTGTCAGGCTCATGTGGGAGCCTGTCTCTCTGCCTCCCTGCTTCTCACTTCAGAAAAATACAAAAAAAGAAAGAAAAGAAATCTGTGTCTACCTCTACCTCACATTAGTATTCAGTGGGAACCACAGAGCATGGCGGTCTGGGTTATGCCTGACTCAGCCTCCCTGTCAGGTGGGTTTTCCCTGTGCATTCGGCTGCCCTGCGTGGGGTCCTGCCAGAGGAAGATGAAGAGGGAAGGGAAATTCTGGTGCGAGGCACTCACACCAGCTGCCTCCCCAGCCCTTCCCCGTGGCCACGCCCTCACTGTGGCCACGCCCACACCTTCCTGTGGCCACACCCATGCCCTGCTGTGGCCACGCCCTCCCGTGGCCACACCCATGCCCTGCTGTGGCCGTGCCCTCCCGTGACCACGCCCTCCCTGTGGCCACACCCATGCCCCAGTGAGCCCTGGGCCCTGCGCTTTCTGGGCACCGTGCCCTGCACTCAGTCCTGTCACTTGGAGAGCCGCTGGGCAGGGGCTCCTCCTGCTCTGTTGCCTCCCCTTCAGAAAACCCGAAGTGGATGCGCTGACCCCCCGCGCGTGTGTTTGCTGTGACCTCACAAGGGCCGGGATGACGGGGTTTCTGTGGCTGAAAGCACACAGCGTGGCTCGCTGCCCTGGCTGCATGGGCCCCTCGTCAGGACTTCTGTGTCCCCTGGGCCACCTGCCAGCGAGCGGTCTTTAAACACAAACAAGCAAACAGAGGCCCACGGTGAAGCCCACCCCGCCCCACCAGGCCCAGCTCCTCCTCCTCGGCCTCACTGGGTCGCTCGCTCTTCCTTCCAGCCATCCCCGAGTTCCACAAGCAGCTGTCCCTGCTGTCCTTCTGGACCAAGTGCAGCAGCCCCGTGGGCGTGTACCACAGCTCGGCCGACAGAGTGATCAAGCAGCTGGAAGTCAGCTTTGCCAGAACGGTCAACAGGGACTACCCGGGACTCTCCGACCCAGGTGGGGAACGGTGAGAGGGATTAGGATGGGGGGGTGCCCAGAGTGGGCGCTGCTGGGGTCTCCCGCCACCGCCCCTGCAGCCAGCCCTGACACAGGCCTCCCCCCCCAGAGGAAGCACCACCCGCTCAGTAAGGTCTAAGCCAGACAGAACATGCCCTGACTGAGAACCTCGGCGGTGACGTTGATAAAGCACTCTCGTTCTGTGTGGCTGGGTGGGTATGTCACCACCAGTCCCGGACAGTCAGAGGGCGTGGCCGCTTGGGGAACACTGGTGGTTTCTCCTAAAGCTGAATAAACCCCTCCCACTGCGCCCCTAAACATACCAAGAGCAATACGGGGTTCTGCTTACAAAGGAGGGGTGCGCGTAAGAAGTCCGTCGTAGCGGCTTTGCAGAGGGGCCCAAACCTGGAAACCACTCAAATGCCCACCCATAAGTGCACGGATGTACCACAGCCTATCCGTGCACCCGGGTAACACGCAGCAATGTTTAGGAAGCAGAAGTTACTGGTACAGGCGCCATTTTTGGATGAATCTCACAGATTGAGTCAGAAACCAAAAGTGCTTACGGTGAAATCCCACATACATGAAGCTGTGGAACAGGCAAAGCTAACTCGTAAGACAGAGCTCGGGCCCAAGGAAACCCGACGGGGTGCCCACTCTGGTCTGCACCCTGACTTAAGTGGCCGTTACGCAGGTGTGCAGACACGCACCTGTCCCTGGCTGTACCCTGAGGGTTCGTCCACTTGTGTACTTTCACTCGATCCTGTTCCACAGTTAAAAAAAAATAAAAAGGAATGGATGGATGGATGGACAGACAGTCGTGTTTCTTAAAGGCTGCTTCGCATCTTCTCTCTCTGGACAGTGTTTCGGACCCTGGTGTCCCAGATCCTGGACCGGGTGGAGCCTCTGCTGCCCTCCGGCCTGTGCTCCGAGGTCATCACCGTGTTCCAGTTCCACAGTTACTTTGCCAGCCGCGGGGTGAGCGACCTGGAGACTTACCTGACCCAGCTGGCCAAGCAAGGTGGGGCCCCTTCTTTGGTCACAGTCTGGTGGGTTGACATGGAGTGGCCTCTGGTCTTTGTTATTTTGTCATTGTTTTTAGTGGTGGTGACTTTTTTTTCTTCCCAAGTCAGTGGCTAGGCTGGGATTTGCCTGTTGAGTAACTTGTGGACCTTGCCTCTTGGCAGTGAGCCAGGGACTTACTAAGACGTCCCGGCCACCCAGCAGAGTGTGGCACCCCCGGGGGAGCTGGGGGGTGGCTCCACACTCACGTAGCCTCCTTCCTTCATCAGCGTGTCCACCATGCATGGGGTCAACCCGACGGGCCATCTTATTTTGTGTTGCCCTTTCTGGGGGTGTTTTTATAATGGTAGCAGAAATGGGTTCCAGAGAGAGAAAACGGGGGACACACTGGGACAGAAAGAAGGGAAACTGAGTCAAAGCTGCGTGTCCAGGGAGTGAGGAGGACAGGCCCAGTGCTGGGGTGCAGCAATGGCACTCATCCTGGCCCTCACAGGGGGGCACTTGCTGGAAGTGAAATCAGCAGCTGTCCGCAGTGAGTGAGACCCTCCCCCGGGCGGAGCCAGGCAGTGGGGGGCGGCTGCTGGTTCCCACTGTGCTCTGAACCCTGCAGGCGACGGGGCAGGCAGAGCGAGCTGTGTTCTTTGGGATAAGACAGGTGGCACTGCCCCGGGCGCCCCGACCCAAGCTCGGCCCTGCTCCTCCCGGAGCTTCAGGCCCAGGGGTGAGCGTCCAGCGTGGCAGCTGGCGTCTCCACAGTGAGAAGGAGAAGCCGTTCCCCACCCGGTGCCGTGCGGCTTGAACACGGGGCAGCCCGGGGGCGGCTCCGAGAACCCCTCGCTGGTTCCGAGAGATAGAACGAGAAGGACGAGGCTCAGGGCCTCATCTGACGGTGGCCTCCGTTTCCGGGTTCTAAATTTGTCACAGTCTGACTCACCTTCTGAAGGACTTCCTGTGTCACGTAATCGATGTCACACAGCTCGCTGTCCGCAGCGTGAGAAGTGAGATGGACAGTGCCCTCAGCCTTGACGCCTTTCTTCTTTCTTTCTTTATAGAAGGAAAAGGCCTTCGTTATTTAAAAAAAAAAGAAAGAAAAACTTAGAAAACCTAGAGAAGTATAAAGGAAAAAGTTCAAATCACCCATTCTCTTACTTTTTTAAAAGTCTCATATATTTTTCAGGCTTTGAATATCAAAGCTGTGATTACACGTCATGGAATCCCACAGCCTGTTTGTTTCTCTTCGACAGCATGTCCCACGCTATTCATCCTTTGAGAATCTGTTGTGGTTGGGCAGTATACCTGCACTTGGGGGCATACTGATAAAAGTGATTATTGTCGGACATTTATTTGTTCGTTTAGCTGTTACACGTTATACTGTCTCGAGACTTTTTACTACAGTATTTATTTATAAAGCAGTGAAATTACAGGAACACCTACAGCAGGAGAATTAGGAAATTAAAGCAAAAGCAAAAAAAAACCAAAAAAACTATTCACCAACGTGTGCAGAGGATGCCACTTGGTTGACAGCAGGGCAATTTAGCTGGTGGTCCCCCCGCCCCCCCCCCCCCCGTACTGACCACACACTCCAATCCTGATGAGTTTGTGGCCAGCGGAGGCCCGGGCTTTAGCACATGTTCCTTAGCTGTGGGACATGGTCAGTTTGTCCAAATGGGACTCAAAATCCTCTTGTGTGTCGCGTGTGTCCACATTCCAGCCGGCTACCTGGATTCCGTCAGGACCCAGGTGCCCGAGTGCCAAGAGAGAAGGCGGAGGTGGGGCCCCTCGGGGCCGGAAGGCGTGACGGGGAGACTGTAGAGCAGGGGTCTCAAACTCAACTCAGCATGTGGGCCGCAGAGCAAGATCACAGCCGTTCAGCAGGCCGCACTAGGTCTACAAAAGGCAACTGTTATGCAACACTTTTCAGTGTCACAAAACGACCAGAAACTGTAGTTCGCATCACAACTGCTGTTAACTAAGCTAATATCTAGCTAGGATGCTAGAGAAATGAAAAATACAAGTAGGCCCCTAGGCTTACTTAATTTTATCCAAAATATTTTGAACTTCGTGGATTAGTCTGCAGGCCGCACAAAATTGTTCGGCGGGCCGCGAGTTTGAGATCCCTGCTGTAGAGTGTTTGCTTGTCTCTCCTTCGCCACGTGTTTTCACGCTGGACAGTTCAGTCCACCTGGGAGTGATTTCGGTAGCCCTTAGGCAATGCTGACTCGCGCTCACTTTTCCTCACCATGGACACTGGAGTCATCTGTCCTGTTCTCACTAGCGGGAGGGAAACGCCCCTCTTGTCACGGGCTCACTCTCTGCAGACGCCGGGGTGGGTCACGGTGGGTTCCCACCCTGCCCCCCGAGCCTCACTGACGCCCCTACGTGCTCCTTACCCGTTCGGTGTCTCCCTCCCTGCAGTCTCCGTGGTGCACGCCCTGCAGTCACTGAGGGACGAGAAGCTGCTGCAGGCGGTCAGCGGCCTGGCCCCCAGCAGCCTCCCAGCCCAGCAGGAGGTGCTGCAGGCTCTGGCTGTGCTCCTGACCAGGGCCGACAGTGGGGTCAGCCAGGCTGTGAGGCTCTACCTGGAGGCGGCCGCCAGCAACAAGCACTTCAGGGACAAGGTAGGTGGCGGGACCGTGGCCACCGAGCCCGAGGCGGCTTCCCTTCAGTCCCCTCCTGTTAAGAGTTTGCTACTTTAATTTTTCTATAAAAAATAATTTGCTCAGCCGTGGCCGGTTGACTCAGCGGGTAGAGCGTCGGCCCAGCATGTGGAAGTCCCAGGTTTGATTCCCGGCCAGGGCACACAGGAGAAGCGCCCATTTGCTTCTCCACCCCTCCCCCTCTCCTTCCTCTCTGTCTCTCTCTTCCCCTCCTGCAGCCGAGGATCCATGGGAACAAAGTTGGCCCGGGCACTGAGGATGGCTCCATGGCCTCTGCCTCAGGCGCTAGAATGGCTCTAGTTGCAACGGAGCAACACCCCAGATGGGCAGAGCATCGCCCCCTGGTGGGCATGCCGGGTGGATCCCGGTTGGGCGCATGTGGGAGTCTGTCTCTCTGCCTCCCTGCTTCTCACTTCAGAAAAATACAAAAATAATAATAACAATAATAATAATAATAATTTGCTCTGCTTGTTAAATCATACCTACTCTGTAAAACCACTTTTTGAAGTTGGAATTTAATATTTTTATTTATTTATCTTTTTTCAATTACAGTTGACATTCAATGTTATATCAATTCCAGGTGGACAGCATAGAGGTCAGATATTTACATAATTTACAAAGGGATCCTCCCGATTGGCCCCATGCAAAGCGGTAACCACATGATTGGCTCTGTTCTCTGTGCTGGACTTGCCATTGCTGTGAGAAGCAAGTTCAACTACAAAGCAGGTTGTTATTGTTAACATCTGAAAGTCCAGCCTGCAGAGAAAACTATTAATAATTTACTGTATGATTATTCAGATATGTTCTAAAGATTTTTTTTTTATTGATTTATTTTAGAAAGAGAATGAGGGGGGAGGGAGTGAGAAGCGTCAGCTTGTGGTAGCTGCTTCTCCTATGCGCCTTGACCAGGCGGCCCCGGGGTTTTGAACCAGCGACCTCAGCGTTCCAGGTCGACGCTCTACCTGCTGCACCACCGCAGGTCAGGGCGCAGATTTCCTCGTTAGCTATGCTAGCATGTAGTTGTTTCTCTTTTCTTAAATGAGGTCGCGCTGTCTGGTGACGTCTCTGATTTCTGAAATGTCGTGTGTCCAGCTCATTTCCCGAGCCGGAGCCTGGTGACCTTTACTCTGGGTGATGAGTACCGGCTTCTCGGGGCATGGAGAGCCCACCGTCTATCTGCTCATTCCATACTTGTGGGCGTTGGGGTCATTCCCAGCTCTGAGCAACGTTATGGTGAAGACATGTATGTGTCTAATGAGTTGTTAGGGGTCAGGTCATAAACTATAGGGTCAAAGAGCTGGAATATTTTTAACTTTCAAAGCCGCCCCTTCCACCGCCAGGGCAGAGGACAGTCACCTGTCCCCTGGCTTTACCTCCACAGCCCTCCAGAGCAGTAGACATCTGAAACCCACGCACACCCTGGCCAGGCAGGGCTCGGCCCACCGGGAGCCCTTGACGGTGTGGATGGCCACGTGAAAAAACTCACTCACGCCCACCTTCAGACCAGCTCAGGAATATTAAACCTGGCCCCTCCCTGTGCTGGGAAAGGTCAGATGTTGAACTCTGAGAAGAACTGAACTTTTCTGAAGTGTTAGAGGGTGTGGCGGACGTCTGTGCACTCGAGACAGGGCGTTTCGTTCTAATGCCATGTGGGCCCAGAAGCACGGACTCGTGTGTGTGTGTGTGTGTGTGTGTGTGTGTGTATGAGAGAGAGAGAGAGAGAGACAGAGAGGGACAAATAGGGACAGACAGGAAGGGAGAGAGATGATAACCATCAATTCTTCATTGTGGCTCCTTAATTGTTCATTGATTGCTTTCTCATATGTGCCTTGACCTGGGAGGGCTACAGCAGAGCAAGTGACCCCTTGCTCAAGCCAGCGACCTTGGGCTTCAAGCCAGCGAGCATGGGGTCCTGACTGTGATCCCACACTCAAGCCAGCGACCTCGGGGTTTCAAACACGGGTCCTCTGCATCCCAGTCCAACACTCTATCCACTGTGCCACCACCTGGTCAGGCAGAAGCGTGAACTTTATATATAGTCCTTTCCTGCCCAGTGCTGGTGGTTTAGTGGAATTAGCTGAAAAGGCAGTTCCGTGGGCCGGCGACCCCTCAGCCCGGCCGACCATCAGCACTCTGCAATTCCAGAACGTTCTCACTGCCCCGGAAGGAGACCCTGTCCCCCCCAGCAGCTGCGGCTCGGCCCCCCCCCCCGCCCGCCAGGTCCCAGCAGCCGCGCCTCTACTCTCTGGACCTTTCCTGTGAACGGGTCCCATGCTGGGTGGCCTCTGTGTGTCACTCTGTCCCTCAGCAGGTCCCAGCAGCCGTGCCCCTGCTCTCTGGACCTCTCCTGTGCACGGCTCCCATGCTGGGTGGCCTCTGCGTGTCGCTCTGTCCCTCAGCAGGTCCCAGCAGCCGTGCCCCTGCTCTCTGGACCTCTCCTGTGCACGGCTCCCATGCTGGGTGGCCTCTGCGTGTCGGGCTCCCATGCTGGGTGGCCTCTGCGTGTCGGGTTCCCATGCTGGGTGGCCTCTGCGTGTCGCTCTGTCCCTCAGCAGCTCTTCGGGGCTCTCCATGTGCTGGCCAGCAGTGTCCCATCCCTTCGGTCCCACCTTCTCTTCGTTCAGCAGTGGATGGACACTTGGTCGCTTCCACTCTTTGGCTGTCAGGAATATAATAATAATAATAATAATAATGTCCCGTTTCACTGGGCATTCTGCTGAGTTACCGCCGTCAGTTGGTCTCTGACCTCGCGGTGTGAGTGACACTCTCCACGGGCCTGACCCAGCCCCCGTAGCTTCCTTGTGAAACCACACGCTTCCTTCCAAGCAGGCCTACATTCTTTTTTTTTTTTTTTTAATCAATTAATGGTTTAAATGTTTATTTTATTGATTTTAGAGAGAGGAAGGGAGAGGGAGGGAGAGAGAGACAGGAACATGGATCTATTCTTATATGTGCCCTGACCGGGGATCGAACCAGCAACCTCTGTGCTTCGGGAGGATGCTCTAACCAGCTGAGCCATCCGGCCAGGGCCAGCCCGGCATTGCTACTAGCCCAGAGGGCATCTTGAAAGCTGAACTCATCACCTTGCATCTTCCCATTTCATATTCTCAGAGTCCGTGGTCTGGTACAATATAAGGAATCCATGCATTGAATTTTAAAAAAATAAAGGACAACTGTTTTAACAAATGTGACTTTTATTTATTTATTTATTTTGTATTTTTCTGAAGTTGGAAACCGGGAGGCAGTCAGAGAGACTCCCGCATACACCCAATTGGGATCCACCCGGCATGCCCACCAGGGGGTGATGCTCTGCCCATCTGGGGCGTCATTCTGTTGCAACCAGAGCCATTCTAGCACCTGAGGCAGAGGCCACAGAGCCATCCTCAGTGCCTGGGCCAACTTTGCTCCAATGGAGCCTCGGCTGCGGGAGGGGAAGAGAGAGACAGAGAGGAAGGAAAGGGGGAGGGGCGGAGAAGCAGATGGGCGCCTCTCCTGTGTGCCCTGGCCGGGAATCGAACCCGGGAATTCCGCACGCCAGGCCGACGCTCTACCACTGAGCCAACTGGCCAGGGCTTACAAATGTGAATTTTAATGCGATTTTCTGCTGTAAAGGTCATGCAGCATATCTGTGTCCCCATGGTCCGTCTCGGGCAGTCAGAACGGTACATGACTCACAGGAACGAGGTCACCTGTGTTCACCCTGTCCTTCCTTCCGCCAGGCCCTGCTCTACTACTGTGAAGCCCTGACTGCCACGGACCCCCAGCTGCAGAAGGCCGCGTGCCTGGCCCTGCGGAGCCTACAGGTGAGACCCCCCGGGCGCTGCTGGGCCACATGCAGGGGCTGCTTCCTGGCCACACTCGCAGCGCCGGGCGGGGCTTAGCGTCCCCTGTCCACTGTGTGTTAGTGCAGGGCGTTTCTCTTCCCCTTAAACTGTCAGGAAATGAGACTCTGTCTTGTGGAAGCCCCACGAGCTTTGGGAAACAGTAATGTTTTAGCTTACCTCTGGGTCAGAACCAAGAAAGAATATCTTATCCCAAAAGAGACGGTGTGATGATTCCCCGACCTGCACTGGGCACCAAACACGTCAGGGCCACACCGGCTGTGCGAAGAAGAACTGAAATCAGGGTGCTGGTCAGTCCCCAGAAGCTGTCCCCATGGACGGCGTCCACGAAGCCGCTCTGGCTGACCTGGGTTGGACGGGTGTTCCCGAGGGAGCCGAGGAGTTCCAGCTTGCACAGGCTGGCCTCCCGACTGCGGACATTTCCTGTCTGGCTGCCCTTCCTCACGAAAAGAGACGAGTCGTTCTCGAGAAAAGAACGGGAAGGCCACAGCTCCGGCTGGCTGGCACCGTGGGTGGGTTCCGGG
The DNA here is from genome assembly GCF_036850765.1 of Saccopteryx bilineata. Taxonomy (NCBI): domain Eukaryota; kingdom Metazoa; phylum Chordata; class Mammalia; order Chiroptera; family Emballonuridae; genus Saccopteryx; species Saccopteryx bilineata. The sequence continues at coordinate 79,924,566 of NC_089500.1, read as the reverse complement.
ACCGGGGGGCAGGGTGAGAGAGACTCACGCCGCCCAGGAGAGGTCAGTGACCTGTGAAGAAACACGGCCCTGGGAAATGCTGCCTCCTTCCCGGTTCCGGTTCTGTGGTCAGAGATCCACCTTTCCGTGGCCAGAGGGCCCACGGTGACGGCTCTTGGTGCTGCCCTCCTGACATAGAGGGACGTGTCGGTGACCGTGACTGTGACCCTGTGCGAGTCAGGGTGGGAGGACACGGTGATGTCCACCTGTCCTGTGCTTCCACGGGCTGCGGAGGTTACAGGAAAAGCTAGTGTGAACGTCTGACGTACCCCACATCTGGGAGCTCAGATTTCTCCCGTTCCCCTTCCTCCTAGCGGGTGGGCCCCGGTGGGCAGAAGGAAAGGCTCTTTCTAAACCAGCCCCGCCCCTGCCCCGGCCCCCACGGGCCCCAAGCCACCAGGTGTGAAAACCAGAGCGGACTCAGGGCCTCAGGAGCCGAACCAACCGACCCCCAGGTCACGTCCCAGGAAGACAGTTATTTTAAATTCTTCACAGCAGCAGGCTGACACCTCACCTTTTTCTTCTTTCTCCTCTGTCCTCAAACCGGGAACAAACTTGAGAAGCTCGAGGTTCTCAAATCGAGTGGCCACCCCCTTCCCCCCCACACCTCCAGGGTCAGGTCCGCATCTGCCTCGTGGCCAGATGGCTCGGGACCGGGACGCGTGGGTCACCCCCGCTGTCCTCACTCGCTCCGGCCCCCGGCACAACCATCTCTATGTCAGAACCCTGGCTTCCTCCCAAGAGGGGAAACCGTGGCTTGTTACCACGTCACCCCCTCAGTCTCAGCGTGGAGCAGGCCCTCCTCCCGGCCACCTGCTCTCCCTGGGTGACATCTACTCCCAACCTTTCCCATCGGGTCTTCCCGCCCCCTCTGTTGTCCAGCTTGCTGCTAGCTACCCCCACTAGGAGTCACCCAGACTCCACCCATCTCACCCCCACCCCCAGGCTTCTGTATCGGAAAGGACCCCACAACCACCTCCCGACAGTGACCCCCCCCGTCCTCCACCTCCAACAGCCCCCCCATCCTATAGATACCTGCTTCCTTCACAGCCTGAATCTGCCCACTCCCTGCCCCCACACTGTTCCCCGGGATTCGAGCATCCATCCTCCCGAGCCCTCTGCCTCCTTGGAGCCTGAATGTCCACCAGGGCGTCCTCTCCGCTGCAATCCGCATCTTTGTAACGAAATGCAAACCCTGCCTCAAACTCTTATGTGGCTTTCTGTGATCCACAAACGAGCCCAAGACCCTCCCTGCACATAGCCTCCGAGGCCCTCGACGTCGCTCTGTCACCAGCCATTCCCCTTGCCGAGAATTTATTTCCTTCTCCACACACCCCAAATCCACACCCACACACACATGCACACAGCTAACTCCCGTAAGATAGCCCTTCCTCCAGGAAGACTTCCCTGATTGGACCTGGTCATGTTCTGCCCTCTCAGCCCAACTCAGCCTGTCGTTCACTGCAGTAATTGCTGTGGTTCTTTGACGGTCTGTCCCTCCCCTCGGGCCGCCGGGTCCTGGGGGCTGGCACCCTGTCCTGTCTGTGGCTGACTCGCCCCACATGCCTGTGAACTGCCTGGTTCAGAGCAGCTCAGTAAATGCGTCCTGGAGCTTTCATCTCCCCCCCCCCCCCCGTTTGGCTAAAGAAGAAGCTACATAGCAGGAGTCCTTACATTAGAGCCGCTTTGGATGCAGAGGGGCGCGGTGGAGAGAAGGGGGAGACGGGGACCCTGTCCTGGAAAAGCAGGCTAGCGCACTCCTCCTCTGGGCCCGGCGCCCCCCCCAGAAAGGAGGGGTGTAGCTGACCGGTGCTCCTGTAAGGACGGACGGACCTGGGCTGCGTCCTAGGAAGCGCACTCCGGTGCGTCTGGGAGGTGGCACCGGAATCGGTCCGAGCCGACAGTCAGCTGGGCTGGGCTGCCCTCGTGAGGTGGCCTTCACGTCCCCTCTGGCCCTGCCAGGCTAAGTCCCATGTGGCCCCAGACAGAAATGTCAGAACATGACTTCAGCTGCCTGTGCCCCCGCCCCCCCCGCAGGCCACGGAGAGCATTAAAATGCTGGTGACCCTGTGTCAGTCCGACGCCGAAGAAGTCAGAAATGTGGCCTCGGAAACCCTCCTGTCTCTGGGTGAGTTCTGTTTTTGTTTCTATTTTTACGGGATGGTTTACTCTTGATGCTTTATGCAGAAGTGTCAGGAGTGGTTATGGGAGCACCGCGGTAGACGTTTTCTCCCGTGGGCTACCTGTTCACACTCATACACACACACACACACACACACACACACACACGTACACACACTCCCAGCGTGAGGCCCTGGGAGTCACCCCAGCTCCTGTTCTGTCTGGATGCTGAAAGTGAGGGCTGCCCTTGGAACCTTCTGAGGGTTCATCGGTCTGGGCGGAATTTCAGATCAGGAACCCAGAAGGGGAACCACAGTCTGGAGTGCAGGTTGGACGGCCAGGTTGGGGTCGGCACCATCAGGATGATGACGACAGGGTGAGGTTGTTTCCCAGGGGCCACCGCCTCATGCTGAGTCTCCATTAACTTCCGGCTGCCCAGCCGGCCTGTCCCCACCCCGCCCCCCGAGCCCAGACACCAAGGGAAAGAAGAGAAGTATCGTTAGCTTATTCTGGGATACCCAGATCAACTTCCCTTCACCTTCGGACTGCTCACTCCCGGCAGGTTTACGTTTCTAGTCCTCGGGGGAATTGGTACAATGGAGAATGGCTTTAAAAACAAAACAAAAACAAAAGAACTCTGCATTTAAAAATATAAAGTTATAATAAATGCCTTTGCTCATACAACAACGCACTCCTAAGGTGTAGGAACAATACAGCTGGACATCCTCACCTGTCACCAGTCAACAACGACGCCAGTGGGGAAAAAGCCACCCTCACCTCACTCTGACCGCTTAACAAGGTCACAGAGAATCTCCCAGCATCCGTCTGCCCCGGGAACGGTGCCTTGTCAGCCTTCCTTCTCAGTCGCCATCTAATCAGGATCCGTTCTGCTGTTGACCCTATCGGTCCCGGCACCGAAATCTTAGCCACCATATGTTTGTCTCAAGGGTAATACAGTTCCTCCGTGTGGCGTAGAAATTACTTCATTCCCTAAAGATGTGCCCTGGTGTTATTAGTTCGAGCTCCTTTTTTTTCTTTTTCAATTGATTGATTTTAGAGAGACAGAGAGGAGAGAGAGAGAGAGAGGGAAGCCTTCATCTATGGTTCCACTTCATTACTGCGTTTATTGGTGGACTCTTGTGTGTGCCCTGACCAGGGGTCCAGCCCACGTCCTTGGTCCTCTTGGACGACGCTCTGACTGAGCTGCCTGGCCAGGGTCAGAGCTTATTCCCTTGTGTTCTGCACGCATAATAAAAGGGGGCCAGGCACCTGTGCAGTGCAGCCACTGCCTGCGTGTCCAGTGTGACCTTAGCCGGCTGACCGTGTCCTGTGGGCCCGAGTCACTACAGCTGCAGGGACAGCAGGTCGGGGAGGGGCCGCACTGCCTGCTCCACCCGAGCTCTTGACACCCGCCTCTCACTGCCACTGCTGCACGCTTCACGGTGAGACTGCCAGCCCAGCCCAGAGCCCGCCCCGCCCACCCGGCGCCCCTCCCTGCCCCCCCACGGGGACTCTGCGTGCGTTGGATGTGAGCTGTGTCCACACTGGGGCTTTCCCAAGCCTCCTCGGTGGCTCCTGCAGACGTTCCGTCTACTGTTCCTTTTACCAGCACGCTCTGTTTCCGGAGACGACAGGAGATTATCAAACGCACTGCGTTCCTCACACCCACCCCTCACAACCTGTTCCCAGACATCACGGACCTTTTCCCTGCGTTCTCTTCACGGTAGGGTTCCGAGGAGCACGGCTATCTCCAGCTTTGTCTCTGTATCGAAAGGGGTCCAAAGCCTTTTGCCTTTTTCATCGCTGGTCAGCGGTACTTCATTTCCCTTCTCTGATACTGTCCTTCAAGGAGGAGAAACGAGACAGAATAGTCAAGTCATTTATAATCGTACATCGCCGGTTCAAGACCCCGTACTACTCACGGGGCGCCGTGTGCCGGTGACGTGTTCTATAGAGTTGTACACGGGAAACTCGTATGGTTTTATTAACCAGTGTCACCCGAAGAAATTCAGTGAAAACTTTTAAGAAATTAAAAAAAATTTTTTTTTTAAAAAAAAGGTACTGCTGACAAACTGAACCCACTGCAGGTAAGCGATATCACCACCGTGTTGACACAGCACACGCTTCATTCTTTGGCTGAAGGGTCAAAGCCTAAATTTGACTTTTTCGGAACGATCATTTAGATGTGCTGATCTGCAAGGTCGAAAAGTGAACATCGTGTAAAAGTCGCCTGCACAGCCCCGGCAGGGTGGCTAGGTTGGTTAGAGCGTCGTCCTGAGACGCAAAGGTTGTAGGTTCGATCCCCGGTCGGGGCACAGACGGGAACAGATCGATGTGTCTGTCTCTGTCCCTCTCCCCCTCTCTCTCTCTAAAATCAATAAGTTTTAAAAATTACAATAAATAAATTAACAAGTTAAGTTGCCTGCACCGAGGTCAAGGACCCACCATGCTGAAATCTCTACACACTTGAAACGTATTCCAGGTGGTTTGCAGGAGTGAATCTATTAAGTGATCTTATGGACACCACAGGCTTCCAGGATTTCTCTGTTTCACACCCTGGCATTCTTCATGCCTCTGGCCTTAGCTCAAAAGTTCTCAACACCACCCACAAACAACATAATTAAGAATAACAGAAGGTCCCTGGGCAGGTAGCTCAGTTAGTTAGAGTATCATCATATATATAAGGTCTACTGGAAAGTTCTGTCCGTTTCTATCACAAGTTTCGACACGTAAGCACGTTTATTTGGCGCATGGGTGCCTCTCTGTTTTTATCACTTAATGCAGGGGTCCCCAAACTTTTTACACAGGGGGCCAGTTCACTGTTCCTCAGACCGTTGGAGGGCCAGACTATAAAAGAAAACTATGAACAAATCCCTATGTACACTGCAAATATCTTATTTTAAAGTAAAAAAACAAAATGGAAACAAATACAATATTTAAAATAAAGAACAAGTAAATTTAAATCAACAAACTGACCAGTATTTCAATGGGAACTATGGGCCTGCTTTTGGCTAATGAGATGGTGGTGCCCCTTCCAGAAGTGCAGCGGGGGCCTGATAAATGGCCTCAGGGGGCCGCATGCGGCCCGCGGGCCGTAGTTTGGGGACCCCTGACTTAATGTATACATACTGACGTAGCAAATTAACTAAAACAAAGTTGATTCACGTTAGTCTTATGTGTGAAGCCATAGTGTACCCATGGCTACTGATAAAGTTCATTTACGCCACTGTAATTTTTACGAACTTCAACAAAGAAGAAATGCTACAGAAGCATGTCTGTCACATCCACCATATTCCCTGGACTTAGCACCCTCCAACTGTCACTTGTTTTTGTCCTTACAAAATTTTTTGAAGGGCAAAAAATTCAAAAATGAAGAAGATATCAAACAAGCACTGGTTTAATTTTTTGCATCAAAAGATAAAACATTTTTCAAAAATGGGATATAGGAATTGCCCTCACGCTGGCAAGAAATCATTAATAATAATGACAATTATGTTATTTAATAAAGTTTATTGACGGTAAGAAAAATTTGTATTTTGTTTTATTCCAAAAACGGACAGAACTTTCCGGTAGACCTTATATAATATATATACCAAACATTGCAGGTTCAATCCCCGGTCAGGGCAGGTACAAGAATCAACCAATGAATGCAGACATAAGTGGAACAATAAATCAATGTCTCTCTCTCCTTTCCTCTCTCTCTAAAATTAATAATAATTTCTAAAAAAGATAAATAACAGAAGATGACGTTTCCGTACCTAACATGAACATTAGCAGAAAATAGCAGTCCATACCTAAACAATGGGTATTGATTTATTATCCTGGGTGACGAATAGAAAAACATGTTGACACTGGTGTCCATTTTTCATGTTGTGATCCAGGAGAAGACGGGCGGCTGGCGTATGAACAGCTGGACAAATTTCCTCGAGACTGTGCTAGCACCGGAGGCCGTCATGGGACAGAAGTGGCCACCGCCTTCTAATGATCAGTTAGCTCTGCCAAACGGCTGTCTCCACAAGTGGCCCTTTTACTCGAGAGGGTGCTTTGACCGACCGGGCTGGCATGGTTTTAAAACTTGGAGCCCTCTGTCGAGGTTGCCTGGAAATCTATCTCGTTGTAGAAGACATTCAGTCTGGTTTTTCAGTGCCTGTCACCGTCTCCTCTGGCCAGGATGACAGGGCTGTGTCACTTAAGTAGGTACACTCCATCATCCACCATGTCCGGCCATACGAAAAGAACCCCTCGTGTCTACCATATATGGAATTTCAAAATAGCCATCTTTGTACCTTTTTGGAAGTTCTTCTCTAAGCTTGAAACGGTCTTGTGATACTTCGATAGATACCGTACGGCTTGCAGTTCCTCTGTTGTGCTCTCAGGGTTGAGTGACCACCCCCACCCCCACCCAGCTGCCTCATTTTACCTTAAATACAAAGCACAAAAAAAAAAAAGAATTTTTTTTCAAATAAAAGTTTGCCTGCAGAACCTGGTACAATGACACATTGTAAGAGTTTAATGTTTTTAAATTTCAAGTTCAAATGTCCACGATTTTGTTTCTTGTCTTCATCCGGAAAATTCCCAAAGCATGCTTCCTTTCTGATGAAAAAACGGGATGGCTGTTGACCACCTCACTGAGGTTATTCCCACACTCCTTAGAAACAAAGTGTTAAGCTTTTTTATTTAAAAAAAAAAAAAAGCCATTTCTTAAAATGATATTTTTCAATGGAGGTACTTTACTGCTGAGACAAATCAGAACCCAAAGTCGTGGATTCAGAAAGCTGGGCTGCCCTTGGAGCTGGAAGAAGGCAGATGCTGGAGAGACACGAACAGGGGTCCTTGCTTCTGTAAAAAAATTCCCTGTGAGATTAGGAGGCAGGCTGCCCCGAGGGGCGGTGACTGCCTGCTGTTGGGGCCCCCTGGCCAGACAGCACCACAGCCGTCCTCACGCCTGGGCTCACGTCAAGGCAGGAAGCCCATTCGGTGAAGCCCAAGACTGCTCAGGAGTTCCTGTTCGATAACGTTGCCTCCTCTTCCTAGTACACAAGGTGGGATATGCCAAGATATCGAAATATGTGTGAGTGTAACTTAAATGGCTCTGGATGTGTATGTGTGTATGCGTGTGTGCGTGTGTGTGTGTATAAAATACCACTGAGGTGTCATTTTAAATATTTAAATTTTAGCAAGAAAAGCACCTCTTCATTTCAAAGTAAACAGTAGTCTGCCAGACAGTCCTTTAGACTGTGAAGTTGTATTGTCTATGTATATTTGTATATTTATAAATATTATATATATGCATATTTCCTTCCTTTTCCAAGTACACTGTACAGTCTAGAGTCAGTATGTATAGTCTATAGTCTCTGTTAAATGGTAGAACTGATTCTTTTTATAGAAAGCCACACCACAAATGTTACAGAGGGTTGTTTTTTGTTTGGTTGGTTGGTTGGTGTTTTTAAAAAGTTTTTGAATATTGCATGAGTTCATTGACTTCCGATCTTTTGTATTCTCTTCTGCGTTTCATATCTTGGTTGAAGGGGTGCTTTTAGTCTTGCAGCCTTTGTATCCATCCCCGTCCCAGTCGTGTAAGTTAAAATAAAGATTATTTTTGAATCTCTGGCCTCACGCACGCACGGAGTCTGCTGGGTCTCTTTCATCTCTCACGCGCCCCAGCGAGGTGAGTCGTCGGTAGATCCGCGTGCCGGTTCCTGCTCAGCCTGAATGTGTTCTGACCTTGAAATTCTTTCATCCAGAAACGGGGGGGGGGGGGGGGGTAACAAATTTCCTTCTTTGATATTTTGTAAAGCTCACTGGAGGAAAAAAAAAAAAAAGACTGGGACCTTCTTGAGGGTTAAAAGGATCACCATTCTTCGGTGTTCCCAGCCCAACCCTCCCCATCCGGGGACAGCATCCATCCGTAGCTCCTCCCCCCCACCTGGGTTGCCCAGGCTGCCCTGTTGCTAGGTGACGCGCTGCAGGGTTCTGTCTATGGTTTCTGCCAGTCAGCGGGGGACTGCTGGGCCGGTTGGCCTGGTAGCCCCCCCCCCCCCCCCCCCCCCCCCGCCGGCCGGTTGACACAATGGCCAAGGGCCGTGCTGCTCCTGTGCAGTTTTGGGCCCGGGTTTGTCAGTATTTCGTGGGGTTGTACCAGATCCTCTGGAAATTCTGGAGCGTCCATATCCAGAGCTTGTTCGCGAAGGAGGAAGAGGAAGAACACATCCCTTCGCAGGAGAATATTTTTCACAAAGAGAAAATTATGGTCCTTGGCCAAATATTGGAGAACCGTTCTCGGGCCATTGAGGAGAGAGCTCAGGCCGCCTACAGGATCGGAATGCTGGCCTTCACAGGTACCCCAGCCGCCCCCAAGCCCCCGTGCTGGGCACAGCACCCTAAGTCAGCCACCTCCGCCCACGGCTCTGCTCTTGAACCCTCCCCTCCTCTCACTCAGGGTTTTCTTTGTCTTCCTACCACGAGAGAGATCACGCATTAGTTTCTCTTCAAGGATCCGTTTTTAAAAATAATGTGCCCATCAAATAAATGGCTAATTCAATGTTCTCCCACATTTATTAATTTAGAATATATATATATACACACACACACACACTAAAATCGCCCATCAAAGCTCTCATGGGCATTGAATAAACAAGTCAGCCTGACTGGGTGGTGGCACAGAGGACAGAGCATCAAGCTGGGATTCTGGGGCCCCCGGTTTGAAACACCAAAGCCGCTGGCTTGAGCACGTGCTCATACGATTTGAGTGCAGGCTCACCAGCTTGAGTGTGGGATCATCATTGTAATTCTAAAGTCACTGATTTGAGCCAGGGTACCTCCCAGTCAAGGCACATATGAGAAGCAATCAATGAACAGCTAAGGTGATACAACTACGAGCTGATACATCTCATCTCGCTTCCTTACTGTCTCTCTCCTCACTAAAATAAAGAAAAATAAGAACTTACTCCTAAAACACCTACTGGGAAAGCCAATAGGTTTTGCCAGTGAAAACCAGTGGTTAATGCACATTTGGCTAGAAAATTAAGCGGTAAACCATTTAGACACACATTGGTCTGACCATTGTCAAGTCTGAACTTGCTCGTGTGTTTGTTTGTTTTTGTTTAGTTTTCCCCTAACACATTTCAAGACACGAAATAAAATTTTATTGATAGTCCTCAACACGTCTCCTAATATTAGAAGCTCTGGCTGGCAGCTGTGTCTGTAGATATATATTTTTTTAATGGGAAAATGAGTGACAGAGATGCAGTTTGATAGGCTAAATCTATCAAGGCATTCCTTGAGAGAAAACATTTAATGTTTTCTTAATTATTTTTATTTATTTATTCATTTTAGAGAAGACAGAGAGAGAGAGAGAGAGAAGGGAGGAGGAGCAGGAAGCATCAACTCCCATATGTGCCTTGACCAGGCAAGCCCAGGGTTTTGAACCAGCGACCTGTGTTCCCGGTAGACGCTTTATTCACTGCGCCACCACAGGTCAAACCAACATTTACTGTTTTCAAGGACCCAGGGGTCCTAGGTGCCAAAAGGGTTGAGAGCCACCCCAGAGGGGTCAAGAGGACAGGCCACTCAGACTACACTGTGAGGGAAGGTAAAAGGCGCCCACTGCCCGCGCGGGGTCGGCTCCTGATGCAGCTACGTCGCCCACTTGGGGAGAGACCCTTCTAAGACACGCAGAACCCTTGCAGCGGACGTCACTGAGCCCTGGCTGTGCTGGCGGGTGGCAAGGGAAAGGGCTGATGACCCGGCCTCTGCTCAGGGTCTAACACTGACCAGAACATTCTTGGGATGGAAGAGAAATGCCAGCCAGGTGAAAAGCCCAGAACTGGCCTCTGGCCAATGACGCCAGCTGCCCCTCCCCACCTAATTCTCTCCCTCCAAGCCATCTTGGCTCCTACCTTCTCGGAGTTCTGAGACTTTGAACCAGGAAGATCTGGGGGGTGAGGGGGGGATGTCAGGTATAAGATAAAAACAGAGCCCAGGACCAGGTGGGGTCAGCGAGCAAAGCGAGGGAAAGCGTGTTAGGTCGGTCCCATTGGTGCCCGGCCTGCAAGAGCCAGGGGTGGGGGCGGAGTGGGTCAGGGGAACCAGAGAGGAGGGGCAGAGAGATGCCCCCCCCACACACACACACCGGGGAAAACCTCTCCAAACATCAGACCCAGCCCTGTGGCTCCTGCATCTGGTTTTCTCTTCCCTGCTCCCACGCTCTGGGAATTTCCCTCGTGCTGAATGTGGAGACGCGGGAGTGAGCCCAGGAGGAAGACTCGCTGGGTGAACACAGCCCCCCCCCCACCTCGGATTCCTGATGAAAGGAACCTCGTGCTGAATGTGGAGACAGGGGAGTGAGCCCAGGAGGAGGACTCGCTGGGTGAACACAGTCCCCGCCCCCGCCCCGGATTCCTGATGAAAGGAACCTCCCAGAGTTTCTCACATCACACACCCTGTCAGCACACATGTTCCCAAGGATGCCAGTAGCCGCGTGGTAGTTGCAACAGGAGTAGGAACCTCAGCTCACCTGTTGCCGGCCGCTAGGGACACCCACGACTCCCTGTCTTCCAGGAGGACCGATGGCTGGGACGTTTGCAGCCACGTACATGCACGAGGTAGCCGTCTTGCTACAAAACTACGAGATGGCGCCAGAGACGAGAACCCTGCTGCTCCAGGGGGTGAGCTGCTGGTGCTACCTGAACCCCGTCACCCAGACCAAGGCCAAGTACTTGCATCTCATCTCAATCCTCACGGACGTCTTTTATCACCCGCTCGAGGTGATCGCCCCGGATGAGATCAACAGCCACCTCCTGGTGAGATTCTGGACGTGCTACGTCCTGTCCGTCATGGCCTGCAATAACCTGTCCATCGTGGAGGACCTGAAACGCTACAGCTCCCTGAAATACCACCTGCAGGTGCTGGCCAGCGAGGACTGGTCCGGGTGGCCAGAGAACTACGCCGAGGTACTGTACTTCCTGATCGGGTTCCACAGCTATTGACTTCTCTACACGTCCGGTTCTCCGCTGTCGGCCCCGTGGATGGGGGGGGGGGGGGGGCAGGGGACCCTGAGAAATAGAAAGGAATGACAAACGTCGAGGTAGGATTCCTTGGACTTTTCTTTCGGGTAGTTGTAAACTCCCCGCCGACGCTCCCAGTGACGGCCAGACCCACACTTCATCCGGAAGGCGTTCAAAATGGCCCCGTGAAGATCAAAGTTCATCAGATGGGAACTTGCAGGAGGATGGGAGGGGGCCTCAGTACGTAACGATCTGTGGGGTCGTAGGCGACATTAAGCCAAGGCACCCAGAAAAAAAAAATGCCAGATGGTAACCCCACCCACAGCCGCGTTGCCGTGGACGCGGGTGCCCCAGCCATGTCATGCCTTCCCTGCGTCAGCGAGGCCCCTCCTGCTGCCGTGTCCAGGGCTGTTCTTCTGGCTACTTGAGCATGACCTTCTCGCCTATCAGGTCGACATCTCCTCCAATGCTTGGGATCGGGTTGAAAATCAGATTCGTCACCTAAGAGAAATTCTTCCAAATTCTCTCGATCAACTCGGGTCCCAGGTTCCCAGGTGCTAGAAACTTAACACCCACCCTGAGTGTCCTCTTGAAATTCATCCCGGACAATCCCCCCAACACACATGAGCGTGCGCGCGCATGCACACACACACACACACACATTCACACACACAAGACTTCTCTGCCACTGCTCTGCTCTCCCAGACTAGGCTGAAGTTTTACTTTTATTCCAAGGGACGCACACAGGAGGCTCGCCCCTGGTTCTCTCACATGACATCCTGAAACCCTCCGTCTGCTCACCGGTTGTTCCTCGGGTACTGCTGAGCAGTGTTCCACTGCATGGCTAGGCCACACTTGTTCATCTGTGTCCTGACTGATGGGACACTCTGGCTATTACAAATGACACTGACACTTTGCAGACGTATGCTTCCCTGCCCCTTAGGTAAATACCAGTAGTGGAAAGGCTGGCTCCCCTGGGCTGGGTATGCTAACTGTTAAGAACCTGTCAGTATTCCCACCGCTCCTGAGTCCCTATCTCTGCGGCCAGCTTCCTGTGGCCCAACATCCTGGACACTTGCTGTGGTCAGGTTTGTTCATGTTTGTTTCTTTTTTCTTTCTTTTTTTTTTACAGAAAGAGAGAGGGATAGATAGGGACAGACAGACAAGAATGGAGAGAGATGAGAAGCATCAATCATCAGTTTTTCATTGTGGCACTTTAGTTATTCATTGATTGCTTTCTCATATGTGCCTTGACCACGGACCTCAGCAGACCGAGTAACCCCTTGCTCGAGCCAGCGACCTTGGGTCCAAGCTGGTGAGCTTTTTACTCAAACCAGATGAGCCCGCACTCACACTGGCGACCTCGGGGTCTCGAACCTGGGTCGTCCGCATCCCAGTCTGATGCTCTATCCACTGCACCACCGCCTGGTCAAGCTCAAGTCTGTTTCTGACACTTGAGCCGTCCTGATGGGTCCACAGCAGTGTCTCTCTGTAGGACTGATGTGCGCTTTCCTGACGGTTGATGGTGCTGACATCTTTACACTTCGGTGCTACCTGCTGATACTCTGGTGACGTGCCCAAACCTTTCCCCCATTTTTTGAAATTGGGTTCTCTACTGAGTGAGCTGCAAGGTCTTTGCAGATACAAATCCTCCATTGGGTTTCTGCAAATGTCTTCTCGCAGCCTGTGGCTTGCTTTTTCATTTTCTGAAAAGTCCTTCAGAGCTGGCATCTTGTTTTTTGTGAAGCCTGACTTACTGATATAATTCGTGCTTTCTGTGTCCTGTTTGAGAAGTGTTTGCCAGACCCGAGGTCACGAAGATTTTCTTTCCCTATATTTTCTTCTAAAGGATCAATAGCTTTAACTCTTGTCCTCTCTTTGGCTCCCTACCACCAAATCCTGGAAGCCCGTTTTTGGCATTTTCCAGAAATTCCTGCTCACCAAGTTATCCTGGTCTAGCTCTCCTTTCTTCCCCCTCCTGAAAGTCTCTCCCTTCTTCCTCTCCCCTTAGCCAGACTTTTTTTCCCCACATTTTCTGGTAAAAACAACAAAAAGCACCTAAGGTAACACTGATCTCATCTTCACATCTACCCTTAGACCAGTGGCCCGCCCACGCCTACACAGAGATCCTCTAATACAGCAGACACTGACCTCTTGTGGCTATTTAAGCACAAACTAGAATTCGGTTCCCCATCCCACCCCCTGCACCTTGATGCTGACCAGCCAGCCACCTGGTCCTTGTCTGGACCCCAGGGGCTTTCCAACATTGCCTGTAGATTAGTAACAGCTCCCATCTTTTATTTATTTATTTTTTTTCCGAAGCTGGAAACGGGGAGGCAGTCAGATAGACTCCTGCATGCGCCCGACCGGGATCCACCTGGCATGCCCACCAGGGGGCGATGCTCTGCCCATCTGGGGCGTCGCTCTGTTGCATTCAGAGCCATCCTAGCGCCTGAGGCAGAGGCCATAGAGCCATCCTCAGCGCCTGGGCCATCTTTGCTCCAATGGAGCGTCGGCTGCAGGAGGGGAAGAGAGAGAGAGGAAGGAGAGGGGGAGGGGTGGAGCAGATGGGCGCTTCTCCTGTGTGCCTTGGCCGGGAATCGAACCCGGGACTCCTGCACGCCAGACCGACGCTCTACCGCTGAGCCAACTGGTCAAGGCCACTCCCATCTTTTTTAAGACCTTGTTCAGGCACTGCCGCCAGGTTTGATCCTCACAATCACAGAGGGAGACTGTCTCAACATTAGAAATAAAATTAAACTTCTGTGAGGACAAATAACTTGCCTAAAGTAACCCTTTAATGCAGGGCATTGCTCCTGACTGCCAATGTAGACGACGATGCCATGTGCCTCTCACAGAACACGTTCAAGTCCAGTGCCGTGTGCCTCGCGATTCAACTTCCCGTCCTTTTCCGCCTTCCCAGGGGTCTTACTGGAAACCCGATTCCTACCTTGCTGTCCACATACGGGTCCTTTGTACTGTATCAGATGTGACGTGTGAACAGAAAGTGTCGGAGCCCCTCCCTACCCTGCATCTCTTCACCGGTCTGCCTGCCACCTGCCCCCACCCCATCGCCATCACAGCACTTTAAGCTCCCAAGGACAGTCTGGTCACACCAGCCAGCTGAGCTTTGATTTGGCTCTGGGACTACCTCTCACACTCCTTCCCAAACTCCTCGGGAACAGTGTGTGGTCACGGGGGTCTGTGATCCCCGTAACCAGCTTGAGGTACAACCGGGTTCAGAACTCAAGACTCAGCTGCAGGCGTCCCCAAACTACGGCCCGCGGGCCCCATGCGGCCCCCTGAGGCCATTTATCCGGCCCCTGCCGCACTTCTGGAAGGGGCCCCTCTTTCATTGGTGGTCAGTGAGAGGAGCACTGTATGTGGCGGCCCTCCAACGGTCTGAGGAACAGTGTACTGGCTCCCTGTGTAAAAAGTTTGAGGACCCCTGGAGAGGGACAGGCTCATTTTCTCTTCATTTCCTCCAAAACAGCAGAGGAATAGAAAGAAAATACTACAAAACCACAGAAATAGACAAATGTTACTCCTCCGACCTCGTTCTTTCAAGAAGCACACGGTACCCAACAGGAACTGAAGTTTATTTACCGGGTACACAGCTTGTGTCTGACACCTGAGGAAATGCTATTTACAGTAACACCGTAGATTAAAAATACGTAGTATTTGTATTTTAATACAATACAGAGGGTCCCAGGACTCAAACAAGGAAGTGTGATCTCAAGGCTGCATTACACGGTCGTCTGCTCTGCGACCAAGGACCAGAGAGGAGGTCAGCTCTGCCGGCACACGTCCCGAGTCACCTGAGCCTCACAGACACGGCTCTGCAGAGGAGGACGCCGTGTCCTCAGCACACGCTCCACCTTCCGGGGCTTCCTCCTCGGAATCCTCGCCCGTGTCCTCCTCCAAGTCGGACTCCCGACTGTCTGGTGACTCCAGGTTATCCAGAACGTCTCCTCTCAGCCTCTTCAAGAATAAACCAGCAATAACTCATTGTGAGAATGTTCAAACCCAAGCCCCTCACCGGCATGCTGCTCTAACTGACCCTGATGCTGTAATGAGGTTCTCACAATGTCTCTCAGTTAAACTCACACTCAGTGTCCTGTCAGCCTCCCCATGTTAGGTCACGTTTCAGCAAAGCCGCAGGACCTGAGAATTCAACAACTGGCTCATTTTTTTAAGACACTGACGTGCTTTCAGATGAAATCAGTACTGCTCTAACCACCCACAGCGAGGACGCTTCCTCGTTTTCCTGGGTGCTAGAAACAACACTCGTGTCAGGTAAGGCAGCTGTTACAGTATCTGCAAATGAACACCTCCAGCAGGAAAGTCTGTCAGAGCCCAAGATGCAAGCTGTTCAGTACAAGAAAAAGGTTCTATCTGAAAATCTTTCATCCCACCAGCAAGAAGATTTTTTACACACATGAATAAAATTAAGACTTGTTTTTTAGGCTAGAACTGGTAAAGTCAGTCACGAGGCTAATTCTCACAAACAAAGCAGCTACCTCTAAATTTTAAAGAAAGTAGTGTGTTATTTTATAAATAACAGTAATGTCATGTGGGCATTAAAGTTAAATAAAAATGTGTCAACTATGAAATATCCTTCTGCATCATTTTTCAGGGATAAGTTAATTCTCTTTTATATTCCCTATAGGAAAACAATGTTCTTCTGCTTATTAATAATAAATAAGAACACCTAACAGTCACTGGGTCTTGCTCTGTGTGCAGGCACTTCTTCCAGCGTTCACCTATGATAACTCACTCTTCTCGTAACAAACCTACGAAGGAGGTCCTGTCACTCCCACTTTACAGATGAGGAAAATGAAGCCCCAACAGATGAATTACCTGCTTGACTCAAGAAACGCCATGGTGCCCGGCGGGGGCTGGACTCAAGGTCGGAGTCTGCGTCCAGAGCCCGAGCCCGAGTGGCACTGGCCACGCGCACTGCCTCCCTCGCACAGAAGGGACGCCGGGCTCCGGGTGGGGAACACCTACCTGCAGGAGCTCCGCCATGTACTGTACGTGACCTGCGACCTCTGCCAATTCCTCGTTCTCCTTTCTCAGGCGGGCTATTTCTCGGTCCTTGTGTTCGATTTCTTTATGAAGCTGAGGACATAAGTAAAGTTCAGCACTCGACAGAGTCCCGGGCGACACGCTGGGCGACACGCCCCTAACACAGCCGCTGCCCTTGGCTCTCCGCACAGTAGGCTTCTTTCCTGTGACAGTCCCGGGAACAGTCGCCTGTCTAATGAAACTCTCCTTAGGCCAAAACTGAAGCTGGTATCTACTGCTCTGTCGAGACACACTGAGCAGCAAGTGGAAAACTGAAATGTAAAAGAACGCCCCAGTTCTGTTCAGCACCTACCTTCTCGTTCTCCGTGAGTGTTTCATAGAGGGCCCTCCTCCGTCTTTCCGCCACGTCTTTCCAATACTGAGCGGACGGGTTTTCTAGAAACATCGTTTCACATGGAACTCTGAAAGCCACTGCTGTTACATGATGTGAAAACCCAGTAACTTTTTTCTACTTAAACCTTACTCTGTACCACCCATTTTACTTAGTAACACCCATTTTTATAAAACTAACGTTGGAAAACCAAGTCAATTCTCTTTCTATTTTATTTTCCCCAACATTTTAAGGATTTCACTAGATCCCTCTGAGGGTCTGCGTTAAGAGTTCTGTGTTCAAGGTACACCGATCAACTTTCTTCATCCATGTGGTTCCACGAGCAATGTCATAGCTCTTCGTTTCTGTATGTGACTTCAGTGCTCTTTGCCACCAGTCCTACCCAGATCAGGTGGGTGAGTGTCACAAACTCTGGGTTTCTCTGCATTATTAGGGAGCGTCTTTACTTCCATGCAGACCACCTTTCCTAATGTGGCCTCAGGAAACCCTGCTGCCTGCCTCTCCTTTTCCTCACTGTCCTCCGGGCAGCTCAGCATGTGGCCAAGTGACACCGTGACCTTGAGTAAGTGTTAACTTCGCTAAGCCTCCACTTTTTCCCCAGTACCAGCAATGGCCTGTAATGCTTTAATCCAGCATAGCTTCCTCATCTGGTGTGACCGCCACGCCCCTGAACACGAGTGTTCACTACAGGTGTGCCCACTCCCCAGTCCCCACACGTCAGCCGTGTCCCCGCTACAGTCAACGTCCTATCTGCACATTCAGTCTCTAGACACTCTTTCTCTGAAAAGACTCCTTGTAAGTCACGGCAAGCCAATCTCCAAGAAGCCATGTTAAGTACTATCCCTTCCTTTAATAGTCCATCCAAATTTGAATCGTACAAAACAATGAGGCGTGTCCAAATACAGTGCTTGTATGTTTACAAGCACAAGAAATATTAACAAAATATTACAGCAAACTATCTAATAGTGTCCCCAGATTAAGAGGCTGTGGGCAGAATTCATAACAGTATAAACAAATAATACTCCCCTTTATTACAATTAAAGTTTCTAAGGTAAAAGTAATATATCTATATATACTTTCTTCATACCTGTAACCATGAGATCAAATGCTTCTTGGGTAATTCCTCTGAGATCCTTATTTTCACTATCTTCCGGGACCATAACTCCTCCAGAGCTGGACGTCTTAGATGGTAACTGGTCATGCCAAGGTTTCGTTTTGGACAGGCCTTTAACCAACTACAATGGAATCACGTACAGCAATCTACTTATTCTGGTCTAATGAACAAGAGAGCTGAGTGGTCCTGGGAACTAGCCTGTGTTCAGAAGAAGGAAGAACTGCCGGAGTAAGACACGCATCGTTCAGACTCCAGAGAAAAGAAGAACAAGATGGGGGAACAGGAAGGAGCCACTGGTCAAAGTCAGAACTCAAGAATAGCAGAAGAAAAAACTTGAAGACAATGTAGAGGCAAAATATAAACATGTAGAATTTTTTTTTAATTTACTGTGTTGACATGGTTTCAAGTGTCCCATTGAGTATAACACACCATCCACCCTTCACTGTGCCCCCCCCCACCCCACGCAAAGTCTCTTTCTGTCCTCGTTTCTCACCCTTCTCCCACGTCCTCCCACCCTCTCCCTCTGGCTCCTGCTACTCTGTATATGTGCTCTGTATAGACTCCCACCCTCTCCCTCTGGCTCCTGCTACTCTGTATATGTGCTCTGTATAGACTCCCACCCTCTCCCTCTGGCTCCTGCTACTCTGTATGTATGCTCTGTATAGACTCCCACCCTCTCCCTTTGGCTCCTGTTACTCTGTATATGTGCTCTGTATAGACTCCCACCCTCTCCCTTTGGCTCCTGTTACTCTGTATATATGCTCTGTATAGACTCCCACCCTCTCCCTTTGGCTCCTGCTACTCTGTATATATGCTCTGTATAGACTCCCACCCTCTCCCTTTGGCTCCTGTTACTCTGTATATATGCTCTGTATAGACTCCCACCCTCTCCCTTTGGCTCCTGCTACTCTGTATATATGCTCTGTATAGACTCCCACCCTCTCCCTTTGGCTCCTGCTACTCTGTATATATGCTCTGTATAGACTCCCACCCTCTCCCTCTGGCTCCTGCTACTCTGTATATATGCTCTGTATAGACTCCCACCCTCTCCCTCTGGCTCCTGCTACTCTGTATATATGCTCTGTATAGACTCCCGCCCTCTCCCTCTGACTCCTGCTACTCTGTATATATGCTCTGTATAGACTCCCACCCTCTCCCTCTGGCTCCTGCTACTCTGTATATATGCTCTGTATAGACTCCCACCCTCTCCCTCTGGCTCCTGCTACTCTGTATATATGCTCTGTATAGACTCCCACCCTCTCCCTTTGGCTCCTGTTACTCTGTATATGTGCTCTGTATAGACTCCCACCCTCTCCCTTTGGCTCCTGTTACTCTGTATATATGCTCTGTATAGACTCCCACCCTCTCCCTTTGGCTCCTGCTACTCTGTATATATGCTCTGTATAGACTCCCACCCTCTCCCTTTGGCTCCTGTTACTCTGTATATATGCTCTGTATAGACTCCCACCCTCTCCCTTTGGCTCCTGCTACTCTGTATATATGCTCTGTATAGACTCCCACCCTCTCCCTTTGGCTCCTGCTACTCTGTATATATGCTCTGTATAGACTCCCACCCTCTCCCTCTGGCTCCTGCTACTCTGTATATATGCTCTGTATAGACTCCCACCCTCTCCCTCTGGCTCCTGCTACTCTGTATATATGCTCTGTATAGACTCCCGCCCTCTCCCTCTGACTCCTGCTACTCTGTATATATGCTCTGTATAGACTCCCACCCTCTCCCTCTGGCTCCTGCTACTCTGTATATATGCTCTGTATAGACTCCCACCCTCTCCCTCTGGCTCCTGCTACTCTGTATATATGCTCTGTATAGACTCCCACCCTCTCCCTTTGGCTCCTGTTACTCTGTATATATGCTCTGTATAGACTCCCACCCTCTCCCTCTGGCTCCTGCTACTCTGTATATATGCTCTGTATAGACTCCCGCCCTCTCCCTCTGGCTCCTGCTACTCTGTATATATGTTCTGTATAGACGAGTTTAGGCTAATTAAAAGAATATGCAATCGTGCCTGACCAGAGGTGGTACAGTGGATTGAGTGTCAGCCCGGGACACTGAGGGCCCCGATTCGAAACCCAGAGCTTGCCAGCTTGAGCACGGAATCATTGATATGATCCCAAGGTCACTGGCTGGAGCCCAATGTCACTGGCTGGGCTGGAGCCCCCTGATCAAGGCAGGTATGAGAAGCTATCAACAAACCACTAAAATGAAGCAAGTAAGAGTCAAACCTTCTCATCTCTCTCCTCCCCCCTACTCTATCTCTTAAAAAAATAAAAATACACACATATACAATCACTGCTTAATAAATTTAAGTAATAAAAACAGCTCAAAAATAAAAAAATAAATAAAATAGCTCAGTGGTTTTGTCATTTATGTATTAAAAATGAAGCACTCATCTCTATACCTTTTTTTTTTTTTTTTTGTATTTTTCTGAAGCTGGAAACGGGGAGGCAGTCAGACAGACTCCCGCATGCGCCCGACCGGGATCCACCTGGCATGCCCACCAGGGGGCGATGCTCTGCCCATCCAGGGCGTCGCTCTGTCGCGACCAGAGCCACTCTAGCACCTGGGGCAGAGGTCAAGGAGCCATCCCCAGCGCCCGGGCCATCTTTTGCTCCAGTGGAGCCTCGGCTGCAGGAGGGGAAGAGAGAGACAGAGAGGAAGGAGAGGGGGAGGGGTGGAGAAGCAGATGGGTGCCTCTCCTGTGTGCCCTGGCCGGGAATTGAACCCGAGACTTCCGCACGCCAGGCCGACGCTCTACCACTGAGCCAACTGGCCAGGGCCTCTATACCTTTTTGATATCTTTGGATCTTTAAAAAAAAGACCAAAAAAACCACATAATTTAAAATTTTACCAAAATGTATAGGTATATTTTAGAAATTTTATTTGTAGCAACTGTTTTGGATTAGACTTGGGTCTAAGGCTTAACTGAAATTCTTTTTATTGTTTAAATAATTCAGTTCCCTGGAAAGGCAGTGGTTTCCACCTTTCATCCACGAGTTCGTTATTTACATACAGAAGTAAATGAAGGAGTCTATCATTTTAGTCTCAAAATGTCTTCCTGCAGGTGAATGCATAACATAGCACAGCATCTCAGTTCTGCCTATATCACACCAGCATTCTACTCATACCGATTTTGAATGTTCTCAATTGAATAATTACAACAAAAACCACTCCTAGGGGAAATACGCAATTGTTATTCTTAAATCATTTCCAGATTTCAGTGACCAAGGAAACCTCGCCAGTGTTTTCCATGCTGAGGTAGTGCCGGGTCTGGCCCATCACACCCAGGGAGACTTACCTCACTTTCTCTTCCCACAAGAGGTCCAGCTGCGGACGGCTGGATCACCTTCAGAGTTCTTCTCGGGACAGGACTATTCTAAAAGTCAACATACGTCATCAGCTGCATTGTACGACTCAGCCCCACTCCACGTACTTCAGAAAAAGCACACTGGCACGGGGCAAGCAAGAGTGGGTTTACAGTTGTGAGAACACAGGACAGAACTAATCTGCAGCTGTGAGAACACAGAACAGAACTAATCTTGCAGTTGTGAGAACACAGGACAGAACTAATCTTGCAGTTGTGAGAACACAGGACAGAACTAATCTGCAGTTGTGAGAACACAGAACAGAACTAATCTTGCAGTTGTGAGAACACAGAACAGAACTAATCTTGCAGTTGTGAGAACACAGGACAGAACTAATCTGCAGTTGTGAGAACACAGAACAGAATTAATCTTGCAGTTGTGAGAACACAGAACAGAACTAATCTTGCAGTTGTGAGAACACAGAACAGAATTAATCTTGCAGTTGTGAGAACACAGAACAGAACTAATCTGCAGTTGTGAGAACACAGGACAGAACTAATCTGCAGTTGTGAGAACACAGGACAGAACTAATCTGCAGTTGTGAGAACACAGAACAGAATTAATCTTGCAGTTGTGAGAACACAGAACAGAACTAATCTTGCAGTTGTGAGAACACAGAACAGAATTAATCTTGCAGTTGTGAGAACACAGAACAGAACTAATCTTGCAGTTGTGAGAACACAGAACAGAACTAATCTGCAGTATTACTTCTTGTGTACGTTATTTTCCATAGAAGCTGCAAACCTACTATGCCCACCCCTGTGTTTGGTCTGCTATATGATTTATAATGCTACATATGAACCAGACCTTGGTTTAACCATCTAGTAAACCGATTTCCCTAAAATTATAGTACAGTTTGAAGAGATTCCATGAATGAATCATGTCACCCAAACTTGACACATTTATGATAGAAACCCATGAAACAGGTAAATTGGAGGGGGGAAAAAACCATTAATTATTCACACTGCAAAATACTTCTTCCCCTAATCAAGAGGATTTTTCTGACTCCGTTTGAATCATGACTATCCCCTAACACATTTTCATGAGTTCACCCAAGGAATATAATTAAAAGACACATTGACGTAGAACCAATCCAGTATACATGTGACAGGACCCCCCTATCCTGACGGTAGAGGCGATTTTGCTTCATGTCCATTCCTTAGGAGACAGCTAAAATGTCAGTGCCTGAGGCATACAAAATACTGTGAAAGGCCCACGCTATTGTTTGGGAAAAAAAATAGAGCCTTCCTTATAATACATAAATACCTTCCTGCATATTTCCTGATCTGAAACCTCTCTCTAGTATTGCAAAAAAGTCATTAGTTACATTGCCACCATGGGACAGCAAACAATGGTGGCCTGTCAAACAAGGTCAGCAGGAAGCCGACACCGGAGCAGCGTGAGAAAGTTGCCGACTGCACTCGGTGCTTCTCAGGACGAGGGCTCGCCTTCCCACGGTCAGGTTTCTCCTGCTGGTTATTACCTCACTATTTAACTGAAGAACAAGTGCCAGCTACAGCGAGAACAAAGACCACACCACTTCAGATATAATTTAGATTCGTCCCCAGTCTCCAGACAAAAGAAACAAATACAACTTGGGAGCCTTAGTCAAAGGAGGTATTAAGTTATTTAAGTGCTTGCTACCACCAATGGCCAAAGAAGCCAGTTATATTACTGCCACGAACAAAAGACAATTTCTAAGACTTAACTTTTATAATGTAAACATTATAGTATCTATCCCTCCAAATGTACTATTACTATTATCATTTTCTTTATAAAGATTATGCACTGGAATAGACTCATGACAGCCAAGAAGGTTCTTATATATTATGGGCCTTAAATTTTTTAGAAAACAATTTGAGATTCTGTGAACCTCTTTAAAAAAATGAGATGCACACAAGAGTACAGTTACATAGAATTTTGCATATAATTAGCAAGAAACCCACGAGTAGAATGCAAGCAATACTAATCAAAAATGACCTTGTTTATAAAAAATCCTAAGAAATGTACTGAAAACTATTAAAACTAATAAACAAGTTCAGCAAGGTTGTAGGATTCTAGGTCAAGAGACAAAAACCAACTATTTCTATACCGAAAAAATTAGCACACTGAAAACTCAGGGAACCAATTCCATCTACAACAGCATTAAAAATAAAATACTTGGGGAAACAATTAACAAAAGGTGTGTAAAACTCAGTGCTCTAAAAACAATGCATTGTTGCAAGAAACTAAGCACTTAAATAAATGCAAAGACTGCCCAGCGAGTGGGTCAGAAACTCCAACATTCGACCATAACTAATCCTTTGCTTGTTCTCTACTATTACTTCTCCTCTGGCCAAAAATTCAGTACTTTTAAGATTTACAGAAATGAAAGCCAGGTTAAATTTGGCGAAATTTTGTCAAAAACACTTCTAATAAGCTCTTGCTTTCCAGGCAGATGACAGTGATCCCATCACATACCTTCACATGCTCTGGGGTCCCTTCTGGTTTCTGCTTCATACTGGGATTCATGGTCCACCTGGCCAAGCAGAGGAGCGGTCACTCAAAAGCGGAATGTGGTTTGCACCTGGAGGCGGAGCCTGGATGTTTAATGATCTTTTCCTCAGCCCTGTCAAAGACTCCAGTGCCGAATCAGTGACTCTTGAAAGCTGTATTTTACATAAATACACACACACACACACACACACATTATCACTGTGGTTGGAAAAAATCCTGTTGCCAAAGGAAAAAGTCAGTTCTGACATACATTTAAACAAATGTACAAAACATACTAGTGCCCTGGATGAAAAGACGGGGCTCTCACAGACCTGAGACATGTCACCAGGAAAGGCTAATAAACAGAGATGCCTGGGGGTGCCCAAGTCGGTCTAGAGGCCAGCACCCCCATGTCGCCCTCTCAAACGCAGACAAGCGATATGACAAGCTCGGCTCTGGTAACCAGCGATAATATCCGATCAAATGAGACTGTGCATTTACAGTTCTAAGAAATGTTTCATCACCACCAGGAGCGGAGACAGTGACCCAAGCAAGGCCAGGGAGAAGCAGATCAAGGGATATGTAACGAGGTTAATCGCACCACGGGGACCAGATTCATTCAAACCCCACTTGGACCCCCCCAGGCTCCGTTTAAGATCTCCCAGATCTGTGACCGCGCCCCTCCTGCGTGCGGTGGCTTCTCATACTTAAGACCAGGAACCATCGCAAATAACACATTCAGTGTGCCCCAGGGGACAGAGACACAGACACCTATTTTAGGAGATGCACCCTATTTTCCATGCTATTTCGTGTGAAACACTCGCTGCTCCGGGACCCACTGGACTGAGCCAGGGCGATGTTTTTGCAAACGGTGGGTCCCCGCCCCGGGGGACCCCGCACCGCTTTCGGTGGGTCACCAACACCGTTTAGAAAAAAAAAAGTCACTGATCAGAATGGAACTGAAAAGACGAGAAAACGTGGGAGATGTGAAACGTGCTTTTCCTCCGTGTCCCGTTCGAGAGGCGGAGAGCCATCCACCATGGTTAAGCCCAGCCCGGCAGTCGTTTGTCGCATGCCCGTCTGCAGCCCCCCACCCCCCCGCCCCGTTCTCTCTCCGGTTCTTTTTAAATAGATTTATGACGTCAGCACAGGTCGGGGTCCACAGGAAGTGCTGGCGCGCAGGGGACCCGGTGTCACCAGTACCAGCGCCTGTTTAACGGGGGACCAGGACTCAGCGAGCTGCTCCCAGAGCCCAGTGTGCGCCCCTCCGGCCCCCGTTCACCGGCCGTCATGGATCCGCAGCGTGGACTTTCCGCCTCCCTGCCAGCCGCACGCCCTCCCGACCGCGGCCAGCAGGGGGCGCTGCACGGGGCTCGCCAACGGCGCGCGCGCGCTAGCCAATAGGAAGCGCGGAAAGGCAGCGCGCCAAAATCGTCCCAGCCAACCGGGCGGCCCCGCGCCTCGCCGCCCCGCCCCTCGCCGCCCCGCCCCGTCCCCTCCCGCCACCTTTCCAAACCCACTTACCGCGGAGGGCCGGTTCCCGCGGCCGGGAGCGCGGAGCGGCTGGTGTCGGCAGCCCCCGCGTACACCTCCTGCCGCTGCCCCCGCTCGAAAAAGTGACGCGCTCGGTCCCGGTGGCGCCCGTCTCCGCCCAGCTGCCGCCGCCGCTGCAAAAGTTCTGCGGCTCCGCTCGCTCGCCCCTGCCACGTGACCCAGCGAAGGGGCGGGGCCTCCCGAATCCGGCCAATCGCCGGCCGCCTTGGTCACGCCCCCTGCCTGCGCCTGCGCCTGCGCAGTAGTGGCGGCGCGTGTCTGAGCGACGCCTGGCCTGAGACGTCCCTGACCTCCGACCCTGCTCACGGCCCGGTTCCCGCAGAGCGGGAAGCAGCGCTGCCCCCGGCCGCGGACACCGGGAGCAGGACGTATGGCATATGCGCTGCCCGAGTCCTCGCGTGTCGGTGCAGCGCTGGTTCGGCGGGCTCCCGACCGCGGGTCTTCGGGCTCGTCTGCATTTGCACGGGAGGCGCCCGGGCACCACGCAGGTGCCAGACGCGTGCGGCGCCCCCGGCGGTTCCCCCTGCGCCCCGCTCCTCGGGCTGCTCTGACAGCTACGAGGCTCCGGCTCCAGCTCCGTCTGCGTCTGCGGGAAACGGAGCACAGGACATCTAAACATGCACGGATTGGAAACCGTCGGAAGGAGCCTAGGTGTCAGGAGGGAGAAGGTGACTGGTGACAAGGACGAGCGCTGCGCCGCTCGCCTCTGAAACCCCCGCCCGCCCGCAGAGTGACCCCGACGGCCGGGCTCTTCCCGTGCAAAGGGGTCCCTGGAAACAGCCGACACGATAAGCGGGTACGCACCAGTCCGTCCGTCAAGACTTACTGCATTCAGGTCGCCGGCACTGGGTCACGTGGAAAGCGAAGTCCGTGCTGACGGGATGTCTTTCCAGAACTAAACGGCTGGGAAAGAACCTTGTCTTCCGGTGGAAACTGGGGAGCAACGCCCGAGGTTCCTAGTAGGGTCTGGTGGTGACCGTCGTGGAAAAACCCGCGGAGCTAGGACAGAATTGGTGGTTTTCCAGACGTGCCATGAAACCCACTTTAGCCAAAATGTTACTACCTACACTCGATCTTAGCCAGAAGGCCAAGAAAGCCAGAGCCAGATGTCATCTGTACTTGCTCATAGTATCGATTAGCTTGGAATGTGGGGACTTGACTTCGGGCATGTCAGCGTTGTTTAACTTCCTCTTTATTTATTTATTGATATTTCAACATCCCCAAAAAGACGATGCCTAGTTTAGGAAAAAGTGTGGACCCCCAGCGTCTGCCACAACCCCTGTGTCATCCAGCTGGGTGGCCACTAGCCACATAATGGCTATTGAGCACATGATATGATATGTGGCTAATCTTCACCAAAATGTAAAAATATGCACCGATCTAGTACAGAAAGGACAACATAAAACGTCTGTAGAATGTTTGTTATTGATTACATATTGACATGATACTTTGGGTATATTGAGTTCAATACAGATATAGTCACAATGAACTTCTCTTGTCTCTTCTTTTTTGCTTGTATTTTAAATGTTAACCTTATTCACAGTAATTTATCGATCTCCATGGCATAGAGTTCCAGGGAGAATTTGTTACTACCCACTAGGTGGCAATGGTGTCTAGCCTAATGAAACACAGACCTTGCATTTGAAAGACTTGTTCATTTAACAACCTATGTACTGTTGTGGTTTTTTTTTAACTTTATGAGTTTATTTGAGTCAAACTGATGCCATATGTTAGGGAACAAGGTCTCAAATGCTCTCCAATATACTGGATTGATTTTCTCACCTGCTGAGCAAATTCAGAATCACCAGATTGGTAGGGCTTCCCTTTGTCTACCTCCAAACAGAATAACTCTCACATTCTATATCTTTTCTCTGCCTAGGACGTTTCTCAAAGTTCTATTCCGACATTTAGTATAAAGTCAGATGGTTCTTTCATTCATGTATGCGTTCCTGTTCCAGAAAGCCAGCGATCTCTGAGTCATCACCGTGCGCTGGCTTGCAGGGCAGTGCTGGTTCTGCACACAGCCTGCAGCCTCTGATTAGTGTCCGTGGATTAAAAAAGAAATGTCAACTTGAAAGATTTTACTCGAATTCAATAAAATACTTAAAGTATGAAATAAAATGTGTATGTATCACACAAAAAATATCACACTTCTCAGTGGGCACTGGCTCAGTTTTAAAATTTGGATACAAATGAAAATTCCAAGTGGTCACACGTATGGTGACAGAATTGAAGTTCTTCAAGGTCTTTTCTCTCCACCTTTAGAACTGCTGTTTGAATCTAGTGTTTAAAAAAGCAAAAGTCCAATCCTCCAGGGACTGGAAACAGGACCGGCACCCAGGGGGACTTCCAGGGACCGGGAACAGGACCAGCACCAGGACCGGCACCCAGGGGGACTTCAGAGACCGGGAACAGGACCAGCACCAGGACCGGCACCCAGGGGGACTTCCAGGGACTCTCAGAACCCGACCCACAGCTGGGGATGTTCTCTGAACAAGCTTCTGTGTAGAAGACAGCGTTTATTAAAGGAGGGGGCGTATCCATGCTCATTCCAAGCTCACACACCTGCTAGGAAACTCAGCAGTAACTGCGGCAGCCCTTAGAACTGACCGGCAAACGCTTGTTTTCAGAAGGGAATGCTTTATCTGAGGTTGTTGAGAGCTCCTGTCCGGCTTGTGAGGGGGCCCCGACGAGTTGGTTGTGTCTTGCACGCCACTCACTGCCTGCAGCTGGCGGCCTCCCTGCCCTCGCCCTTGGCTGGCCCCGGAAACAGGTCCCCTGTGGTCCTAGGAAAACCAGAGGAAGCTGAGGAGGCCAGGCTCGAGGGAGGGGGGGAGGGCAGGAGCTAGGCCGCGGAGCGATCAGGGAAGCTGCAATCAGGAAAGCTGGGCCAGGCGGCTGCTACAGCCTAGAACGCAGGCACTGCGGCTCCCACGGGGACCTGGCAGCACAGGCCCGGGGCCGCCCTGCAGACCAGCGCAGGGCGGACCGGGCACTCTGGCCCCCAGCCCTTCTCAGAGGAATGGACGAGTCACCTGAGGTTCTGAGGGTCTTTTCTGAGTTCACCTAAGCATCTGTGCGCAGCAGCAGAGAGCATCCCGGGAGGGGGCGGGTGCTGACACTCTCAGGAGCGCCCTCCTGGGGGTGGGCCCGGTACCCTCTCCTCTACCTGCCTCTTCCTGCCCCTGGCGGGGCAGCAGGCTGGCTTCTGGCAAATGCCACAAATCACCACCTTCTTCCTGGAAAGTCTTGGGCTGGGACTGCCAGGGGCTGAACAGATGAGTGCCCCTGAGTGGAAGAGCCAGAAACCCCGGGTGGGGAGCCACCCCGCACTCCAGCTGACACTCACAGCCGTTCCCCTACTTCTGAGGTCAGTGTCCAGGGGACAGGTCCTCTCTGTTCCTGGATCAAGGTCTGGGCAGCGTTCTTCTGTCCAGGGGCCAGAGAGTAAACAGTTTCCACTTTGTCTATTGCCCATTGTTTGTTTCCACAGCCTTGAAAAAGATAAAAAACCATTGTTAGCTCTCTCGGGCAGAACGAAAACAGGCCCTGGGCCGAATTTGGCCTGAAAACCGCCTTTTGCTGACCTTTATTCTCCCTAGTTGACATTGTTAAACTGAGGAGAAAAGGAGAGACTCGATCTAAGTTCCTTCCTCTCATCCCACGAAAGTCCGTTTTCTGGCAAGGGATGCGCTGAGTAATGCTGCAACACGGGCTCGTCAAGAATCCTTTTCTTCCTTCCTTCCTGAGTGAGAAAGGGCGTTCCGTGGGGAGACAGATCCAACCCCCCGGGCTTATGGAAGAGCCACGGCTGGTGCCCTCAGAGGACAGGAGGCGCAGGAAGAAGTAGCGCTGGAGGAAGGGCTGTGAGACCTGGGGGATGTCCTTTGGTTAGGTACCCGAGCCGGTCAGGCTAGCGGGACCCAGCACACAATGAGAACGTGAGTCCCCGTGTTAAAACTGATGAGTACCTCCAAGGCGGTGGCGGCAGAGCGGTGGAGCAGCACAGGCCCTCTGGGGGGACTGTCCCGAGGCGCGTGCACGGAGCAGGTTGGGGCCCTGGACATGGGCGCAGCACCTTCCGCTCCCGTAAGATCCTGGAGGCACTGACACAAGACACAGGCGCACACGCCGCTCTACACCGGGTGCTCCTCCGCGTCTCAGAGCCTCCCTGCGACTGCCTGGAAAGCCAGTAGCCACGGCCACCATCACAGCCGCCTGGCCCGAGCAGGTCCGCATTTGATTCGGACAGGCAGTAATGAAACAAGGGAGCCAAGAACTGGTGGGCCACTACCTTTAATCCTATCTCGCACCAGGCAGTCAAGAAATACACACAGTGGGAAAACACTTCCCTTTCCATTCAGGGCTCCCAAAGCCACTGACTTATCCGAGTTTCCTAGAATCAAAGGTTTCTAGCTCATCAGCCTTATTCACCTCTGTTCCCCATCTCCTTCTCCCTGCACGAGCTCTGCACAAACTGGCTTCTCCTTCAGCACTCTGCCATGTTGGCTGCCTCTCCTCTGCAATGCTAATTTCAGGAACCAAGCGAGAGAAAGCCCATCAGACTGGGATGCTGAGGACCCAGGTTCAAAACTCCGAGGTCGCCAGCTTGAGCGTGGGCTCATCTGGTTTGAGCAAGGCTCACAGCTTGAGCCCCAGGTCACTGGCTTAAGCAAGGGGTCACTCGGGATGCTCTAGCCCCCCCCCCCAAGGCACACAGGAGAAAGCAATCAATGAACAACTAAGGTGCTGCACCGAAGAATTGATGCTTCTCATCTCCCTCCCTTCCTGTCTCTCTGACCCTATCTGTCCCTCTCTCTGTCAATCTGTCTCTGTCACACACACACACACACACACACACACACACACACCTTTAAGCCAGTATACAAATAAGGAAGTCTCTGATACACTTATCTGAGGTATAAGAGGGATTCCCCATAAGAGTGCACCACCCCACATCATGCAACAGTTAAGGGTGTGGGGAAAAGCTTAGTATTGAGAAGATCTTAGTATTAAAAGGGTGGGAAAGGCTTAGTTTTAGGCTATAAGGACCCTGCCCACACCCAATGCAAACTATAAGTGAGCAAACATACCATATTTACAAACTTATTTGACCAACGATGCCTCTCCTCCGCAGGACACAACTTAGGCTCAGGAAGCAGGAGCCAGCAGCACCCGCCCGGGGGGTGTATGGAGATCGAGTAGAGAAGAAGAGTGAATGGTACCTGCCCAGAGCTTGCAGCTAAAGGGAGCTCTCCCTTTCAGGGTTTAGAACAGGGTTCCCCAAACTACAGCCCGGGGGGCCAGGCGGCCCCCTGAGGCCACTTATCCGGCCCCGCCGCACTTCCAGAAGGGGCACCTCTTTCATTGGTGGTCAGTGAGAGGAGCATAGTTCCCATTGAAATACTGGTCAGTTTGCTGATTTAAATTTACTTGTTCTTTATTTTAAATATTGTATTTGTTCTCGTTTTGGTTTTTTACTTTAAAATAAGATATGTGCAGTGTGCATAGGGATTTGTTCATAGTTTTGTGGGGTTTTTTTATATTCCGGCCCTCCAATGGTCTGAGGGACAGTGAACTGCCCCCCTGTGTAAAAAGTTTGGGGACCCCTGGTTTAAAAGGCAGTGGATTAGCGGCCCCTCCTCTAGGAGGGGAAGCAGGCTGTCAAGAAAGGGACTTCCTTCAGCCCCATCACCCTATCCCGAGGGCAAGGGCAGGGGAAGCAGTGTTCTCTGCCGCCCCAGAGAGTCAGCTGCAGTGCTCAGAGGTAAGGATGAGCAAGGGGAAGAACCAGTCCTTTCCCCTGTCTTTGTAAAGCAATGTTTAGTCAACTACAAAGTTTGAACAAAGAAAAGAATTGAAGCCCAATTAAAGGAGGGTGTTGAGAGCATCAGGCGACAATGCAGATGTTTTTAGTGGATTTAAGTTCTAGACACAGGCAACACACATCGCTGGGACACTGGGAATGGGTCACCTGTGCTCCAAGTCATTGTAATTCCTCTTCTTTTTTTTTTTTTAAAGAGACAGAGTCAGAGAGAGGGATAGATAGGGACAGACAGACAGGAATGGAGAGAGATGAGAAGTATCAATCATCAGTTTTTCGTTGGGACACCTTAGTTGTTCATTGATTGCTTTCTCATATGTGCCTTGACCTTGGAGTACAGCAGACTGAGTAACGCCTTGCTTAAGCCAGCAACCTTGGGTCCAAGCTGGTGAGATTTTTACTCAAACCAGATGAGCCCGCGCTCAAGCTGGCGACCTCGAGGTCTCGAACCTGGGTCCTCCACGTCCCAGTCTGACGCTCTATCCACTGCGCCACCGGTCAGGCTGTAATTCTTCTTTGAGAACTCATAGGGCACCTCAGGAGAAACAAACAAACAAAAATAAGCAAATAATCAAACAAAAAACTGAGGGAAAGTCTCAAATCTTGATAAAAAGATGAAAAGAGGAGAAAGTTTAATTCTCCAAGTCGGGACGAGTCAAGTTGACATTTAAATTGTTGGTAAAAATTGCAACTTAAATTTTACCAAATGCCACTATAAGACATAGTTTGCAGAGATTTCGGTGAGAATGAGGTGTATTCTGTGACAAATCCTTTCTGTCCGGTCTCTCCAAAAAGTTGGGGGTGGGGCCCTGGTCGGTTGGCTCAGTGGTAGAGCATCGGCCTGGCGCGTAGAAGTCCCGGGTTCGTTTCCCGGCCAGGGCACACAGGAGAAGCGCCCATCTGCTTCTCCACCCCCCCCCCTTCCTCTCTGTCTCTCTCTTCCCCTCCCGCAGGGAGGCTCCATTGGAGCAAGGATGGCCCGGGCGCTGGGGATGGCTCCTTGGCCTCTGCCCCAGGCGCTGGAGTGGCTCTGGTCACAGCAGAGCTACGCCCTGGAGGGGCAGAGCATCGCCCCCTGGTGGGCATGCTGGGTGGATCCCGGTCAGGCGCACGCGGGAGTCTGTCTGTCTCTCCCCGTTTCCAGCTTCAGAAAAATACCAAAAAAAAAAAAAAGTGGGGGGTGGGGTGGGTGGAGGAGAATCAATGGAATAAAACAAATGATTCCAGCAAAATGGTGAGCAAAACCTGTCCTGGTGTCCTTGGGGACAAGACGGAGAAATGGTGGCAGATGAGTCAGCAGTCTGGGCCATCCAATCAGAGCCAACTTGCCAGGGCCTCTCACAACTTGTCCTGCTTGGCAACTCCATGAGTCATTGTTGGGGAGATAAAATACAGTGTGTCCGTAAAGTCACGGTGCACTTTTGACCGGTCACAAGAAAGCAACAAAAGACGATAGAAATGTGAACTCTGCACCAAATAAAAGGAAAACCCTCCCAGTTTCTGTAGGATGATGTTAGCAGCATGTGCGCATGCGCAGATGATGATGTAACACCGTGTATACAGTGGAGCAGCCCACGGCCATGCCAGTCGAGATGTGGACAGTACAGAGGAAAGTTCAGTGTGTTCTGTGGCTTGCTAAATTCTAATCTGTGACCAAAGTGCAACGTGAATATCGGCACGTGTATAACGAAGCGCCACCACATAGAAATAACATTACTCGGTGGGATAAGCAGTTGAAGGAAACCGGCAGTTTGGTGGAGAAACCCCATTCTGATAGGCCATCAGTCAGTGACAAGTCTGTAGAGGCTATACGGGATGGCTACCTAAGGAGCCCTAAAAAATCTGTGCGTGAGCCCACATCAAACTGCATTGCATAGGTATGAAACTGGGAGAGTTTTCCTTTTATTTAGTGCAGATTTCACATTTCTATCATCTTTTGTTGCTTTCCTGTGACTGGTCAAAAGTGCATCATGACTTTACGGACACACTATATATTATGCTCCTTTTGTTAAAGATGGCGCTGCCCATGTGGAAGCCCGTCACCCAGGTGATATTAATGTGTGTTGAGGGCAGGCTGTGGGCAGGCAGGATCCTTGTAGCCTGGGGCTTGCTTTTAGGACTAAACCTTTCCCATCCTTTTTGATGTGGGGTGGTGCAATCCCATCATGCCTCAGATAAGTGACTTTGTATTAGAGACTTCCCTATTTTGTGTATTGGATTAAAAGTTTTGATTTCTGCACTATAAAGTGGGGCAGACTGGGAGCTTGCTCTCTCTTGGTTCCTGAGATTATCATTAGAGCAGAGAGCAGAGAAAGGCCACATGGAGGAGAGGAGAGAGGCAGTCAAGATGGTGGAGTGCTGAAAGAGAAGCCAGTTTGTGCAGAGTTTGTGCAGGGAGAAGGGGATGGGAAACAAAGGAGAATGTGAAGTAGAAACCTTTGATTCTAGGAAACTCGGATGAGTCAGTATCTTTGTGAGCACTGAATGAATGGGTTTGGGCACCCAGTGTGTGTTTTTACTTGCCCGCCGGGTCGAAGCTAGGATTAAAGATAATGGCCCACCAGTTTTTGGCTCTGTTGTTTCATTACAGATTGTCTGAATCTAATGTGAACCTGCATGGGCCAGGTGGCTGTGATGGTGGCCCTGGCTACTGGCTTTACAGTAATTTAGCTGGCACCGAAGGGGCGCTGATCACGCCTAAAGACAACCTCAAATAGGAGGAATCGTTAGCACAGTGGCTTCAGGAAAGGCCCACGATGATCTCCACAGGCCACACTCTCGATCCCAAACCCAAAGATTGCCATTTATTTTAATTAGAATAAATGTAAAGAGATGTTACTGGGTTTAAAAAAAAAAAAAAAAGTGTACTAATACAGGAAGGAGGAGACCAGCCTGGGTAACAACTCAAAAATCAAAACGAGGGCCTGACCTGTGGTGGCGCAGTGGATAAAGCGACGAACTGGAAATGCTGAGGTTGCCGGTTCGAAACCCTGGGCTTGCCTGGTCAAGGCATGTATGGGAATTGATGCTTCCAGCTCCTCCCCCCTCCTCTCTCTCTGTCTCTCGCCCTCTCTCTCTCCTCTCAAAAATCAAAACGAACAAAAAAACTTAGATATGTTGATTTTGCATTAAAATGAATCAAGCATGCCTGACCAATAGTCGTGCAGTGGATAAAACCTTGACCAGTGTAAGGCCAGGAGCCGCCATCGTGGCCATTCACATGCAGGTTCCCATTGGATTCGGGCAGACGATAAAGAAATGGCGGAGTCAGAGGATGGGGGGCCATCCTATTTATTGGTGTCTCACCAAGACAGGCAAACCACAAAAGAAGACAAGGGAAAAGCAGAAAACCAGCTTTTCCCATGAAGGGCAAGGGATCTGGGAAGCCCCTGCAATCGTGATAGCAGGAACTGAGTGAGCCAGCTCCTGGTCTGTCCCACTTTATAGTGTAGAAAACCAAAATCCCTTAATCCAATATACAAACAAGGAAGTCTCTGATACAAAGTCACTTATCCAAAGCATAATTGGATTCCTCATGAGAATGCACCACCCAGATCATACAATCAGTCAAGGGTGTGGGGAAAAGCTTAGTCCTAAAC
The DNA here is from genome assembly GCF_036850765.1 of Saccopteryx bilineata. Classification (NCBI taxonomy): domain Eukaryota; kingdom Metazoa; phylum Chordata; class Mammalia; order Chiroptera; family Emballonuridae; genus Saccopteryx; species Saccopteryx bilineata. The sequence goes on along the minus strand of NC_089500.1, from coordinate 79,890,032 downwards.
CCAAACCTTAGGCTACAACAACCTGGCCTGCTTATAGCCTGTCCCCCACACCCAATATAAGTCACAAGCGAGCAAACATATATATCATGTTTACAAACTTATTTGACCAACAACCAGGAATGCTGAGGTCACTGTGTAAAGCCAGTAGCCAGGGCCACCATCACAGCCGCCTGGCCCATGCAGGTTTTCATTGGATTCGGACAGTCGGTAAAGAAACAACGGAGCCAAAAAGTGGTGGGCCATCATCTTTAATCCTAGCTTGCACCCGGCAGGCAAGTAAAAACACACACTGGGTGCCAAAACCCATTCATTCAGTGCTCACAAAGCTACTGACTTATCCGAGTTTCCTCTAATCAAAGGTTTCTAGCTCACCAGACTTATTCACCTCTGTTCCCCATCTCCTTCCTTCTCCCTGCACAAACTGGCTTCTCACTCAACACTCCACCATCTTGGCAGCTTCTCCTGGCCTCCTCCACGTGGCCTTTCTCTGCTCTCTGCTGTGCTCTCTTCTCTGCTCTCTGCTCTAATGCTCATCTCAGGAACTAAGAGAGCAAGCTCCTGCTCTGCCCTCATTTTATGGTGTAGAAATCCAGACCTTTAATCCAATATACAAAATAGGGAAGTCTCAAATACAAAGTCACTTATCTGAGGCATGATGGGATTGCACCAACCCACATCAAAAAGGGCGGGAAAGGCTTAGTCCTAAAACCAAGCCTCAGGCTACAAGGATCCTGCCTGCCCACAGCCCGCCCTCAACACACATTAATATCACCTGGGCGACGGCTTCTGTGTGGGCAGCGCCATCTTTAACAAAGTGAGCATGATATATTTTATGTGCCCAGCACACTGGTTCAAAACCTCCCACATCTCTACATCATTCTCTCCATAAACTTCCTTGTTACCCAGTTCACCTGCGTCTGACTCGTGCTCTAAACTAATACGTTCTGAGAATACGTGTTTCCCCACACTTTGGGCAGTACTGTCCTGTCAAATGTTTTTACCTTTTACCTGAAATCATCCCTTTAGTTTTTTTACTTTGGGGGGGGGGCACGTGTGCTATTATTTATCTTCTGTCGCAGACAGGGTTTCCTGCTGCCCGTGAGTTTCTTAAAGGCCTGTGCAGAAGTGTCGTCCCCGTCCCTTCGCGCTGCGTGGATAAACTACCAGACACAGGATGGCTCGTTCGTCCCTGCAAGCTTATCCCCACAGTTCTGGGGTGCCCAAGATCATGGTGCCCACTTCCTGGTTCCTGTGGTGAGGGACCTCTCTAGAGATCTTTTTTGTTTTTTGAGAGAGAGAAAGAGAGAGAGAGAGGGAGGGAGGGAACAGGGACAGACAGATGAGAAGCGTCAACTTGTAGTTGCGGCACCTTAGTTGTTCATTGATTGCTTTCTCATATGTGCCTTGACCCTGGGGGGCTAGAGCAGAGTGAGGGACCCTGCTCTCAAGCCAGCGACCCCACGCTCAAGCCGGCGACCTCGGGGTTTTGAGCCTGGAATCTCTGCATCGTAGGTTGGCCGACACTATCCACTGCGCCACCGCCTGGTCAGGCAAGGGACTCTTTTATATATAAGGGCACTGGTCCCATTACCCTCCTGACCTAATTAATCCCCCCCCACCCCGCTTCTATAAGAGAAAGCTTATTCTCAAAAGGTCACAGAGGTAAAAGAAGCGAGTCATAAAAGAAATGGGCCCAGGAAACAAGTTACAGCGAAAGAAGGGCCCTTGGAGCTTAGAGGGAAAGAGAGAGAGAGAGGTGCCTGGAGAGAGTAACGAGGGAGGAGATGCTCCCGCAGGTGTGCTGAGGTGGGTGCGGGAGGGAGAGCACACACCCTGGGGACAAGCGGGGGGGGGGGGGGGCACGGGCTGTTCCACAGAGAGAGCCACCTCCCCTCTGAAAACCACCACGTTGAAGTCCAGTTTCAATGTACAGGTCTCTGGGAGCCACAGTCTATAGACAATGGAACCCACTTAGCCGCAGGGGATTCGTGGTCAGACCTTCCCTCCCCCAGTGGACTCCGGAAACCGCTGATGAGCCCGAGGGTAGTTTTCCCCTAAGCCTGCAGACCTTTCTTCACTTAAAAGAAGCGCTCCCTGGCTTCTCTTTAGCTAAAGATGCTGGACCCCGGGCATCACTGTCTCTGTTAGAACGTCCATGATAACATCCAGTGTCCCCAACCCCTGCAGTTACAGGGGTTATCACAGACCCCGTTCCCGGGGCAAACGCGACCGCACCCGGCGCTTCCTGGTCTTCGTGCCTCACGGAGCGCGTAGCGTGGAAAGAGGAGGTCTCGCGGTGTGGCCGGAATCGGAGGAGGACAAAAACGCCCAGACCACCCGAAGAAGGACATCGGATTGATTCATCCAGTGGAGCTGTGTGACCCCAACAGAGGCAACCAGAACACGTGCTCCCCGAAGTTTGATGTCTTACATCTCATACACGTTTACAGCTTTAGCTTTCAGGTGACAAATGCCTGGTTTCTAGGACTTCTTTGTTTGCAGGCAGGCCTGTGTGATGTGCCTGTCTTAGGGAGGGAGGGGAAGGGGAGGGGAGAGGAGGCCGGAGGGTCTGTCCTCGACAAATCCATCACTCATTCTTCTTGCTGGAGCTGCAGGTCATTTCAAGGAACTGATAACCAGCAAGGTCCACAGCAGTGGTTTGTTATTTTCCAAACTTTTCTGTCTGCCCCTGTTCCCTCCATCAAGAACACCGAGGTCACAGGCTGGAGCGTAAGACCCCAGACATTGCAGCCCCCCCTCTCCTCTGCATTCTTTTGGTTTCTCCTCCTTCAGTGGGGCTCCCCGTGTTATCCGAATGACACGTGAGTGTTCTCTGTGGGAGTTCCTCACTAGTGAGGGGGCAGCGCTGCTGGGAGTTTAGTCCTGGACTCGAGAGGTGAGTGGACTTGAGCCCAGAGAGAAAAAGAAGCGATGCACAGCGTCGATCAGCAGGTGAGCAACCGGGAGGGAGGCACGCTGAGCCCTTGGGAAGATTTTCGTTTGTTTTTAAACAAAGTAAGAAAATTGGATATTTGAATCAGCAAAAGGCAGAAAATAGCATGGAAGATGAGCATGGTAAGCAATACATGTTTGTTACCTGAAAAGAGAGGTTTTTAAAAAAAGGGAATTAGCCTGACCAGGTGGTGGCGCAGTGGATAGAACGTCAGACTGGGACATGGAGGACCCAGGTTCAAAACCCCAGTGTCGCCAGCTTGAGCATGAAATCATAGACATGACCCCAAGGTCATTGGCTTGACCCCAAGGTCACTGGCTTGAGCTCAAGGTTGCTGGCTTGAGCAAGGGGTCACTCGCACAGCTGGAGCCCCCCAGTCAGGGCACATATGAGAAATCAATGAACAACTAAGATGCCACAATGAAGAATTGATGCTTCTCATCTCTCTCCCTTCCTGTCTGTCTGTCCCTGTCTGTCCTTCTCTCTAAGTCTCTGCCTCTGTCTCACACAACATTTTTTAAAAATAAACAAAAAAAAGAATTAGCTTGAAGCAAGATAGCTTCCCTTTTCCCCCCTCCAAATATGGTAAAACTGTAGCCTACCGATTTGACAGAAGTAGAACCACCGGTGTTATTAGGAAGTCGCAGAGGCACTGGTTGTGGTCTTCACTGGCTTTTATAAATAAAACAGCGCACTCTTTATTTTCCATTCACTGTGGCATGCGGAGTGCTCTCAACTAGCTAAGAATCCCAGTCAGAAGGACAAAGTAATCTTCACGGGCTTCTTTCTTTCTTTTTCTTTCTTCTTTTTAAAATTAATTTTAGAGAGGAGAGGGAGAGAGAGAGAGAGAGAGAGAGAGAGAAGGGGGGGAGCAGGAAGCCACAACTCCCATCCCATATGTGCCTTGACCAGGCAAGCCCAGGGTTTTGAACCAGCAACCTCAGCGTTTCCAGGTTGACGCTTTATCCACTGCACCACCACAGGTCAGGCTCATGGGCTCCTTTCTTTTTTTTTTTTTTTAAGATTTTATTTACTTATTTATTTATTTAGAGACAGATAGAGGGATAGATAGGGACAGACAGACAGGAATGCAGAGAGATGAGAAGCATCAATCATCAATTTTTCGTTGCGACACCTTAGTTGGTCATTGATTGCTTTCTCATTTGTGCCTTGACCGCGGGCCTTCAGCAGACCAAGTAACCCCTTGCTCGAGCCAGCGACCTTGGGCTCAAGCTGGTGACCTCATGGTCTTGAACCTGGGTCTTCCGCATCCCAGTTCGATGCTCTATCCACTGCGCCACCGCCTGGTCAGGCACATGGGCTCCTTTCTAATGAATTCACTAAAATAATTAAGAAACAAGGAAGGAATGGTTAAAAAAGATATATATATATCTATATATATATATATCTATATATATATATATAAGATATATCCTGTGATGCTAATCTACTTTTAACTAATCTCTTATGCCTGCTTTATTATGAAATGGTAGCCAGGTTTTAATAACTTGCTCGGAATTTATTATCAAAAGTCTCGCACAGCCCTGGCCGGTTGGCTCAGCGGTAGTGCGTCGGCCTAGCGTGCGGACGACCCGGGTTCGATTCCCGGCCAGGGCACACAGAAGAAGCGCCCATTTGCTTCTCCACCCCTCCGCCGCGCTTTCCTCTCTGTCTCTCTCTTCCCCTCCCGCAGCCAAGGCTCCATTGGAGCAAAGATGGCCCGGGCGCTGGGGATGGCTCTGTGGCCTCTGCCTCAGGCGCTAGAGTGGCTCTGGTCGCAACATGGCGACGCCCAGGATGGACAGAGCATCGCCCCCTGGTGGGCAGAGCTTCGCCCCTGGTGGGCGTGCCGGGTGGATCCTGGTCGGGCGCATGCGGGAGTCTGTCTGACTGTCTCTCCCTGTTTCCAGCTTCAGAAAAGTCAAAAAAAAAAAAAAAAAAGTCTCGCACAGGTGAAATCTGAAAGACGTCTCGAGTTGAGTTAAGATTCACATACCCACAACCCTGGCGTCTGTTCTGGCAGCGGGACCGCGGTTCTGTAAAATGGTAACATTGGGGAGACTCAGGGGTTATATAGGAACTCTATATCATCTTTGCAACTTTTCGGTATATATAAAATTATTCTAGAACACAAAGTTTGTTGATATTTTTAAAAGACACGCGGTGATGGTTATAACAATGGATGTGGGATAATGACCGGCTCAGTATTGTTATAATCATGAAAATCATACATTAAAATAGCTGATCCGTTAAAACTTTGGCATTTTCCAAGAAAAATTCATGTTTAAAAAGTCAGCTTGCCTGACCTGTGGTGGCGCAGTGGATAAAGCGTCAACCTGGAAGCGCTGAGGTTGCCGGTTCAAAACCCTGGGTTTGCCTGGTCAAGACACATATGGGATTTGATGCTCCCTGCTCCTCCCCCCTTCTCTCTCTCTCTCTCTTCCCTCTCTATAATAAATAAAATCTTAAAAAAAAAAAAAAGTCAGCTCACTTGTGGTGGTGCAGTGGATAAAGCGTCCACCTGGAATGCCAAGGTCACCGGTTCGAAATCCCGGAGCTTGCTGGGTCAAGGCACATACAAGAAGCAACTACTGGCCCTGGTCGGTTGGCTCAGTGGTAGAATGTCGGCCTGGCGTGCGGAAGTCCCGGGTTCGATTCCTGGCCAGGGCACACAGGAGAGGCGCCCATCTGCTTCTTCACCCCTCCCCCTCTCCTTCCTCTCTGTCTCTCTCTTCCCCTCCCGCAGCCGAGGCTCCATTGGAGCAAAAGATGGCCTGGGCGCTGGGGATGGCTCTGTGGCCTCTGCCCCAGGCACTAGAGTGGCTCTGGTTGCAACAGAGAGAAGCCCCGGATGGGCAGAGCATCCCCCCCCGGTGGGCGTGCTGGTGGATCCCGGTCGGGCGCATGCGGGAAACTGTCTGACTGCAAAAAAAGAAGCAACTACTGCGAGTTGATGTTTCTTGTTCCTCTCCCTACCCCCCCCTCTCTAAAATCAATAAATAAAATCTTTTTTAAAAAAGAAAGAAAAACAGGCCCTGGCCGGTTGGCTCAGCAGTAGAGCGTCGGCCTAGCGTGCGGAGGACCCGGGTTCGATTCCCGGCCAGGGCACACAGGAGAAGCGCCCATTTGCTTCTCCACCCCTCCGCCGCGCTTTCCTCTCTGTCTCTCTCTTCCCCTCCTGCAGCCAAGGCTCCATTGGAGCAAAGATGGCCCGGGCGCTGGGGATGGCTCTGTGGCCTCTGCCTCAGGCGCTAGAGTGGCTCTGGTCGCAACAGAGCGACGCCCCAGATGGGCAGAGCATCGCCCCCTGGTGGGCAGAGCGTAACCCCTGGTGGGCGTGCCGGGTGGATCCCGGTCGGGCGCATGCGGGAGTCTGTCTGACTGTCTCTCCCTGTTTCCAGCTTCAAAAAAATGAAAGAAAAAAAAAAAAAAAGAAAGAAAAACTATTCAGCTCAGGTTATCACTTTTAAACAAACAAGAAACCAATACAGCACACTCGGACCAAGAACAGTTCCCTATCTTTCTTAAGATACTGTCTTTCTTAAGCCCACACAGTAAGTTCATAAGGCCATTTGAACAAAAGAAAGCAATTGTCTTAAAAAAAAAACCCAAAAAGCAATGCTCTGCCAGTTTCTCCTGAATGTCACAGGTCTCTGTGAACAGTCACTGCCCACTGCGGCCACTCTCCCTGGGGGACTGCCTGGCCTCTGGGGGGTGAGACAGTCCCTCTCTGACCGCCTGGCCTCTGGGGTGTGAGACAGTCCCTCCCTGACCGCCCTGGCCTCTGGGGGGTGAGACAGTCCCTCTCTGACCGCCCGGCCTCTGGGGTGTGAGACAGTCCCTCTCTGACCGCCTGGCCTCTGGGGGGTGAGACTGTTCCTCTCTGACCGCCTGGCCTCTGGGGGGTGAGACAGTCCCTCTCTGACCGCCTGGCCTCTGGGAGGTGAGACAGTCCCTCTCTGACCGCCTGGCCTCTGGGGGGTGAGACAGTCCCTCTCTGACCGCCTGGCCTCTGGGGGGTGAGACTGTCCCTCTCTGACCGCCTGGCCTCTGGGGGGTGAGACGGTCCCTCTCTGACCGCCTGGCCTCTGGGGGGTGAGACTGTCCCTCTCTGACCGCCTGGCCTCTGGGGGGTGAGACAGTCCCTCTCTGACCGCCTGGCCTCTGGGGGGTGAGACAGTCCCTCTCTGACCGCCTGGCCTCTGGGGGGTGAGACAGTCCCTCTCTGACCGCCTGGCCTCTGGGGGGTGAGACAGTCCCTCTCTGACCGCCTGGCCTCTGGGGTGTGAGATTGTCCCTCTGACCTCCTGGCCTCTGGGGTGTGAGACTGTCCCTCTCTGACCGCCTGGCCTCTGGGGAGTGAGACAGTCCCTCTCTGACCGCCTGGCCTCTGGGGTGTGAGATTGTCCCTCTGACCGCCTGGCCTCTGGGGGTGAGACTGTCCCTCTGACTGCCTGGCCTCCACTGCAGGCCGGGCGGCCTCCTTTCCTTCCCCACGGCTCCACGGAAACTGATCGCAGATTCGACAATGACCTCTTTATAGCTCTCTCTGTACTCTCTGTTTTCCCATCCTCTAGACCTTTCTATTGCATTTTTACAGTTTTTATTTACTGATCTTAGAGAGAGGAAAGAGGGAGAGGGGCCGGGGAGGGGGAGGAACAGGAAGCATCAGCTCCTAGTAGCAGTTGCCAGGGTGTCTAACCAGCGACCTCAGCATTTCAGGTCGAGGCTCTCTCCACTGCACCACCACACAGCAGGCTCTACTGCGTTTTTTTTGTTTGTTTGTTTGTTTTTTGTATTTTTCTGAAGTTAGAAACGGGGAGGCAGTCAGAGACTCCCACCTGTGCCCGACCGGGATCCACCCAGCATGCCCACCAGGGGGTGATGTTCTGCCCCTCTGGGGTGTTGCTCTGTTGTAACCAGAGCCATTCTAGCGCCTGAGGCAGGGGCCACAGAGCCATCCCCAGCGCCCGGGCCAACTTTGCTCCAATGGAGCCTGGGCCACAGTAGGGGAAGAGAGAGACAGAGAGGAAGGAGAGGGGGAGGGGTGGAGAAGCAGATGGGCTCTTCTCCTGTGTGCCCTGGCCGGGAATCGAACCTGGGACTCCTGCACGCCAGGCCGACGCTCTACCACTGAGCCAACCGGCCAGGGCCTCTACTGCATTTTTTAAAAAAAGATTTTATTTACTGATTTTTACAAGGATGGGGCAGGGAACGAGAAATGGTTGCTTCAGTCTAGCTGTCCATCAGTTGCTCACGTACGTGCCTTGACCGGGCAAGCCCATGGTTTCGAACCGGCGACCGACCGCAGTGTTCCAGGTCGGCACTCTCTCCACGCCGCAGGCCAGGCTCTGCGGGGTTTCTCCCGCCTCCACTCCAGGGCTCTCTTCTTTGGCTTCCATCCTGCTGCCTAGCGGCGTCTTGTGTTCCGTTTGCCGTCCCTGTCCTGGACCTTCCGTCTCCCCTCCTTGGCCTGCTGTACCCCTTCCTCTCTCACCCCCGGGTCACATCTCCCTGCAGCCCTGGCCTCCAGAGGCCTGTGTTCCTTTTGCCCTTGAACAGTCACTCCTCACTCCTGGCTGCCCAGCACCCCCCATCCAGGAGTGCAGTCTCTCTCTCTCAGTGTGCCTCCCCTCGGGGACTGGCTCCCCTCCCCGCACCCCGCCTCCGGCCATGGCACGGTCACTGCAGTCGTTCCTCTCTTAGTCTGCTCAGGCAGCCGCAGCAAAATACCACACACACGCCCTGGCCGGTTGGCTCAGTGGTAGAGCGTCGGCCTAGCGTGCGGAGGACCCGGGTTCGATTCCCGGCCAGGGCACACAGGAGAAGCACCCATTTGCTTCTCCACCCCTCCGCCGCGCTTTCCTCTCTGTCTCTCTCTTCCCCTCCCGCAGCCAAGGCTCCATTGGAGCAAAGATGGCCCGGGCGCTGGGGATGGCTCTGTGGCCTCTGCCTCAGGCGCTAGAGTGGCTCTGGTCGCAACATGGCGACGCCCAGGATGGACAGAGCATCGCCCCCTGGTGGGCAGAGCTTCGCCCCTGGTGGGCGTGCCGGGTGGATCCTGGTCGGGCGCATGCGGGAGTCTGTCTGACTGTCTCTCCCTGTTTCCAGCTTCAGAAAAATGAAAAAAAAAAAAAATACCACACACACAACAGAAATTTATCAATAGCTCCTCACAGTTCCAGAGGTGGGACTCCTTCTCCCTCTCCCTCTCCCTCTTCTTCCTCTTCCTCCTCTTCCTCCTCCTCTTCTTTTTCTTCTTCATCTTTTTCTCCTGAGAGAGACAGACAGACAGGAAGGGAGAGAGATGAGAAGCATCAACTCGTAGTTGCATCACTTTTTGTTGTTCATTGATTCCTTTCTCATATGTTCCTTAACCGGGGAGCTCAAGCCGAACCAGTGACCCCTTGCTCAAGCCAACGACCTTTAGGCTCAAGCCAGTGACCCTACGCTCAAGCTGCTGAGCCTGCACTCAAGCCAGCGACCTCAGGGTCTTGAACCTGGGCCCTCAGTGTGCCAGGCCAACACTCTGTCCACTGGGCCACCGCCTGGTCAGGCTCATCCTTTACTTATGAAGACACCAGTCATATTGGGTTCAGCCAAACCTAATAACCTCCTTTGACTTTAATTTTATCTTTAAAGGCCTTGTCTTCTGATGCAGTCCTATTCTGAGGTGTGCCAGGAGTTAGGACTCCAACATATGCATTTGGAGTAGGGAGACATAATTCAACCCATTCCTGTCACCCAGCCCAAAAAGCTTTGTTTTTCTCTTTACTTCCCTCTATCAACTTTAAAAAAATTTTTTTAATATATATATATTTTTAGCTATGCATTTTAATTAATTAATTATTTATTTTACAGAGAGAGAGAGAGAGAGTCAGCAAGAGAGAGAGATAGGGACAGACAGACAAGAATGGAGAGATGAGAAGCATCAATCATCAGTTGTCCGTTGCGACACCTTAGTTGTTCATTGATTGCTTTCTCACATATGCCTTGACCAGGGGGCTACAGCTGACCGAGTAACCCCTTGCTCCAGCCAGTGACCTTGGGTCCAAGCTGGTGAGCTTTTTGCTCAAGCCAGTTGAGCCCGCGCTCAAGCTGGCGACCTCGGGGTCTTGAACCTGGGTCCTTCCGCATCCCAGTCGTTGCTCTATCCACTGCGCCACCGCCTGGTCAGGCTATCAACTTTTTTTTTAAAGATTTTATTTATTCATTGTAAAGAGAAGAGTGAAAGAGAGAGAAAGAGAGGGGGGAGGAGCAGGAAGCATCAACTCCCATGTGTGCCTTGACCAGGCAAGCCCAGGGCTTCGAACCAGTGACCTCAGTGTTCCAGGCCGATGCTTTATCCCTTGCGCCACCACAGGTCAGGCCCCTCTATCGACTTCTATCCAGACATTCTGTCTTCTAGGCTTTTCCTGTTGAATTCCTAGATCCATTCCTTCCTTCCCAGTGCCGTTCTGTGTGGCCGTGTCCTGTGTTCATACGGCCCTTTATCCTCTGACCTACCTTGCTTTTCTTCTTTAGGTATTTTTATTAAAACCACGCATGTGTGCAACACATATAAATGCTGGTGATGAAAGGGAGCAGTCCTCCGCCCAAACCCCAAGCCCCAGGCCAGATGCAGCCTTCATATGGCTTCTTTGATCTGGCAGACGCCTGAGGAAATTCCTTTCAACCATATCTCTTTCCATTTGCCATGATGGTTGACTCCACAACTCCAGATATTATTATACAAGTATTTTAAAATGGCCTCTACTTATCAATGTAAACATTCTACCTTTTTAGGAAAGAAAAGACTTAGGCTCAGAAGCCCCCACCCCCACCCCTGAATACCTTACCTCCTCCCTCCCTTCGATTTTTAAAAATAATTTTTAAAATTGATTTTAAAAACCTGACCAGGTGGTGGCACAGTGGATAGAGTGTCAGACTGGGATGCAGAGGACCCAGGTTCTAAACCCCGAGGTCGCCAGCTTGAGCGTGGGCTCATCTGGTTTGAGCAAAGCCCACCAGCTTGGACCCAAGGTCGCTGGCTCAAGCAAGGGGTGACTCGGTCTGCTGAAGGCCCGCGGTCAAGGCACATATGAGAAAGCAATCAATGACCAACTAAGGTGTCACAACAAAAAACTGATGATTGATGCTTCTCATCTCTCTCCGGTCCTTTCTGTCTGTCCCTGTCTATCCCTCTCTCTGACTCTCTCTCTGTCTCTGTAAAAAAAAAAAAAAAGAAATTGATTTTGAGAGAGGGAGATGAGCAGGAGGAAGAGAGAGAGAGAGAAACATCGATTTGTTGTCCCACTAATTTATGCATTCATCTGTCACTCTCACATGTGCCCTGACTGGGGATTGAACCCGCAATCTTGGCATATCGGGATGATACTGAGCTACCTGGCCAGGGTAAAATTTCCTTCCAATTTTTCTTTTTTTTCCTCCTAATTTTTTGATACTTAACTATTATGTTTAGTTCTTCTGAACTTCTTTCTTGCCATCAACATTTGAAAGTATTTCTAATTCCTCACAGAGTCCATGAGATTATGGGTGCCCTTCACTCTCCCTTCCATTTCTCTTTCCTGTCCCACTCTCCGCTTCTGTCAGGTATATCTTTAGTGTCACCTGGCCAAGGGTGATGGACACCACTTACAGTCAATGTGTGACACCATGTAAGAACGGTATGCTTATAGGTTAGTTCTAAGAGTGCGATGTCAGGACATAGGGCCTACATTGCGTGACTAGGTCAAGTTTGTCGACCTCTGACCCAGTCTATCTGGACAGTGCTAGGACTGGAGGTCTTGGATGAGTGCCATTAAGTGGCCGCTTCCTGTTCTGTCCTCCACCCCAAAGGTGCCGACAGTCGCCAGCCTCTGAGAACGGCCCCCGTGATCCCTGTCTCTTAGTTTCCACATCTGGTACAGCTCCTGCCCTCACAGGACAGGGCCACATGTGTCACCAGGGTGGAGGCGATGACATGTGAGTTCCACGCCGACATCGTCAAAGACATCGATTGCAGCTTCTGTTCCGGTTCCCTTTCCTTGAGATCACTCCCTCCCTCTGGGGGAAGCCAGCTTTCACGTTCTGAGGGACCCCCGGGAAGCCTGTCGGAGAAATGCACGTGGGGAGAAACGGAAGCCTTTTGCCCCCAGTCCTGTGAGTGAAGCCTCAGGTGGCTGCAGTCTCGGCCAACTGTGTAAGCATTTCTGTGCCCGCGCTGCCCAGTAAAGCTGCTTTGAATTTCTGACTCTCAGACATTATGACATAATAAATGTTTGTTGTTTCAAAGATCTTATTTATTGATTTGACAGAGAGAGGAGAAAAATCAACCCACAGTTGCCTCACTTTAGTTGCTCATTGGTTGCTTTGTGGTTTGTCCCGTGACCGGGCAAGCCCAGGGTTTCCAACCGACAACCTCAGCGTTCTAGGTTGAAGCTTTTCCCACTGCTCCGCCACCGGCCAAGCTAAATGTTTATTGTGTTAAACTGCTAAGTTTGCCTGACCTGTGGTGGTGTGGTGGAGAGTTGTCAACTTGGAGCATTGGGGTTGCTTGTGCGAAGCCCCAGGCTTGCCCAGGTCAAGGTACATATAAGAAGCACCTAGGACAGGGGTCCCCAAACTCTGGCCCGGCCGGCGGGCCGCATGCGGCCCCCTGAGGCCATTTATCCGGCCACCGCCGCACTTCCAGAAGGGGCACCTCTTTCATTGGTGGTCAGTGAGAGGAGCATAGTTCCCATTGAAATACTGGTCAGTTTGTTGATTTAAATTTACTTGTTCTTTATTTTAAATATTGTATTTATTCCCGTTTTGTTTTTTTACTTTAAAATAAAATATGTGCAGTGTGCATAGGGATTTGTTCATAGCTTTTTTATAGTCTGGCCCGCCAACGGTCTAAGGGACAGTGAACTGGCCCCCTGTGTAAAAAGTTTGGGGACCCCTGACCTAGGAGTTGATGCTGCCTGTTCCACCCCTCTCCCTTCCTCTCTTTCTCCTCTCTGTAAAAATCAATAAACAAAATCTTTAAAAACTAAAAATAAATACACTGATAAGTTTTGGGGTACAGTGTTATGCAGAGGTAGATAATAAATGCCACATTCAAATGAAAAAGGACATTGGTACCTGTGTACTTCTATACGTATACGTTCACACGTAGGATTTTATACACACACGCATTGTTTTGTTACTAGACAAAGCATTTATGGACTTCCACAGATTGTATTTGTGTGAATATCTATGACTGGAATTATCCTACCTGTGGAAGAGAGTGTTATACATTCATATATATCTCTATATCTTTTGCATTTCCTTCTGATAGGAAGGAGGAAAAAAAAAATCTGAGCATATTTCAGTCTTTCCTGCGGCACCTGCTTTGTCTTTTACAAATGGAGATTGTTAGGCGGAGAGAACGGGTCGGAACTCCTTCTCAAGTTGTTGGACAGATGTGTCTGGGCCGCAGTCTGTACATCTCCAACCCAGAGTATAAACTAGAGGGGCTAAGTCATACGCCGGGTACTTCTGGTCGGCATAAAGCATGAGACGTGGAAAAGAAGAAAGGAAAGCTGATGGAGAGAAAGACAGGGAGAAGGGACAGAAGTCAGAAAGTGAAGAAATCCCCAGTGGCCGTTGGTGCTCCCCAGCACATTCCTCTGGTTCTGACCCTCTTCTAAGCTCCAGGACAATGCTGGTTACCTGGTCAAGGTCACTGTGCAAGCCCATGACCTGCTTGAGGCCATCAGTAAATACTCAGCTCTCAGCCTGCAAATCAGGTACTGACCACCGCAGATTCAGCCTCCGTGAAATTGGGGTGAGACTGGCAGAGAAATGAATAAACTATCTCTTTACACCTCCCCCAAAAGGGTTAGTTAGCCAAGGCCTCAAAACAGTATGTGTCTCTTGTTTTTATATTACCATGTGTAGAGCATGTGCTGTGAGTAATCCCCCTTGGACTGTGAGATTTTATTAGCCTGTATCGTCATAGTTTTATCTGAGAGGGTAAACTCCTAAGGTTGAAATCTGGAGGCCAGATTCCCGGGCTGCCGCTTTCAGGATCAAACTGTCCAGTGTCAGGACTAGTTTCCAGGCCTGGCTAGTCTAAGCAGAAGCTTGTTTTATGAAGATGTTTATCATGTTTATCAAACTGTAAATCACAAATATGACCAAAAATCAAGACCACATCTCATAATCTTAATAGCACGAATGAACAGACAAAATACCTGAGAATTCCTGAGAAATCTACTTTGCTTGCTGGCCATCAATCTGAGAGGGGTACATTACGGAAACCTGGTTTTTGTAAGAGAAGAGAATGTGTGTGCAGAGAAGGTGTATTTTAAAGGTCGATTCTGGTTCAACAGTTTCTTAGGTGAGACACCAAAAGCAAAAGCAACAAAAGAAAAAAAAAGATAAATTGGACTTCATCAAAATGAAAAATTTTTGTGCTGCAGCAACTGCCACCAAGAAAGGGAAAAAACAACTAACAGAACGAGAGAAAATACTTTCAAATCAAATATTTGATAACAGACTTATAGCTAGAAGAAAGAACTCCTACACCTCAATAAATAATAATATATAACAAAATAATAATAACAAAACAATCGACAGGGTTTGCTTAAAGCAAACATAAGCCTTTTACTGAAGAACTACAAGCCTGGGGCTTGACCACCCACCGTGACCTGCTTTCCCAGTCGGGGGCATGATCAGCTTGTCCTGTTGTACGGTATTTTCATGGACCCCTTGTACGGTATTTTTATGTCCACAACGATGTTATTTTTAAAAAAAGTTCTTCCATGGTGATGATCACAGATAAAACTCAGCCAGATCAAGCAGACAAGACCCAGGGCTAAGTATATAAATATATAGAGATATAGATAGATAGATAGATATTTAAACAAATGTCATTAACTACTTGGAATCTCCCATTTTACCTTGTGAGTTTTCCACACAGTTATCATTGTGTGAAAGTCAATCAGGGAAGCACCAGCAAAACCCTAGCTTTAAATACTGCTCCCAAAAATTAGGGGATATTTCAACACTTCATATTCATGTTGCAATATCCTCTCATTTTTGTGAGCAGTGTATTTCCAGGTTAGCAATCATTTGGAAACCTCAGGAATTCCATCCTTTGTTTCTGGACAATTTATACCGAAGGGTGTGGGTATCAATTATTCTTTTGGCTCAAGGGTGAAAAAACGTACGGGCGGTACCAGAATCTATTTTGAGTTTACCTACTAAAGAGTTGTAATTTGGGGACCCAACAAAATTCTAAAATGTTATCACAGAGAGTGACCCATAAGGAGTATTATTAGGCTTTGCTTTCAGTCCAGTTTTGACTTTTGATTACCTAATACTACACGTTTTCATTAGCACGTTATAGCTGTGAAAAAGGGGACTGAAAAGGCTCTCTGGTGCCTAGGACTTGTGACTCAGTGGCCAACGTCCCCCTCTTCCCATTTCGAGGACAGAGGTCTGGGGCCCTGGGGGATCCTAACAGAAATCGCGTTCGGAAGAGGTAAAAAAAAAAAAATCCACGCGGCAGGAGGGGTGTGTCCTTCCCGAAGTCGTCGTTAGCAGCGTCGCGAGGTTATCTCTGACCTTGCTCAGAGCGTGGGGACCGCTCAGCTGCCCGCGCACGTGGCGAGGCGGGGACAGAGCCACGTGGGGCCCCAGGGAGCCAGCCCCCGCCGCACGCTGTTTAAACCCCGGACACTGGACGTGAATTCCCAGCTTGTGCGTGGAGGACACCGGAACGCTGAGCCCCCCGAAGGGACAAGCCATTAGCTCCTTAGGAGTAACACTGTAACGAAATACAATCAATTCCGGATACCTCTCGCCCCGCCCACTCTCCGCCCGCGGGTTTAGCCCCGCCTCCCCGCCCCGCGTCGGAGAGGCGCAAGAGAACCCGGAAAAGCGATTCCATCCGGGTGCTTTGCCAGGGAGGGCACGGGGCGTGGCCTTATGATGACAAGGGTGGGCGGAGCCAACTCTGAGACCCTCGACTTCCGGACGGAGGAAGTAGGGAAGGCATGTCCCCGCCCCAAGAACTCTCCATTTTGAAAAAGAGGGGGGCTCTCTATCCTCAAACTCCCCTTTGAGGCGGAAATACGCGACTAAGCAGTTTCACCTCAAACGCTGTTTCTATGAAGTTCTGTTCGCACTCCCTCCTCCTGCGCTTCTCTCCCCTCCCTCCTAGGTAACCGTGCCGACCTACCGGGCCCAGGCTGTTCTCCCCCCCGCCCGCTGCTTCCGCCTAGATGGTAGGCCCCGCGGAGGGCGCAGGCGCAGCGTGCGCGGGGCGGTGCCGCCGAGGGGCGGGTGACGCAGCGGCGTCGCTGCCATTTTAAGTTGTTTGTTCTGGCTTCTCGGGTTCAGACGCGACTCTGCCCGGACCCGGGAGGCGCCGAGGCCGCCGCCGCCGCCGCGGACGCTCGCCTTCCGCTCGGCTGTCCCCGCGACCCCGCTATCCTGCAAGCCGCCGCCGCGGGCCAGGAGGACTCGGAGCAGATGCTTGAGCTGCCATAACTTGACTCGCCGGCAGAGCTTAGCGCAGGGCTCCCTCCCTCCCTCCCTCCGTCCGTCGCTTCCTTCTGTCTCTCTCTCTCTCCCCGCCTCTCCCTCTCTCTCCCGCCGCCGTCCCGTCCTCTCTCCGCCCGGGCGCCGAAGCCAGACTATGGGTCCCAGGCAGGGGCTGCGTGGCGGCAGCAGCGCGGGCGGCCCGGCCCCAGTGCGCGCCGCCGCGGCCATGGCGGGGCTCCGTTGGCTGCTGGTCTTCTCTTGACATGGCTCCTGCCCGAGCCGCGAGCAGCGCCCCCGCCGCCACTTCCGCCGCCGCCGCCTCCGCGCCCGCGGGCTGCGGCTAGAGGGCCCGCCCGCCCCGCGCCCCGGCCCCGCCCCGCGCCGCGCGGCCGCGCCCCCGCCCTGCACCATCCACACCCGGGAAACATGCTCTGTCCCACGTGAGCGCTCCGCCGGACAGCCGGGCACTCCGTTTCTTCTCTGGGGGGTGGGGTGGGGTCGGGTGGGCCTCCTTCCAAAAGTCACTAATAGTCACGCAACTCTTTTTTTTCTTTCTTTTTTTTTTTTTTTTTTGCCCCCACGAGTCCTTCCCCTTTCTCTCCGGTTCCGCCTCCTCCTACCTACCTACCTACCTACCTACCTGTCTACCCACCCGGGCGGGGTATGGTCTCCACGATGACATGAGACAGAACCCGAGTGATCCCGTGTCTCCCGTGGCGCGAGCGAGTCGCTGCGGCTGAAGGCCGAGGGCGGGAGGCGGGCCTGGGGCGGCAGGTGGCAGGTGGGCCCCCGGCTCGGCCTGGATTGGGGAGAAGAACCCGCCGCCTTTTAGCCTCGGCGATGCCCACGGGTTCGGTCGGGGCGAAGCGCTAGGGAAGGCTCCCTGCCGGAGGAACCGCTCCATTCCGTTCGGGACCCCCTCGTCCCGCCCTGTCCCGTCCCCTCCTTCTGCCATCATGCTTCTGGGCAGCAGCGTGAGCCGCCGGCCGGTGAAAATGGGGGTGCTGGGGACGTTGGAAGCGACTCCGCTGTCTTTTCTCCTGGCTCCTCTGGGCGGCAGCTGCCCGCCCCCGGTCTACACTGTAGTGAATTGCAGGGAAACCCTGAACCTCTCCCCGTCCTCGACCGCTGTCGCCCCTCTCTCCTGGCTCAGCACCCCGGGTCATCAATAGCAGCCACTGACAAGACAGCAGTAGTGAAACCTGAAATAACTAGGAATTCATTAGGTGCTGCGGCCATGGGTCTGGCTGGGTAAATCCAATTGGCTATTTCAGTTTCATTCACCTTCCCTGTTGGTGTTTTTTGGGGGGAGGATTTTAGGTGTGGGGGAGTGTTTTTTTCTTTCTGTTTTCCCTTTTTCTTCCATTTCATTTTTTGGGGGGAGGGAGTTATTTGGAAAGCAAGGATTACACCCCTCCCTGTTCCTTTTCATTGTCTTTTGTCTAAAAAGAGGGGGGAAAGCCCAGATGGGTTCTAAGGATTGGACTGGTGTCAGCTGGGTTTTATTGCGCACCTAAGTCTTGGTAGCAGGCTTTTCGTTTACCCCCGAAGCCTTAATTTTGGCGGTTAAGCCAGATGTGTTTTTCAAAAAATTAGTTCCAGTATTTTCTCCTCTTGCTTTCCTTCCTCCTCTTCCTTTTTCCCGTCCCGCCCTAAACGTTATTGTCCAAACATGACTGGACGGCACCTTTGGTTTCTTGACCCTGTAATATGACAGTCTGCTAATATTGCCAGAAGGTGCAATTTTTGGGTTACAGTCGTGATTTTAGCAATTCAATCATATTAGCAGGGAGGAAAAAAAATGACTTGTTTCTGTTGTACTTGAGTCTTAAGAAAAAGTGCCCATAGTTTAGTGACAATTTCCAAAGGCTTTAGTACCACCTGTGTTTCAAAATGGGGGACCCAAACTCCCGGAAGAAACAAGCTCTGAACAGACTACGTGCTCAGCTTAGGAAGAAAAAAGAATCTCTAGCTGACCAGTTTGACTTCAAGATGTATGTTGCTTTTGTGTTCAAGGAGAAGGTAATTTAAAGTTCTTAATGTGAGTGAGCACAAGGGGTTTTGTAAGTTGTTAAAGTGGTTGGCAGAAGTCTCCTTTGTATGCCTTGATCTTCGTCCCTGGGGGAGTTCCTGACTCCAGTAGTTTGGATATAACTGAATGGAGGCCTGGTCCTGGCTAGTTTGCAGGCACCTCTAAAGCTCAGGGTCTGCTTCCAATTAACATGGGGTGGGCAGCATTGTAAAACTTTCTCTATGCTTTGCAGTAATTTCATGTCCAGTTAGGTAGAGAACCTTATAACTGAGTTTAAAGATTGTCTGATGTAAAGTATGTAAATATTTGACTGAAAGTGGTAAGTTGGAACCAGAATGTTAAAAAGCACTCTTCAAGTCTGGGATATGTAGGTATCTTATGTAATGAAATAGAATGCACTTTAGTGTTTGGGAGCAGTTAAATGCATAAATGGTTAATTTGTGTAGATGTGCAGTTTATGACCATTCTAAGTGAAATAGGAAGTTTAAGTTTTTGGAGCCTTAATCAGAATTCTATAGTTAAATAGTAAATAATGACTTGAGTTACCAAGGGGAAACATTTTATTACAACCTAAAATAACGGTATCTATTTGACATGATATTAGGATTTTTGCGCTTAAATGAAATATCTTAGTGTATCGATTTGGAAGTTCCCCAGGTTTGAACCCAACACTCAGCTCTTAAAGGTCATGTGTCAAAGTGCTCTGCTGCTAGAGTATAGAAGGCTTTGTTCGGTGTTTTCAGAAGTAGTCTGTTCTGAGTGGCTTGTTCCAAGCTTGGTAGTCCTAGCAATTTATTTTTCCATTCTCTTTTTCTCTCTTTTTCTCTGCCTCTTTTGAGTAAGCTGACTGAAGAATTGATGAGATCAGATTTTAGTTGAAGATACTCTAGTGCAGGTTCTCTAGAAATCAAGATGTAGCTGGTGAGGATCGGTTGGGAAGGTGCCGCAGTACCACCGGTTCTTTAACCTGAGGACATCTGTACCTGCAGAGCTGGTCCCAGGCACTGGTCTGAGTAGTTCATGAATTTTATAATCAGAGGTCGGAGAGCATTGACACTTGTAGTTATAATATCGAGATGGAAATTGGCCCATTAAGGAGTAAAACAATATATTTTGAGTAGCGTTTTAAACTGCTGACATTTTACTTTTAACTTTGTAGAACCAGTTGAATGAAATCATATCAAGAGTAAACCTTTTCTTTAACCTTAGGGGTACTGATATTTGTTTCTCACAGCATTTAAGAAGTATTCTAGAATAAATGCTTGTTGTGGATAGGTGACGTTATGAAGCCGTGTGGGTAAACATTCTGATAGCAGCCTGTGTGGGGCAGGGGGAGGATGGGAGGGTTGGCCTGGATGAAAATCTGTCTTCAGTACAGAAATTTCCTTTAAAAATTTTGCTGAGTTAGAATAAAGATACAGGACATTATAATATGAACTGAGTGTTAAAAAAAGTGCTACCATTGTGTTAATATACCTTTTTATTCTTTTTAGAAGAAAAAATCAGCACTTTTTGAAGTGTCTGAGGTTATTCCAGTCATGACTAACAATTACGAAGAAAACATCCTGAAAGGTGTGCGGGACTCCAGCTACTCCTTGGAGAGCTCCGTGGAGCTCCTACAGAAGGACGTGGTCCAGCTCCACGCTCCACGCTACCAGTCTATGCGCAGGGTGAGCTCTGGCTTGAAGTCTTGATTTGGTAGCGTTAGCGAGTCAGGCTTGCATTTTCCCCTCTAAAATAGGCAGTTACCGTGGTCATGAATCTCTTTAAAAGTTGATTTCAAATAAAATGTAGGTGACTTCTTAGGTGGTTTTATGCTGATAGTGGTGTGCATTATTGCGGTAATGTTTTATAGTACTATTCATTGGTTTTCTTTTTTATGGAAGAAATAACATGCCCTTAAAAAACTTAAAGTAGAAGATACTATTGCCACCAACCGTCTAAGCTTCTGCGGCTTCTTGAAAGTCAGTCTGGTATAGTTGTAGAAGAGAACCCCACCATCAGGGGTGGTGTCGGGAGGAGGCCATGAACTAGTCTGAAGGGTTTATTGGCCTCGGGAAATTAATACACTAGACTAGGGTGATAAGGAGAATTATAAGAAGGTAGTGTTCATATCAGAAGCCCCAAGACATCTTTGCTTAAATATATATAGTTCTGATTTTGAAGAGTAGAAATAAAAAGTGCGGGGACTTAAAAAAGACAAAGAATCAGAGCTGGTGCGTTTAGGCTTCGATGGAGGGACCTTGTTGAGGGACTAGACTGACTCGACAAGATAGAAGTTAGAATCAGGTCCCGAGCTGTGAGCTGTGCAGCTATATGACGGTCACGTCTCACATGTAACGGTATACAGTGGATCTTTTGCACTGTGTAGTGTTTCTATAATCAAACCATCTAATTTGTGACATTGCCTGTCTCTCTAAAAATTATTTTCTTCTTGTTTTTATTTTTGTCGTTTTATAGGACGTGATTGGCTGTACTCAGGAGATGGATTTCATTCTTTGGCCTCGGAATGACATTGAAAAAATTGTCTGTCTCCTGTTTTCTAGGTGGAAGGAATCTGATGAGCCTTTTAGGCCTGTTCAGGTATTTTATTCTAAAATTAGTGGTGAGCACCTCAAGTGAAAACTGGAATAGAATCTACCTTAAAGTCCTGGGGTGTACTTTCTCAGAAGGTTTATTTTGGGTCCCAGACTTTTGAATGTTGTGATGCAGTAGGAAAATACATTTGCCTTAGAGTCTCTGGAGTGAGCTGGTGGTTCTCAGCTCCCCAAAGTGTCTGAAATTGTGGCCTGAGGAAATCTTGTGAGGTAGACGTGTGTTGATTTAAGGAGGGGTGCATGCATGACGTTAGCGAGACCTCTCCACCTGTGTCCTGTGCACTCCTGACCTTCCGGCGGTGGAACTTTCTGTGGTGAAGAGAATGTTCTTTATAATTAGCAGCCGTATCAGCTAGCAGGTTGGACAGCACGGCAGTGTGTATGTGTGTGCGGTACAATGTTTCACGTTGTGTAATACCTGTGGTGACATAGAAATGTTGTGTTTTTAATTAGGCTAAGTTTGAGTTTCATCACGGTGACTACGAGAAACAGTTTCTGCATGTACTGAGCCGCAAGGACAAGACTGGAATTGTTGTCAACAACCCAAGCCAGTCTGTGTTTCTCTTCATTGACAGACAGCACTTGCAGGTGAGCACTGACCACTTAGGGCAGGGGTCCCCAAACTACAGCCCGCGGGCCGCATGCGGCCCCCTGAGGCCATTTATCCGGCCCCACCACACTTCCGGAAGGGGCACTTCTTTCATTGGTGGTCAGTGAGAGGAGCATAGTTCCCATTGAAATACTGGTCAGTTTGTTGATTAAAATTTACTTGTTCTTTATTTTAAATATTGTATTTGTTCCCATTTTGTTTTTTTTACTTTAAGATATGTGCAGTGTGCATAGGGATTTGTTCATAGTTTTTTTTATAGTCCAGCCCTCCCAACGGTCTGAGGGACAGTGAACTGGCCCCCTGTGTAAAAAGTTTGGGGACCCCTGACTTAGGGGGTAATTTTAAATGCTTATTGATTATCAAACTGTTTTGTGCCAGTTACTTGATTCTGTTTTGCACCTTGAACAGTGCATTATAATTTTTTAAATTGAGTTTATTGAGGTGACACTAGACAACAGAATTGTGTGGGTGTCAGGTGCCCAGTTCTACAGCATGTTGTCTGCATGCTGGACTGTGGGTCCGCCACCTCCAGAACACTGCATTGTAAGAACAAGAAGCAGAGCTGGGCTGACCCTAGTACAGTGGTCCCCACACTTGGCTACATGTTTAGAACTGGCTGGAGAGCTTTTATTATTTTTTATTTTTTATTTATTTTTTTTTTAATTTTCTTTATTCATTTTAGAGAGGAGAGAGAAAGGGAGAGAGGGAGACAGAGAGGGAGAGAAAGAAGAGAGAGAGACAGAGAGAGAAGGTGGGGAGGAGCTGGAAGCATCAACTCCCATATGTGCCTTGACCAGGCAAGCCCAGGGTTTCGAACCGGCGACCTCAGCATTTCCAGGTCGACGCTTTATCCACTGCGCCACCACAGGTCAGTGGCTGGAGAGCTTTTAAAAGGCATGCATCCAGTGGACAGAGTTTGAAAAATGCTACCCTAAAACTTTTCTGTGAAGAGCATGGTCAGCAGATGAGTGTCACCTGAGAACTTGTGTCTGTCGTCTCAGGAGTGCCCCTCCTGCTCAGTCAGAGTCTGCGTTCCGAACAGAATCCTAGGTGACTGGTCATGTTAAGTTTTGAGAAGCACTGGCCTGTTTCAAGGAAAATAAACACCTAAGGGATTAGGCATATTGTATTTAAAGGTCCATTTGTGTTTCAAATAAGCACTTCCAATTAAAGCAGCAGTTCAGATATTCTGAATTAGTTATTATTTTAAGAACATTGTTTATTCTCATCACCTTAACCTGAATGTCCTCACTTAGTTTATAATAGACCCTTTATTATTAACCTCTATGGAAAAGGGCTAGACCAGAGGGTGAGATTGGATGGACAGTTGGTAGGGGCCCACGCCTGGACTCGGGGCTTCACGCAGGCGTGGAAGCGACTGGCTGGGGCCTGTTCTTTCTGTTAAAGTTTATAATAGATCCTTTGTTATTAACCTCTATCGAAAAGGGCTAGAACAGAGGGTGAGATTGGACGGACAGTTGGTAGAGGCGCACGCCTGGACTCGGGGCTTCACGCAGGCGTGGAAGTGACTGGCTGGGGCCTGTTCTTTCTGTTCAAGTCTGAGCAAATGATATTTACAAGTTTGTAACATTTAAATGAAAAATAAAGGCCATCTTTTTTAGAGGCTCTACAGTGAAAAGGTGAACTTGGAAGACAGGTGTGATTTATCTGGTAATACTATGGCTTTCTTTATCTGGTATCTGCTGAGATCTTTTTTTTTACCTATTTCTATTTCTGGTTTTCCCCTCACTTCCACTCTCACCATATCTGCTGTCTTCATACAAAACTGCTCTTCAAATCGGTCTCCATGAAATGCCTTTACCCGAATTTCTTTTAGGAAGTAGTCTATGGTTGACTTGACATTTATTCTGCATAAATTCTTGAAATATTTCTTTGTAGTCTTGCTTGTTTAGTTTTCCCAAATTTCCTGTGGCAGAGTTCTGAACTCTGACCTCTAAGGGTGGGGCCACCCCTGATCCCTTAACTCTGTCACTGTGTAAGTGCTCAGTCACCTGTGGGAGGTGGACTGCACGTGGCCGCCGATTGCTTGCGTTTAAGCCAATTATTTATTAAGAGTATGAAAACTTGTCTCCTTACAGACTCCAAAAAACAAAGCTACAATCTTCAAGTTATGCAGCATCTGCCTCTACCTGCCCCAGGAGCAGCTGACCCACTGGGCCGTCGGCACCATAGAGGACCACCTCCACCCTTACATGCCGGAGTAGGTGCCGGCCAGCAGGCGGCGCGAGACGTCCGAGTGCAGCAGCCGTTTTTCTTGTTTTCTCACCACTTTAATTCTTTCAGAGGGTAAAGAAAATGGACTCATGCACAGAACACTATGCATTTTGAAACTTGTTCATCCTGGATTTTTTTTTAATCATTTATATCTCAGAACTTGAAAAGGTTAGATGTCTTCTGCACGGACTGTGAAGGAAGGTGCCCTGCGTCTTGCTGCCCTGCGTCAGCTCCTGTGTGAAGAGAGGACTGCGTCCCGGCCCTGCGCCCTGCTCCCCAAGGCCGGAGCGTGGCCACTCAGTGCTCCCGTCTCCGTCTGTGCTGCGAGCCTCTGACACCTGTCGTCAGGATTTAGAGGGTGGGGAGTGAGGGTAACAGTTATAAGTAACATGTTAAAAACTTAATAGCTTTGCTATAATCACCATTGTTCCTGAACACGGTCAGATTCATTCTAATGACCAGAAGTGGTTAAAAAGAAATTAAACCACGGGAAAGAAATTTTAAATGGGAAAAAGAAAAGCATCTCTTTGTAGGCATTTTTCTTGCCTTCAGTTTAACTGGGCCATGTCTGTTTCCTGGTACTCATAAATGTATTTTATTTCCAGATCTCTTTCCCCAGGTTGCTGGTCTAAAAGTATTCTGCTGTGTGGACACAGCAAGACCCAGAGAAGCAGATCTGGAGCTCGGAGTAGCTAGCGCAGCTGTGAAACAGACTTGAGCATGGCTGCAGAAACCACGATAGGTAGAGGACTTACCTTTTGGTTTTTGTTTTGTTTTCTGATTTTAAGGAGATTTTATTACAAAGAAAAAAATTTCAGTGAATTTGCAGAAATACTGGTCTCTACACCATCTAAAAGAAAAACTTCCGGAGGTTTTTTTGGAGTAGAAAAAGTTATTAAAGTTGGAATCTTAAATTGTAAAACAACCATTGAGTATCAAAGTTATGAAAGCAGAACTCATTTTGTGCAATGAACATAAGGGAAGACTACTATATAGTTTTTTGTTTTTGTTTTTTTTCTTTTAAAAGAAGAGAAGCTTTGCTTAAGGGTTGCATATACTTTATTGGAGTAAATCTGAGTGATCCTACTCCTTTGGAGCGAAACTTAGTGCTTACTGGTTTCCAATTGTATTTAGCTTCTGGTTGGAATTTGAAAAAATGAAAACCTAAATAAAATAGGTGAAAGTTCCCTGACTTTTCAGGTGAATACACAAAACTTGAAGTGGTAACTTCTTTCCGAAGTCTCTGGGTAGGTGTTCCTGATGGCCTTGGGGGTGGCATTGCGAGTTCATGGCTAAACAGTAAAATCAGAAGAGGAAAATGGCTGCTGCGTGGCAATGTTAACAAGAGTAGGAATCCAGGATATTCTGTCAGCCTGGCCTGTTATACCTTCATGGAAAAGAAAAAATACCAGTCCCAAAATGCTTTGACATGTTTCCTAGTCAGTGAATTTGAAATGACGCTCTCACCGTGGACCAAGGTCAGGTAGTGTTCTGAGCCGTCTTAGGCTTAACAACCCTGCACAGGCAGATGGAAGCTTGCCCGGGCTCCCAGTGGGATGACCAGGGCAGGGTGTATAGGGGCCTGGCTCCTACCTGACTTACTCTGTCACATTACACTCGTCACTACTCAACAAGTCAGGCAGTGCAGCAACCAGTGGTTTTAAGGTTTTATTTTAGAATAAATTTTAAAAAGAGCAATACAGAAAGCTTCTGTATACCCTTGACTCACATTTAGTCTGTAACATTCGTCACATTTGTTTTCGTTGTCTTTTTGCATATGTTTACACACATTTGAACACTTGGTCTGGTGGCACTTCGTGCATGCATCCCAATTCCTTACCCCTTGGTACGTAGGTCCCACAGGAAGGTTCTCAAACTCAGGCAATGTAACAGACACACACTTGAACCTACCATCCGTATTCCGCAGGAGCCCCTTGTCCTCACATCCTTGAGGGGTTTCCCAGCCCCCTACAATACAGGATCACTGCACTCACTTGTCACGTCTCTGGTCACCTCTCGAACAGTTCCTTAACCTTCGCCAGCCTCAGCATATTTGAAGAGTACAGGCCAATTTCTAAAACAGGAAAGTTGAGCCTCTTGCATTTTGAGTTGTTTCTTCTGGGTGTGATTTGGACTGTGCATTCTGGCCAGAGCCCAATGTCTGACTTGACTGTTCCCAAGTTCACATTCAGAGGTTCACTGTCCGTTGTCTTTGTGTCAATTCTGATGGGTCCTAGGTGGCATTTCTACTCTGTAGCCTTAACTGTTTCCCCACTTGCACTTAAGCAGTCTGAGGGCAACCAGCAGACTTCCTGCGCCTTCCCAGGAGTGTGTCCACGCTGTTTGCCTTTTGTGGCAGCCACACCTGTGTTGGTATAGACTCCCTCCCATGAACCACCTTCTGTAAGGAAGCCCTCCCACACACCGAAACTGGATGGGCTCTTTCCTTCTGACTTGAAGGCACACCCCTCATTTTCTTGACCACTCCCTTTCAGGCACAAGAAACATTCAGCCTGGAAACAGCTGCTTCTCCAAGGAGCCCAGGTCCCTGTGGGGGGTTGACAAATCGGGGTCTGGGCCCTGTGCTCACGGCTGCCGTGCAGTCCCCTCTGTCCCAGCAGCAGACAGCGTGTGTCCTAACAGGAGAGCCTGCGTTTCCACACTCACTAAAGGTTCCTTTCCTTTCGCTCTTTAGTTAGTCCTGGTGTTCCTTGAGGCCCGCAGCCCCGGAAATGGGATGTTAAAAGTGCCCCAGGTGTTAACAACCAAGTATCACACATGATTAAACACTATGAAGAGGCTTAAAATAAAAACACGCCCCACCCCACAGCCCCCTTGGGCTCTGCCTCTTTCCTAAAGAATTTCTTGGCCACTGGCAGTAGTGCTGATTTATTTGGAAGATTGCATTTCAGTGGATTTACATCCGGTGCTCCTGGTTGGGTTTCCTGAGGCCACAGGCTGCTGTCACTTCCCCAGGTGCTTTGTGTGTCTGCCCTGGGCCACCAGCTTCCCGGTGGCTTTGTTGGTCAGGTCCACGGAAGCAAAGGCCAGCGTCCTCCCTTGCTTCAGAATGTGAGCTGTGATGACTATGTCCTCTCCTATTTTCGCTGGTGACAAGTACCTTGAAAGGGAACACATTTTCATACAATGAACAGCAAGTTGGGTTTTTTTCACAGAAGGACAAATAGGGACAGGCAGGAAGGGAGAAAAGAGAAGCATCAATTCTTCATTGAGGCTACTTGATTATTCATTGATTGCTTTCTGTCATGTTTGACCAGAGGGCTACAACATAGTGAGTGACCCCTTGCTCAAGCCAGTGACCTTAGGCTCAAGCCAATGACCTTTGGGCTCAAGCCAGTAACCATGGGGTCGTGTCTAGGTTCCCATGCACAAGCTAGCGACCTCGGGGTTTTGAACCTGGGTCCTCCCTGTCCCAGTCCAATGCTCTATCCCAGGGGTCCCCAAACTTTTTACACAGGGGGCCAGTTCACTGTCCCTCAGACCGTTGGAGGGCCGCCACATACAGTGCTCCTCTCACTGACCACCAATGAAAGAGGTGACCCTTCTGGAAGTGTGGGAGCCAGATAAATGGTTTCAGGGGCCGCAGTTTGGGGACACCTGCTCTATCCACTGTGTCACTGCATGATCAGGCACAGCCAGTAGTTTTTAAAAGGGAAAGTGGTATGCGTCCCAGAACACCATTTTGTTAAACTATTTCTAGGAGTGAAATTAGGAACCATGTCCTTGAGCTTTCTGGCCTGGCTAAGTTGAGGAGCTGGTCCCCCACCACACTGGTGTCCCTCCCCATAAACACGGGAAGGGCTTTTCTTAGTGCCCCTCCCTTGTGCACTGTTTGCCACTGTACATTTCCTGGAGCTGTCATCTAATCTGAACCCCAGGTGAAGTATTACTGGCTGTTACTGTGTCCTATCAGTACTTAGAACTTACTCTACAATGACTATAGAAAGATTACGGGAATTAACATAGGTCCTTGTAATCCTGGTCATGAAATCTGTATGTATTTCTTTCCTGTGGGTTAGGTGGCAAAAGCAAACGGACACTAAGTGCCTGGACCCTGCTCTTCTTCGGGGAGGCCTGGGCGACAGTGCCAGTGAGCGTCGGAGCTGAGTCGTGTCCACCCGGACCGGAGCGGTCCCTGAGGCGGCCTGCCCTGGGGTGCTGCCCCTGCACAGCATGTCTGTGCCTCAGGGAGATGCCCTGGGTCACCACCTGGACCAGTGCTGTCACCTTGTCACAAGGGGATGATGTCTGCATGAAGGTATCTCCAACTTGTCTTTGAGTTTTAGTCAGTACTTGTCAGGACTATGAAACACAAGCCATGAGTCCATGGTGATGTTTTTCCCACCAGCCTCTGCGAGAGGCTAGATGTTTGCTTTGCTAAACGTTTTTGGATCACCCCCTTGACTGCCAGTACACAGAGTACTCAGAAATCAGTTCCTCTGCTTCTAGAGGCCAGGGACCCTGGTAGAGCAAACCTCGAGCCACACTTACACCCGGTGCAGCCCGGCCACTTACGTTATGTTCATGTCCACGCTGACACCCGGCTCGGCCCTCTCTGAGCACAGCAGAGCCATGGTTGATATGCAGTCCACCAGGGTGGCGGTCAGCCCTCCGTGCAGGGTGCCTATCTTGTTGGTGTGCTCCTCCTCCACTCTGAGCTCACAGGTCACCTTCTCAGGGGTCGCAGAGATGACAGTCACCTTCACGTATGAGAAAGGGACGGCAGCATTGTAAGCTGTTAGAAAAGCTCAAACAGCCCATCAAAAGCTGTCACCAGATTAAACGGGGTTGCCCCAGAAAACTGATTCAGAAAGTCAGATATCCATCTCCAACAGAAGTTAACCCAAAAACCCTTTTTGTTTTGTTTTGTTTTTTTAAAGGGCATTTTTATTTTTTTTTTTTAGGTATTTTTCTGAAGCTGGAAACGGGGAGAGACAGCCAGACAGACTCCCGCATGCGCCCGACCGGGATCCACCCAGCATGCCCACCAGGGGGCGACACTCTGCCCCTCCAGGGCGTCACTCTGTTGCGACCAGAGCCACTCCAGCACCTGAGGCAGAGGCCACAGAGCCATCCCCAGCGCCCGGGCCATCTTTGCTCCAATGGAGCCTCGGCTGCGGGAGAGGAAGAGAGAGACAGAGAGGAAAGCACGGCGGAGGGGTGGAGAAGCAAATGGACGCTTCTCCTGTGTGCCCTGGCCGTGAATCGAACCCGGGTCCTCTGCACGCAAGGCCAACGCTCTACCGCTGAGCCAACCAGCCAGGGCCTCCAGCCTTATTTAGTAGAACAACCTGGCATCTGAATGTCTCCTTGCAAATCTTGCACCAACAAAGCCATGGTCCCTGTGATCTGTTAGCCCATTACAGGTTTAATTCAGACGTTCCCTACTTGATGCACAGTAATTTTTAAAATGACTTTATAAACAACAAGTTTAAAATCAAACTGGAAGAAATTCAATAGTTCAGTGAGTTACTAGAATTATAACGTTATGGAAAGTTAAGTGCTCTTAAGGCCCTGCCCATCTACAGTATCACAGTTCAAAAGAATTACGGAGAGATAAAATGTGGAACAATAAATTTTTAAAATGTGTTGATTGATTTTTAGAGAGAGGAATGGGGAGAGAGAAGCATTGTTTGCTGTTCCACATAGTTGTGCCTTCATTGGTCACTTCCCATAATGTGCCCTGACCAGGGATCGAACATGTAACCTTGGTATTTTCCGAACCATATTCAACCGACTAAGCTAGCCAGTCAGGAACTGGAACAATAGATTTAAATCGTATATTAAGCATCTTTAAAAAGAAAACAGAGAAGCAATAGAAACATGTTTCTTGTATCTTATTTAAATTGCTGGGAAAAGCCCTTGCAGCTTGCTGTTTGGAAGCTGAAGTGAGCTGTGCAGCCACGGTCTCACCGCCACTCGGGGCTCAGGACAGATAAGCCCTGGGTGTGTCTGTTCTGGGGGTGGGAGGCCACAAGCACTCCGTGGTTCGTTAGGTCTGCAGAACTGCCACTGATGGAGCACCTGGACAGGACAGGCGCTGTGCCCAACACTGTCCGTGTGCCACCTAATAAGGGAGGCGGCGTTTCCGTGCTCAACTCCACCTTCAAATCACTTCCAAATCCCCCAGTCCTCGACTCTAGTTGGAAGAAAGGCACGCACAAGATTTCAGGCTGTTACATGTCATCCTCGTGCTTGGTGAGGAATGCTTCCTACATAACGCGTCCTTGGGCACAGACACTGGGGACAAGGGCTGTGGGCTCCACGGCTCCTGTGCTCCCTCCACCTGGCCCCTGCGTGTCCCGCCTCCCTGCAGTGCGGTCCCTTCTGGCTCTGGAGCCCAGCAGCGCAGCGGTGTCTGCACGAGTGACATCCCGGTTCTGCATGGCCAGACGAGCTCGTCTGCGCCCCTGACCTGGCGCACAGCCGCGCTCTGCTCAGGAGCCAAGATCAAAGAGCTGACCTACAGGCGGGGACACAGCGACACCCACCCCGGCGCGGGGCCCCTCCGGCCGCATCGCATAGCGGGGCTGCGCCTCCGATACCTTTTGCAAAATCCTATCAAAGCCTGGGACATTGCTGATGGCCTTCATCACCTCCCGCAGATTCTGGGTCAGGCTCATCGTGGGCCGTCCGCCGGCTCCCGGGCCGCGCACAAGACAGAGCTTGGAAGAGCCGGGTTACCCCGGAGCTGCGAGGACGCAGAAGACGCAGAGGACGCAGAGGACACAGAGGACGCAGAGCACGTAGAGCCACTCCTGGTGCGCGCGCCGCAAGCTCTTCGACCCCGCTGACCCCGCCCCTCGCCCACGCTGACGTTCCACTCCGTGGAGGCCGCGCGCGCACGCGCTGTGTTGTTCTCTCAGCGCCGGTTCCCACCCACTGCGCAGGCGCGGCCGGCATTCCTCCAACGGTGGGGACCGCGCTTCCCCGCGCCGCGGTTGTTGCGGGAGCCCGCGCAGACCGAGCGGCGGCGGCGGCGGAGGGCGGTGGCCATGGAGCGCAAGCGCGGCCTGGAGACCGGGCCGGAAGCGGGGCCTGAGGACGGCGACCCGGCAGGGAAGAGGCGGAGCCTGCAGTGTGCGGACTTCAGCACTGTTGCCTGCTGCGACGCCGCCGTGGCGCTGCGCTACCTGGACGACCACGCCTGGGACATGGAGGTGAGCTCGCCGTGCCGGGCATCGCCGGGGCCGGGCCGCGCACCCACCTGCGCACTCGTGTCTGTTTCTTTTGTAGAGGGCGCTGAACGCCTACTTTGAGCCGGGGGCGGCGGAGGCGGAGGCGGGCCCTGACTTACGACGCCCCAGGACTCCGCCCGCGACCGGGCCCTGGTGAGTGGGCGGCGGGGTCCGGGTCGGAGCAGGTGGAGCGGGGCTTGGGGGGCGCCCCCCGTGGGGACAAAACGCGCCTGGGAACCCGGGCAGAGCCGTCGGAGAATGAATTCTCCCCTGGAAGGATAGGAAACCACCCCGCGGGAGGCGCCCCGCCGGTAGGCGAGGCAGAAACCCCTGTGGAAACGGGGTAACAGGGAAGGCCGCCCGCCTCCCGTGGTGTCTGCTGATTCTCTGCGGGTGGGCAGCCGGAAAAGCGGTTTTCCGGAACACGCCCGCCCGCCCTGGTTTCTCCAGTGACAGGGAGACTTCATCTGTGAAGTCGAGGAAGAGCCCATACGGATATTAGATCCTTTGTTCCTATAGTAGAATTTTAGCAACTAAAGTGGAGGAGGCGTGCATGACGGCATTAGAAAAAAGCACCCTGTGTGAATCATGATGGCATCAATTATTTTAGACGGGAATCACCCATGGACACTATAACTAGTATAATAGGTGGAATTTGATGAGAACACAGGTGTCTGTAGAGTGTCCAAGAGCCTTCCCCGCAAAATGCTTGTTCCTGGGGGTTGGGGGAGTCGTACCTGGGCGGTGGAGACACCCCTAATCATGTGGTCAGAGTCAGCGTGACCAGTATCCGGGAGCAAGGTGCATATTAGGTGCCTCCTGGGAACATGCGCTGTGGAAGACACACTATCACTTCTGTGTCATTCATTCCTGCTAAAAAAAAGTTTTAAAAAATGCATAATCTGAATTTAATCTTATCACATCAGATCTGAGGGCCATTCTACAAAATATATACATGGCCTGTGTGCTTCAAGAAGATCCAGGTCATGAGAGACAAAAGACCAGAGAACTATTCTGGATTCAAGGAGATTGAGAGAAACCAGCCAGGTCCTGGGTTAGGACATTATAGGTGCACAGTTGGTGAAATATGAATGAATAGGTCTTTAAGTTTTAAAACTGTATCTGTGATAATCTCCTGGCTTTTGATAACTACTAAGGTATATATGTAGGCATGTCCTTGTTTTTAGGGACTACCTGCAAAAGTATTTATGCAAATGTTTCATGATAAAAAGAATAAGGCAGCCCTGGCCGGTTGGCTCAGCGGTAGAGCGTCGGCCTAGCGTGCGGAGGACCCGGGTTCGATTCCCGGCCAGGGCACACAGGAGAAGCGCCCATTTGCTTCTCCACCCCTCCGCCGCACTTTCCTCTCTGTCTCTCTCTTCCCCTCCCGCAGCCAAGGCTCCATTGGAGCAAAGATGGCCCGGGCGCTGGGGATGGCTCTGTGGCCTCTGCCCCAGGCGCTAGAGTGGCTCTGGTCGCAACATGGCGACGCCCAGGATGGGCAGATTATCGCCCCCTGGTGGGCAGAGCGTCGCCCCTGGTGGGCATGCCGGGTGGATCCCGGTCGGGCGCATGCGGGAGTCTGTCTGACTGTCTCTCCCCGTTTCCAGCTTCAGAAAAATGAAAAAAAAAAAAAAAAAAAAAAAAAAAAGAATAAGGCAAATAAATGTTACCAAGTAAAATGTTAAGATTTATCTGGGTGAGTAGTAAAGAGAATTCTTTTTACTGATTTTGTAGTTCTGAAAGTCTGAGATTGTTTGGAAATAAGATGTTGATATAGGCCCTGGCCGGCTGGCTCAGTGGTAGAGCGTCGGCCTGGCGTGCGGGAGTCCCGGGTTCGATTCCCAGCCAGGGCACACAGGAGAAGCACCCATTTGCTTCTCCACCCCTCCCCCTCTTCTTCCTCTCTGCCTCTCTCTTCCCCTCCTGCAGCCAAGGCTCCATTGGAGCAAAGTTTGCCCCTGCTCTGAGGATGGCTCTGTGGCCTCTGCCTCAGGCACTAGAATGGCTCTGATTGCGGCAGAGCTATGCCCCAGATGGGCAGAGCATCACCCCCTGGTGGGCATGCGGGGTGGATCCCGGTGGGGCGCATGCGGGAGTCTGTCTGACTGCCTCCCCGTTTCCAACTTCAGAAAAATACAAATAAATAAATAAATAAAAAGATGTTGATATAATAAATTAGGTAGATGTACTGTGTTGACCATTTTTACAATGTATATAAATATAAAATCACTGTGTTGTGCCTGAAACTCTAATAGGAGGTTATGTTAATTATACCCCATTTTTAAAGAAAGAAACTTAAAATATTGGCATTAAATTTATTAAAACTATGAATCCAAAAGCCTGTTTCTTAAACTTGTATGTAGTTTATATAAATGCTAATGCTAAGCAGTCACATTTTAATAATAATAAAAA
Organism: Saccopteryx bilineata; assembly: GCF_036850765.1. Classification (NCBI taxonomy): domain Eukaryota; kingdom Metazoa; phylum Chordata; class Mammalia; order Chiroptera; family Emballonuridae; genus Saccopteryx; species Saccopteryx bilineata. The sequence continues at coordinate 79,856,497 of NC_089500.1, read as the reverse complement.
TAAAGATAATTTGTTCCTCCACCACTCACATATCAGGATCTTGTTATGGCGCAAGGGCTCTCTGTCCGATGCCCACAGAAGCCAGTACTATGGCAACAGCCCTGAGATTAGAAAAAAGTTTTATTTATTTTAAAATTTTATTTATTGATCTTTAGAGAAGGGAGAGAAAGGGAGACCGAAACATCAATTTGTTCCTGTATGTGCCCTGACAGGGAGTAATAAGGTTTTATTTAGAAGTCAGCTGGTAATCAGGAGACCAGACTGCCATCTGTCTCCCCCACCCAGGGTTTGGGGGAGATTTAAGGGATTTCAGCACCAGATATTCCTGGACAGCACACCCCTCGCTTCAGAAGGGGTGCCGCGTTCTGGGTCACTTCCTGTCCTTTGGTTCACGGAGTAATTTTCACTGTTTCCTCCTCTGCATCTCTTGGGCTGCATGGCTTGCAGTTTTGTTCTTTAATCTCGAAAACAACTCAGTATCTTGTAAAAAACAAGATAGGGACATTCTGATCTGGTTCTGTGGTTGGAGCCCAGGTGGAGCAAGTGGAAGGGGTGGGTCAGGTGTTGGGACTTTGGACTGAAGCAGGTACTGTGGCCTCTCCAGTCACGCAGCCTCGGGGAGTCCGGCTTATGACGTGGAGGGTCAGGGTTCCAGGAGAGGGTCCAGCAGGCCGGAGTGAAAGCCGCAAGGCTTCCTACGACCAAGGGGGACATACTAGAATGTCTCTTTCACTGCGTTCTCTTGGTCAAGCACGTCCCGAAGGCCCAGATTCTAGGGCAGAGATGTTAGACTTGAGCTCACAATGAGGGGAATAACAGAGCACTTGCAGCTACTTACCTGTCATGATCAGTTCTTTCTTCAAATATGATTAAAAATGAATCCAAATAAATTTGGAAGCCTTACATAACTCAGTCTAATTTGGGGTCCGAGTTTATAAAATCATTTCATTGGGGTCATGAAAGGCTTTATTGAGTTGGCTCAAACTGTGTACGTGAGCAAACGTTTGGATAACATAGGGTCCAGTTTTCCTCGGTCACATGAATTTTGCTCTTCTATTGGCAGATACTTTGCGGTCTTCTAAAATGCATTTAACTGTGAAATGAGGGCTACAAACATTGATGAAGTACTTTTTAAAATTAAACAGTTCAGAGATTATTTGCCAAGTTGTGTTTCATTCTGATCTTGCCAGTGTTGACCTGACCAGTGAGGAAACAGCTGAGTCCAGTACTTCTAAAAGCAGCACATCTGAAAATCTTCAGCAAGAAGATGGCAGTGTGTTCTCTTTCATTACCTGGAATATCGATGGGTTGGATCTGAATTGCCTGCAGGAGAGGGCTCAGGGGGTGTGGGCCTCCTTGGCTCTGTGAGTATGATTGTTTCTGTTTCAGGGTGTGCTGGTAACGGGTCTGCCTGGGCGCGAAGAGGGCGGAAGGTATAGGACCCGGTGCAGAGTCCAGCTCAGGGCTGGGGAACACACACACACACACACACACACACACACACACACAAGGTATAGGACCCGGTGCAGAGTCCAGCTCAGGGCTGGGGAACACACACACACACACACACACACACACACACACAAGGTATAGGACCCGGTGCAGAGTCCAGCTCAGGGCTGGGGGAGCACACACACACACACACACACACACACACACACAAGGTATAGGACCCGGTGCAGAGTCCAGCTCAGGGCTGGGGGAACACACACACACACACACACAAGGTATAGGACCCGGTGCAGAGTCCAGCTCAGGGCTGGGGGAGCGCGCGCGCACACACACACACACACACACACACACACACAAGGTATAGGACCCGATGCAGAGTCCAGCTCAGGGCTGGGGGAGCACACACACACACACACACACAAGGTATAGGACCCGATGCAGAGTCCAGCTCAGGGCTGGGGGAGCGCGCGCACACACACACACACACACACACACACACACACACAAGGTATAGGACCCGATGCAGAGTCCAGCTCAGGGCTGGGGGAGCACGCGCACACACACACACTGATTTTTGTTAAAAAGCCTTCTAGTGCTGTCTTCCCTGTTAACCTTTGTATATAGTTATCACTATGAGAATTAAATTACCAAAAAGACCGGTGTCTGCCACACACTGGCTGTTGCCTGTAGAGTCACTCACGAACCACTTCGTTCTCCAGAGCTCTGTTTTTCGTCATGGATAATAATTGTTTCAAGAGGATGGGAAGAGGTGATCGCAAGTAAAGTATCCGTTAGAGTGCCAGGACCATTGTACACGCGCAGGATTACCGGTTCCTGTTATCAGTGATTTTAACTCTTTTTACTTAAAACTGTTATCACATCTATGTATTTTTAAATTCACCTTTATAGTATCGTGTTAAATAGCACAGATTTCTCACTTATTTATAAATATCACAGGTCAGAGTAAACATTAAATATTAAGTGTCTTAGAGGGTAATTGTCTTTCTTTTCTGTTGTTCTGTTGTGCTCATCTAGGAAGCTGCGAATGAAATGGTGTACCTGGTGTTTATCATAATTTGGTGTTTTTATTAGGTACAGCCCAGATGTGATATTTCTGCAGGAAGTCATTCCCCTGTATTATAGCTTCCTAAAGAAGAGAGCAAGGAATTATGACATTGTTAGAGGTAACAACTTTGCTGTTATTTAACTTGTTTTCTTTGAAAAACGAGTCAATGAGCCTGACCTGTGGTGGTGTAGTGGATAAAGCGTCAACCTGGAAACGCTGAGGTTGCCGGTTCAAAACCCTGGGCTTGCCTGGCCAAGGCACATATGGGAGTTGATGCTTCCTGCTCCTCCCCCCCCCTATAATGAATAAATAAAATCTTTAAAAAAAAAAAGAAAAACGAGTCAGTGAAAGAAATAAACCAAAGTGAGTCTGTTGGAGCATAAAGCAAAAAAGAACCAACCCACACACACAGTAAGTTTGAGCAAAACGCAGGAGAGTGAAAGGACAATAGAATATTTTATACAGCTTAATGTGAAGAAGTGTTTGAGCCTGACCAGGCGGTGGCGCAGTGGATAGAGCATCGGACTGGGATGCGGAAGACCCAGGTTCGAGACCCCGAGGTCACCAGCTTGAGTGCGGGCTCATCTGGTTTGAGCAAAGCTCACCCCAGCTTGGACCCAAGGTCGCTGGCACGAGCAAGGGGTTACTCGGTCTGCTGAAGGCCCGTGCAGCGAAAAACTGATGATTGATGCTTCTCATCTCACTTCGTTCCTGTCTGTCCCTGTCTCCTGTCTGTCCCTCTCTCTGACTCTCTCTCTGTCTCTGTAAATTAAAAAAAAAAAAGTGTTTGAAATGGATAACATATCAAGAGAGTATAAATTGCCAGAATTTGAGACACTGAGTAGCTTTTTGGTGGAATTAAACCATTAAGCATGTTAAGTGTAATAATTGCATTGTGGTTATGCTGGTTTTCTAAGCGCTTTTTTTTCAGTTACACTTCACATACTAGATTAGTTTCATGAGGTTATGCTTTTCAAAAAGTTTTTTTTTTCCTGCTTTTACTCTGATTTAGTTTTTTCCACCTGTTTTTACTAAGTGTATTTACAAAGTGGTACCACTTTGGCTACATTCTACGATATGGGGCTAAATTGCAGGTTTTCTTTGACTTTCACCTTGAGGTAGGGTGTGGTTTTAGTTTGATCTACCGTCTAACCAGAACTGTTAAGGAGAGGTTCTCGCTCAGCCTCCGACTCTGTCCCCGTCTCGCTCTCTTTGGGGGACAGTGTTCTCCAGCTTCTTGGGGGCTCTGCCTCTCCTGTTGGGAGTTTCTTGTTTTCTGAATCCCATGCTTCCATCCTTGGTTTACTCATTTTTGGAGCATATTCTGTAATCACTTTTTTCCTAATTTATTGATTTTTTTAAAGAGATTCGGGGGGGCCTGACCTGTGGTGGTGCAGTGGATAAAGCGTCGACCTGGAAATGCTGAGGTCGCCGGTTCGAAACCCTAGGCTTGCCTGGTCAAGGCACATATGGGAGTTGATGCTTCCAGCTTCTCCCCCCCGTCTCTCTCTCTCCCTCTCTCTCTCTCCTCTAAAATGAATAAATAAAATAAAAATTAAAAAAAATAAAGAGATTGGGGGGGGGAAGGTACGGGGGAGGAGTGGGAAGGGAGGCATCAGCTCATACCTGCCTCTAGCATGTGCCTCAACCAGGGTTTCGAACCTGTGACCTCAGCGTGCCAGGTCGACACTCCATCCGCAGGCCAGGCCTGTCATCACCTAAGAAGGAGTGCCTGGGAGGGGGGTTCTGAACCCTAGCGTCTGTGGAGATGCCTGGGTTCTCTCCTCACCACTGGATGGTTTGGCTGGACGTGGACTTCTAGGTAGAAAGGCATTTCCCTCGGACGTCTGAAGGTGCTGTTTCAGTGTTCGGTTTCTATTAGTGATGATCTTAAGTCTGAAGCCGTCCTACTACCTGCCCCCCACCCCCACCCCGAGCTCTGAGGGTCTTCTTTTCAGTCCTACAGTTCTTTGGGTCTTTTTTTTTTGTTTTGTTTACTTTCTAAACTTGGTAGGAACTCTCCGTCTGGAGGTTTGTGACCTTCAAGTCTGGAATTTTTTTTTTTTTAACAGGGACAGAGAGAGGGACAGACAGACAGGAAGGGAGAGAGCTGAGAAGCATCAAGTCTTTGTTGCAGCTCCTTAGTTCATTGATTGCTTTCTCATATGTGCCTTGACGGTGGGGGGGGGACTACAGCAGACCGAGTGACCCCTTGCTTGAGCCAGCAACCTTGGGCTCAAGCCAGCGACCCCACATTCAAACCAGATGAGCCCGCACTCAAGCCAGCAACCTCAGGTTTTCAAACCTGGGTCCTCCGCATCCCAGTCTGACTATCCACTGTGCCACGGCCTGGTCAGGCTGGAAAATTCTTCCCTTCCCTCTCTCTGTCTACCTCCCTCCCTCCCTCCGTCCCCTGCCCACCTGCCACCTCTCTAGCCTTTCTCCCTGTTCCTCTCTTTCCCTTTGATTCCTTCCTACTTCTCTTTCCTTTTTCCTTCCTCCCGTCTCTTCCTGTTTCTCGTTTTCCGTTTCCCTGTGTTCTGGAACTAGGCCCCCCCCCCCCCCCCCCCCCCCGTCTCCTTGGTTTTCTGAAGAGCTGTCGGAAGCCCCATTCATTGCCCTCGATGTCTGTTTTCTTCTTGCACCATCACCCCTTCATACGTTTGTTATTCATTTGCTGACATTTTTATGATGCTTCCAGAGGGAGCAGGGAATGCGTGTCAGTTTGCCTCGGCTTACGTCTCATCTGTTCTGTCTTTCAGAAATGTCTCAAAATTCTTTTGTTTCCTATTGGCACCATTAACTGTTTTAGGCACTTATGTGAAGTTGTGTATATTTTTATATTTCTTCCATGGTTCCTGTTATGTTGTGGGAGGGGACAGGTAAACACAGTGACTTGGTTGGCCATCTTCAACTATTGTGAAGTAATAGTTTACTTTTAAGAGTGAGATTCATTTAAGTATCTGTACTGTTTTTTATAAAATCTTCAGTAGAGGAACCTGTGATAAACTGCAAATACTCTTCTCAACCTAAATTCTTTTCCATAAACATTTGAAGGTAATGAAGAAGGATATTTCACAGCCATAATGTTGAAGAAATCAAGAGTGAAATTTAAAAGCCAAGAGATTATTCATTTTCCAAATACACAAATGATGAGAAACCTTTTGTGTGTGAATGTAAGTAATTTTTAAAGATCAACTGCTTAAAAAAAATTGAATAGGTTCTTTTCTATGGTTCTATGGTAGTGGGGTTGTTTTTTTCCTATTTAAGAAAAATTTGTTCTTCATTTATAGATTCTCTTAATAGTTTTAAAGAATTTTGTAAATTATGTTTTCATATAAATTTGAAATGTAGACAGTCTTTAAAGAAAAGAAGAATGGTTTTAAAGAAAGAAAAATATAAAAATAAAGTCCTCGATTTGTTAGGTGTTTCCCTAAGACTACTTAAGAGTTTGTTCACATTCCACGTTCACTTCCTGAAGTGGCTTTTTACTAAATGCGTTTTCCATAGTACCATGTACTCTTTGAGGATTTAAAAAATGAGTCAACCTGACCTGTGCTGGTGGTGCAATGAATAAAGCATCAGCCTGGAACACTGAGGTCACCGGTTCAAAACCCTGGGCTTGCCTGGTCAAGACACATATGGGAGTAGATGCTTCCTCCTCTCTCTCTCTCTCTCTCTCTCTCTCTCTCTCTCTCTCTCTCCCTCTCTCCCCCCCTAAAATGAATAAATAAAAATTAAAAAATGAGTCAGGCTCTGGCCAGTTGGCTCAGTGGTAGAGCATCAGCCCAGCATGTGGGTATCCCAGGTTCAATTCCTGGTCAGGGCACACAGGAGAAGCGACCATCTGCTTCTCTACCCCTACTCCTTGCCCTTCTCTCTCTCTCTCTTTCTCTCTTCCTCTCCCACAGCCATGGCTCCATTGGAGCAAGTTGGCCCTGGTGCTGAGGATGGCACCATGGCCTCACCTCAGGCACTAAAATAGCTTGGTTGCTGAGCAATGGAACAACGGCCCCAGATGGGCAGAACATCACCCCATAGGGGGCATGCTGGGTGGATCCTGGTAGGGCACATGTAGGAGTCTGTCTCTCTGTCTCCTCGCTTCTCACTTAGGAAGAATAAAACGAGTCAAATAGACCTTGCTCCCAAGAGTTTATAGATTACAAGAAAGAGATTGTATGTGTAGGAACTAGAGTAAAGGGCAGTCATAGATGTCATGGGGGTGGGACCAGAACGATGTGCTCTGCAGGTTCAGAGACGGGAGAGAGGACATTTCGTTAGATTTCTCTTTTAATTGAGGTATAATCAACATAACATTGACATTAGTTTTAGGTGTATAACATAGTGGTTCAATACTTGTATATATTGTGAAGTGATCACCACAATAAGTCAAATTAAATCTGTCACCTTACATAACTACAATTTTTTTTTGTGATAAGATGAGCTCAGTTGTTTAGTGAAAGCTTGATGAAGGCAGTTGTATTTGAATTAGACCCTGAAAAATAACTAAGATACAGGCATTAAGAACAGTCCAGGTGGGCCTGACCAGGCAGTGGCACAGTGGATAGAGTTTTGGACTGGGATGCGGAAGACCCAGGATCGAAACCCCAAGGTCTCCGGCTTGAGCATGGGTTCATCTGGTTTGAACAAGGCTCACACCAGCTTGAGCCCAAGGTCAATGGCTTGAGAAAGGGGTCACTTGCTCTGCTGTAGCCCCCCGGTCAATGCATATATGAGAAAGCAATCAATGAACAACTAAGGTGCCGTAACGAAGAATTGATGCTTCTCATCTCTCTCCCTTCCTGTCTGTCTGTTCCTATCTGTCCTTCTCTCTGTCTCTCTCTGTCTCTGTCACACACAAAAGAGAACAGTACAGGTGGCAGGACCACCGTGAAGCAAATTTGCAAATTGCAAAGGGCAAGGTTTGTTATGTATGAAAGAGGCCATCCATGGGTGTAAGTGAGCATGCTGCCCACTCGGGTGTAGCGGACAGAGGGACATTGTATCAAGTTGGTGAAGGAGGCCGGAGCCAGATAGAGGATCATGAGTGCTCAGTAGGAAAGGGCTCGGCTTGAATCTGCAGACCACTAGGTTAAATAATGAATGGCGAGTCCTACCTTGTTGGTATCGTAATTGCAAAAGGCAGATGCTTCCCACTCATTTATTAACAGACCGTTGTTGAGTGCCTGTGGGCCAGGCTCTTGATGACAGAGCCATGAAGAAAAGAACCATCTTTGATTTCAAAGAAGGGTGCTGTCATTCAGTCTGGGGGCTTAAAAACAGTCTTTCCAGTGCACCATGGACGTGTCAGGGGGGAGCCGGGGACCTTGGGGGAGGGCCCGCAGTGGAGGTGACGCTTGGGGGAGGTCTTGACACTGGTGGGCACTTGCTCAGTCATCTTCCTCGGGAGCAGGGCTGTGGCCTCAGGCCCCTTCAGCCTGGACGGGGGTGCGCAGAGCGGAGCCGGTGTTTCCCTCAGTCAGTGTGTGCCTGTCCGTGCGCCGTCTGCTGCTTCTGGGGTCAGATCACAGCACCAGTGGCCGAGTTAACAACTCACTGTTTGTCTTATTGCAGGCGAGTGTGTCGGGAAATGAGCTTTGCCTTATGACTTCCCACTTGGAGAGCACCAGGGGGCATGCTAAGGAACGAATGAGTCAGTTAAAAATGGTGTTAAAGAAAATACAAGAGGCTCCCGAGTCAGCCACAGTCATATTTGCGGGAGATACAAATTTACGGGATCATGAGGTGAGTACCGGTCAGCTCAGCGTTCACAGGCAGGTTACTGTTGTGGACACTAATTTAGGGTCCTTTCGGTCAAAGCTGGTAAGTGACCTTGCAGGTGCAGTTGACAAGTATTGACGTCGCTGTGGTCTGTGCCTGGCACCAGGGAGGCCGAGGCAGGAGGCCGGTGACACTGTTGGGGGAACAAGGCTTAGAGAACAGCACAAGACTGAGAGCTCACGGGGGTGTCCGGGGCAGACAGTGATGGGAGAGGTGGGAACCGTCACGTCTGTCTGTGGATCTAGTTGCAAGGTGACGAGAACAGAAAGGTCTGACCTGACCGTCACGGTTGTCCCCGTTGCCGGTACCGCCGTGTCCAGGCCTGAAACAAAGTCTCTGTAGTTCAGTTGTGACGTGACGGAAGCCATACTAGGTGGTGAGCCTGCCCAGCCCTTCCCGCTCTGGCTGAGCTCACAGCAGACTAACAGTGACTGAAATGGGGGTTCCGTTCATTCTCACCGCCTGTCAGGACACGGTCACGGGGAAGGCCGTGTCCCACGGGGAGGAAGTGGTGTTCTGCCTTGCTTGGCGACTTGGTCCTTAGACACATGATTTTTAAAAACCAAGCTTTCCGTTGGTCTGTTTGCAAATTAGTTTGTTTGCAGCAGCTGTTTCTTGGTATCTGGTTGAGTGACTGAATGACTTTTTTAAAAGCCTGCTTTTTCTGACCTGGCTGGGTGGCCCAGTGGGTTGGAGCGTTGTCCCAGTGTGCCGGGGTTGCGGGTTCGGTCCCCAGCCTGGGTGCACACGGGAATCAACCAGTGAATGCATGGGTGGGTGGAACAATGAACTGATGTTTCTCTCTCCCTTCTTTTTTCTAAAATGAATCAAGAAGAATTTTAAAATAAATAAATAAAAATCCTGCTTTTTAACAAGTGGTGCTGGGAAAACTGGGTATCCACATGCCACAAGGTGAAGTTGGATCCTCACTTCACACCCTAAGGCAAAGTTTCTTCCAAGTGGGTCAGAGACTTGAGGGAGGAGCTGAAACTGTAAGACACTTCGGGGAAAGCTTCATGACATGGGCTTGGGCAGTGACTTCTTGGATGGGTCGCTAAAAACCCAGACAAGGCAAAAACAGACAAGGTGGACGTGGTATAAATTACAAGCTTTTGTGCATGAAAGGGGCTATCAGTGCAGTGAAAGAGCAGTGAATGGAAGGGGGAAGCTGTTTGCAAATCGCTGGCCTGACAAGCAGTTACTAATCTGGGTATATAAAGAACTCTTTCAATAAAAAACAACCTGATTAAATGAGCAGAGGTTCCGGAGGTGGATGGTGCTGATGGCTGCACAGCTGTGGGTGCACATAATGCTGTTGAACTGTAGTATGTCAAAATGGTGAATTTTATGTACACTTGACCATAATTTAAAACAAAACCCTAGATGAGAGAAGGAATAATTATATTGTTAATGAATTTCAAGTAAAACTGAAGGCAGTTGACATTATTAAATCATACAAATGGCATCTTCTAAATTTATAGACCACAGTAGAGGGACAGTTTCACCTTCTTTTCATTAGTGTTCGTTTTCTAAAAACCAGTAACTGAGGCCGCGGATTTTCCAGCCTCCTGAGTTTTATCTGACACCAGCATCAGGCAGGCATCTGTTTACCGCAGAAGAGAAGGGGCAAATTCCAGAGTGCTCTGGCTGTCTCGATACTCTTGTGATCACGCAGCAGGCAGGGTACGTCTTACAATACAGGGACTTGTAACATGCATAGCTTTGCATTTGTGCATTAATAAATAACTTGTGACATGTTGACTTGAAATGTTTCTCTTAGACATAAGGGGAAAGAACTGAGTCTCACAGCGTTTTCTGTCTCAAGGTTACCAAGTGTGGCGGTTTACCCAGCAATGTTTCGGACGTCTGGGAGCTGTTGGGGAAGCCTAAGCACTGCCAGTTCACGTGGGACACGCAGGCGAACTCCAACCTGGGGATCCGCGCCGTCTCGAAGCACCGCTTCGATCGAGTCTTCTTCCGAGCAGCCGCGGAGGGCGGCCACATCACCCCCCAGAGCCTGGATCTCCTGGGCCTGGAGAGACTGGACTGTGGTCGATTTCCTAGTGACCACTGGGGTCTTCTGTGCACCTCAGAAGTCATATTGTGAAAAATTTGTCAAATATTTGTCACATAGGAGTCTTAAGTGTCCTGGGTAATTAATTTTGTGCTGGAGATTTGCCCGTGTAATTTCTGCCCGTCTGGAAAGTCAGGTTTGACATGGGGGGATTAACATACTGGACCATCAGGAGAGAAGAAAAAATGACTGATTCTATTTTGTCAATTGTGTTCTTAGATTTTAGGACGAAATATTACTGTTCATTTCAGCGACATGGCTGGGCTCAGAGTGTGAGGCCCCTGGGGATGGACTTGGAGGCTGTGGGCACCGTCCGGAGAGCTCACGGCCACCAGCCGGGCAGCGGGACTCTGGGATCGCTGTTGTGTTTGCTTCGTTTTAAAAATCAGGGACCAAAATAATTACTACTATAAATAAGCCTTCTGGAGAAACAGATTGGAGGTCACTGACTCCTCGGGACTGGATCCTTTGTCAGCGGTGCAGGCAGTCAAGTGAAAAAAAGCCATGCAGTCTGCATCCCAGGTGATGACAGCTGTCCTGTGTCAGACTTTGTTTTTGCCAGCTGACATGAACTTGAGTTAAAATGCCTTAACTTTTTCAGATTCATGCGTGTGTCTGTGTCACCACAGTGAGGACTAAAGTCAGTTTTATAGCAGTGCTGGGCTTTGTTCCTAGAGAAGAATAAATGTGGAAACGGAAATCATCTCTTAGTTTTGCTACTCTAAAAGTAAATTATTTTACAAGAGGTAAGGAGCACCTTTAAATGTGCTCTAAGGAAATACTTGTTTTCCCATATGAGAAAGGTAATTTAAATAAAGAATTCTACTTGTGTATAGTTGGTTTTAGTGTGTGTGCGCATGCGTGCAATAGGATTGGATTTTTTCTTTTTTGTGACAGAGACAGAGGAAGGGAGAGAGATGAGAAACATCAATTCTTTGTTGCGGCACCTTAGTTGTTCATTGATTGCTTTCTCATATGTGCCTTGACCGGGGGCTACAGCAGACCGAGTGACCCCTGGCTTAAGCCAGATGAGCCTGTGCTCAAGCTGGCGACCTTGGGCTTTCGAACTTGGGTTCTCTGTGTCCCAGTCCGACGCTCTATCCACTGCGCCACCATAGGGCAGCGGTAAAACTTTTTGTGATGAAGAAAATGTTCTTCACAACTAAGCAGCCTTATCAGCTAGCAGGTTGGACAGCACGGCAGTGTGTATGTGTGTGCGGTACGGTGTTTCACGCTGTGTAACATGGCGGTGGTTACATAGGAATGTTTAAGTTTGAGTTTCATCACGGTGACTATGAGGAAGTTTCTGTGTGTACTGAGCCGCAAGGACAAGACTGGAATTGTCAACAAGCCAGCCAGTCTGTTTCTCTTCATTGACAGACAGCACTTGCAGGTGAGCACTGACCACTTAGAGGGTAATTTTAAATTTTTTTAAAAGATTTTTTTTTAGTTAAGTGAGAGGCAGGAAGGCAGAGAGGCAGACTCCCACATGCGCCTAGACCAGGATCCACCAGGAAAGTCCACTAAGAAGCAATGTTCTGCCCATCTGGGGCCATTGCTCCATTGTTCAGCAACCAAGCAATTTTAGCACCTGAGGCAAGTCCCTGGAGCCATCCTCAGTGCCTGGGCCAACAAGTCTGAATGAGCTATGGCTGCGGGAGGAGAGGGGAGGAAAGAGAGGGAGAGAAGCGAGGAGGGGTGGAGAAGCAGATGGGCACTTCCATGTGCCTTGACCAGAAATTGATCCCAGGACTTCCACACGCCAGGCCGATGTTCTACCGCTGAACCAACCAGGGCTAATTGTAAATGCTTATTATCAAACAGTTTTGTGGCAGTTACTTGATTCTATTTTGCCCTGGGATTCTATTTTGTTCCTTGCTTTACAGGGCACGCCCTCATTTTCTTGACCGCTCCCTTTCAGGCACAAGAAGCATTCAGCCTGGAAACAGCTGCTTCTCCACGGATGGAGCCCAGGTCCCTGTGGGAGGGTTGACAAATCGGGGTCTGGGCCCTGGGCTCACGGCTGCCGTGCAGTCCCCTCTGTCCCAGCAGCAGACAGAGCGTGTGTCCTAACAGGAGAGCCAGCCTTTAGTCCTGGTGTTCCTTGAGGCCCGGAAATCAATCGAATGTTAAAAGTGCCCCAGGTGTTACAACCAAGTATCACACATGATTAAACACTATGAAGAGGCTTAAAATGAAGCAACACGCCCCACCCCACAGCCCCCTTGGGCTCTGCCTCTCCTAAAGAATTTCTTGGCCACTGGCGGTAGTGCTGATTTATTTGAAAGATTGCATTTCAGTGGATTTACACCGGGTGCTCCTGGTTGGGTTTCTTGGGGCCACAGGCTTCAGTCACTTCCCCAGGTGCTTTGTGTGTCTGCCCTGGGCCACCAGCTTCCCGGTGGCTTTGTTGGTCAGGTCCACGGAGGCAAAGGCCAGCGTCCTCCCTTGCTTCAGAATGTGAGCTGTGATGACTACGTCCTCTCCTATTTTCGCTGGTGACAAGTACCTTGAAAGGGAACACATTTTCATACAATGAACAGCAAGTAGTTTTTAAAAGGGAAAGTGGTATGCATCCCAGAACACCCTTTTGTTAAACTATTTCTAGGAGTGAAATTAGGAACCATGTCCTTGAGCTTTCTGGCCTGGCTAAGTTGAGGAGCTGGTCCCCGACCACACTGGTGTCCCTCCCCATAAACACGGGAAGGGCTTTTCTTAGTGCCCCTCCCTTGTGCACTGTTTGCCACTGTACATTTCCTGGAGCTGTCATCTAATCTGAACCCCAGGTGAAGTATTACTGGCTGTTACTGTGTCCTATCAGTACTTAGAACTTACTCTACAATGACTATAGAAGGATTACGGGACTTAATTCAGGTCCTTGTAATCGTGGTTATGAAATCTGTATATGTATAAGGTCTACCGGAAAGTTCTGTCTGTTTTTAGAATAAAACAAAATACAAATTTTTCTACCATCAGTAAACTTTATTAAATAATATAATTGCCATTATTATTAATGATTTCTTGCCAGCATGAGGGCAATTTGTATATCCCATTTTTGAAAAAATGTTTGATCTTTTGATGCAAAAAATTGAACCAGTGCTTGTTTGATATCTTCTTCATTTTTTAATTTTTTGCCCTTCAAAAAATTTTGTAGGGACAGAAACAAGTGATAGTAGGAGGGTGCTAAGTCCAGGGAATATGGTGGGTGCGACAGACATGCTTCTATAGCATTTCTTTCTTGTAGAAATTCGTAAAAATTACAGTGGCGTAAATGAACTTTATCAGTAGCCATGAGTATACTATCGCTTCACACATAAAACTAAGGTGAAATCAGCTTTGTTTTAGTTAATTTGCTATGTCAGTATGTATATATTAAGTGATAAAATAGGCACACATGCGCCAAATAAACGTGCTTACGTGTCAAAACTTGTGATAGAAACGGACAGAACTTTTTGGTAGACCTTATGTTTCTTTCCTGTGGGTTAGGTGGCAAAAGCAAACGGACACTAAGTGCCTGGACCCTGCTCTTCTTCGGGGAGGCCTGGGCGACAGTGCCAGTGAGTGTTGGAGCCGAGTTGTGTCCACCCGGACCGGAGCGGTCCCTGAGGCGGCCTGCCCTGGGGTGCTGCCCCTGCACAGCATGTCTGTGCCTCAGGGAGATGCCCTGGGTCACCACCTGGACCAGTGTTGTCACCTTGTCACAAGGGGATGATGTCTGCATGAAGGTATCTCCAACTTGTCTGAGTTTTACTCAGTACTTGTCAGGACTATGAAACACAAGCCGTGAGTCTGTGGTGATGTTTTTCCCACCAGCCTCTGCGAGAGGCTAGATGTTTGCTTTGCTAAACGTTTTTGGATCACCCCCTTGACTGCCAGTACACAGGGTACCCAGAAATCAGTTCCTCTGCTTCTAGAGGCCAGGGACCCTGGTAGAGCAAACCTCGAGCCACACTTACACCCGGTGCAGCCCGGCTACTTACGTTATGTTCATGTCCACGCTGACTCCCGGCTCGGCCCTCTCTGAGCACAGCAGAGCCATGGTTGATATGCAGTTCACCAGGGTAGTGGTCAGCCCTCCGTGCAGGGTGCCCATCTTGTTTCTGTTCTTAAACACCACTTCCAAATCTCTTCCAAATCCCTCAGTCCTGGACCCTAGTCGGAAGAAAGGCACGCACAAGATTTCAGGCTGTTACATGTCATCCTCGTGCTTGGTGAGGAATGCTTCCTACATAACGCGTCCTTGGGCACAGACACTGGGGACAAGGACTGTGGGCTCCGCGGCTCCTGTGCCCCCTCCACCTGGACCCTGCGTGTCCCGCCTCCCTGCAGTGTGGTCCCTCCTGGCTCTGGAGCCCAGCAGCGCAGCGGTGTCTGCACGAGTGACATCCCGGTTCTGCATGGCCAGACGAGCTCGTCTGCGCCCCTGACCTGGCGCACAGCCGCGCTCCAAGATCACAGAGCTGACCTTCAGGCGGGGACACAGCGACACCCACCCCAGCGCGGGGCCCCTCTGGCCGCATCGCATGGCGGGGCTGTGCCTCCGATACCTTTTGCAAAATCCTATCAAAGCCTGGGACATTGCTGATGGCCTTCATCACCTCCCGCAGATTCTGGGTCAGGCTCATGTGGGTCGTCCGCAGGCTCCCTGGGCCGCGCGCAAGACAGAGCCTGGAAGAGCCGGTTTACCTACTGGGGGCAAGAACACGGGGACGCAGACGGGCTGCTGCGCCCCTAAGGGCGGTTTTGTCCTCTCTGCGCCGTTCCCACCCACCCCCACCCCCTGAGCAGCCGCGCCAACCGCCCTGAGGGCGGACTGGGCTTCCCAGTCAGATCTCGGGGAGAAGGAACCGAGCCTTTTCAGCGGGGACATCAAAACTAACAACTAAAACACTGAGAAGGACCAGCTGAATGTATTCATGATAGTCTCTTTGTAGTGACGAGGGAAAGGGATTTTATCTTCATCATAATTTTAATCTTTAAAAATAAAATGACAATGCTGCTATTTTTTAAAGATACGTTATGGAAACAATAGTTTATTTTTATTAAGAAAGTACGATTTGGGCAAAAAGTGCTTATTCCCTTGGGAGAATAAGTCAGAAGAACCCCGCCTCCTGCCACTATACACACACACACACACACACACACACACACACACACGGATCAGTGAAAGGCTACATACATAGATATAAAAATATGTATGTAGTAGTGTGTATTAAAGAATTATTAATTTTTTTAATTTGTGAATTTATTTTTGTGACAGAGAGAGAGAGAGAGGGAGAGAGAGATGTACAGATAGGGACAGACAGGAAGGGAGAGAGATGAAAACCATCAATTCTTCATTGCAGCCCCTTAGTTGTTCATTGATTGTTTTCTCATATGCGCCTTGACCAGGGAGGTACCGCAGAGCGAGGGACCCGTTGCTCGAGCCAGCGACCTTGGGCTCAAGCTGGTGAGCCTTGCTCAAACCAGATAAGCCCACGCTCAAGCCAGCAACCTCAGGTTTGAACCTGGGTCCTCTGTGTCCCAGTCTGACACTCTGTCCACTGTGCCACAGCCTGGTGAGACTATCACATTGTTTTAAAACCATGAAAAAGATATTTCCGTTGCAGACTCAGAGCATCCAAGTGAAATACCGCCCCCTTTCCTGCCCATACAGTCGTCCACAGTGCATGCCTGAAACTGTGCATAGCACCAAACCCTATATGTACTAGGTTTTTTCCTCTTCATACATACCTATAACAAAGTTTAATTTATAAATTAGGCACATAAAGATGAACAGGTAAGATAGAACAATTATAACCATGTCCTGTGGTAAAAGTTATGTGAACATGCTCGCTCTCTGATGGGGAATGTACTTGAACCTCCCAGACCTCAGTTTCTCCCACCATCAGAAGAGGAAGTTCCTTGTCTTTTATTGCAGTTTAGTAACCGCGTATGAACAAGGCCAAAAGTTAGAAAAGCTGTACTAACCCTATATCATTTTATCCTCATCTGGTGTGTAGCAGGAGCTCAGTACAAGCCCACCTGCTGCTGAAGACAGGTGAGAGAGCGTTGGCCTCAATCTGTGTCCCTAGGGAGGCCAACCAGTTTCCCTGCAGTGCCAAAATAGATCATTATCTGCATCAGAATAGGCCAGCCTTGCCTGACCAGGTGGTGGCGCAGTGAATAGAGTGTTGGACTGGGATGTGGAGGACCCAGTTCGAGACCCCGAGGTTGCCAGTTTGAGCACGGGCTCATCTGGTTTGAGCAAAGCTCACCAGCTTGGTCCCAAGGTCGCTGGCTCCAGCAAAGGGTCACTCGGTCTGCTGAAGGCCCACGGTCAAGGCACATATGAGAGAGCAATCAATGAACAACTAAGGTGCCGCAAGGAAAAACTGATGATTGATGCTTCTCATCTCTCTGTTCCTGCCTGTCTGTCCCTATCTATCCCTCTCTCTGTCTCAAAAAAAAAAAACCCAAACAAACAAAAAAGAATAGGTCCTCCTCCGCTCTCTGTGTCTGACTCAGCCTGATCAACTGGCAGGGTCACCTTTTTCTTTTCCATCCAAGCTGGTTTTCACCCTTTTCGTTTCGGACAGGTTTTTATTCTTTCAATGTGTGTTGTCTCACGGAAACTTCCTTCTCCTACTCCACCCTGCCAGTGCTCTACGTGCCAGGAGGGCTTGGAGGAAGGCCCCCTGATGCCACACCTGGAAGCTTTAGCATATGTGCTGTGAAAAAGCCATAATAAGTATAAATATAAAATATAAAAATAAATGAAGATGCGAGGAAGCCTTCCTCGTGGTTTTCTATGGTTGAGGTGGGTGGTCTGGGCCACCCCAGCACTGTTTCCATCCTCAGTCGGAGAGCAGCATGTGCTCAAAATGTTGCAGGACAGCAACCCAATGGAGGATTGACACTCAGATAACTATAAGAGGAAAAGAGAATTTATTTTAAAAAAGCCAGCGGAGCACGTGGGGCCAGTAGCTCCAAAGACACATGCTCCGAGAAATTAGATTTCTTACATCTTATATACCCTTAACATAAGGTGACCAACTTTTTTACAATGAAAAGGAGGACAAAAATAAATGTAAGAAAACAATATCGGAAATAAAAGAAACATTTTATTCATTGCAACAATAATACACTAGAATATGATCAATGCATAATAAAGACGTGTAATATTTTCTATTGCACTTATGCTTACATGCCTATTAATTTTTAATAATAATGGTAAGAAAAGACTACTCATTTAGACACAAATACGTCACATCACACGCAATGGATCGACTCTGCATCAATCGAACATGGACATTGACAGATGAGTCTTCCAATATCAAAAAGGGGGACATGTAGGAGGACACTTTTCGAGGGAGGACGGAACTTAGAAAAGAAGGGCTGTCCTCCCTAAAGGGCGATGATTGGTCACCTTACTCCTGCGAAAGGCAGGGAGCAAAGAGCCGGGGAAGTGCGTGGCCCAGAGTCTGGTGTACGTGCGCGCGTGCGCTCGCGTTACCGTGGTAACGGCGTCGCCCGGCGGGGGCTCATCCCTGGCGCGCGCTCCCTCGCCGCCGCGGCCCCGCACTCGCCCTCGGGAGAGTGAGTGCGCGCGTGCGTGTCTGCGTGCGCGTACGCGGCCGGCTGGGGACTGTCCTTAAGCGTCGCCACGCCAGGTACTCCCTCCAGTCCGGGTCCGCGGCCTCGGGTGGAACTAGAGGGCGGGGTGGGAGGGCTCCGGTCCGGAAGGGCGGTTCCGGTCAGAGGGCCGCGAGAGTGGGCGCAGTCGCAGTCGCAGTCGCGGGTTCGCACTTGGGAGCCTCGGGCTGCGTGTCGGGCCGGAGGGTCGTTTCCTGCCCTGGGCTCAGCGCGTGCCCGTCGCCTGCTGTACCCCCGCGGGGCCCAGCTCTGCGGCGGCAGCTTCTCGCCCTCGCTCCGGCCCTGCCACCGCCTCCGGGGGGCCATCTGGCATTCTTCATCAGGGGCGGAACCTGGGTCTGCAGCCGCCGCCCTGTCATCGCTCCCCCCTTTCCAGTGTCTGCGGGGAGAAAGGACCCTGTCTGTCCCACGTCACCATTTCGGGGGGCTCGTGCGCCCACCCAGACGTTTTGGTTCGTCAGTGAAATAGTAGTGTTTTTTTCCAGTGCTTACCAGAAAAGTGAAGGATGTTTTTGATAACAGAAAAAGCAAATTGTAGGCAACCCTCTCCAAAAAGAGAGAGAGTAGTGCTCGCTTCGGCAGCACATATACAAAAAAAGAGAGTGAGAGAGAGAGAGAGAAACCAAGAACTTTTGGAAAGAATGGTAGCTTTTATTTCTGTATTCCTTCAATGCATGCTGGCTGTTCAAACCCTTCCAATCAGAAGGCCACAACCACGGACACTGGAGAGTTCCACCAAATGTGAACTTTTAGCTTGTGCTACGATTTCACTTCATTTTTCATAGACATGAGATAAACTGGAGATGTCAGTTCAGTTACAGACTTCGGTGTCAGAGAGAAAGCCCAATTTCTCTGCCACCTGAGCAAGAGAAACATAACCCTGTGTCAAGACTTGGCTGAACCACAAATGCCAAAAAGACTCATCCCACCTTTGCCATGTAAAAATGCCAAGGCAGGGACCTCATTTTTCTTTAGAATGGCAACGTCTGTCGGGCAGAATCTTTGTATGTATTGAGAAAAAAAAAAAAAAAAAAAGCTTTGGCAATGTAGAGAAGAATGGCTTGGCTGTTATATGTATATTTTCTCGACTTAATTTTCCCTCCCCAGACAAACAGAAAAGAAGCATCCCCTTTTAAATAAATAATGTAGAACCAGGTGTGACTTTTTCTGAGGGTGACCGCCAGGGCCAGGTTCGATGGCCTGGTTTTGGTGGTGGCTCAGCGACTTTGTGACTTAACCCTTCCAAGCCCAATGTCACCGTGCGTCATGGAGCCTGAGAGGAGGCTGGTGACGATGAGATGCACCCTTACTTAAATGCCAGCGCAGGAGAGCAGTCCTGTCACCTGTGCCACAGCACCTCACTTCCTTACCGTTTAGAATGTTTCCACTCCCTGGAAGAGGTTTCTTGGGGCAGGAATTTAATCATGTTATTTTCATGCCTATGTAAGAAGGAGCTGGAAGCGCATCCACGTGAAGGTGTTCTTACATTTCCTCCCGGCCTTAGTCCATTCCTGCTGCGTCATTGGTCGGTGATTTCTGAGTTTTCCCGACAAGGGTGCCTCTGTGCCATCAGGAGCGTTGCGGGGTGCAGCATTTCGGAAGAGGGCTCCCTGTTGTCTTCCTGCCGAGCCCCTGCCACAGTCAGTGTGCACGCCTAGCACTGGCATCCATTTCCTGCCCCGTGTGTGGCCAGCCGGAGACTTCCCGACTCCAGGGACAGCCAAGTATACAAGTGGATGAAATATGGCCGTGTTGTTGATTCCATCTCACTTCGTAGCTTTGGGCTCATAAGGGGAGAACACAGAACGCCCTTTGCCTGTCCCTAGCAGCTGCACTTGCTATCTGAACACACACCAGCTGGATGGCTTGACTGGTATATGACCCTGTGGTGTTAACAGGACAGGCTTCCCACTGAGCTGAAGAAGCGATAGCAATAACTTGGTGTGTTTCCACCTTTACCTATTCTTTTACTTCCTTCCTGTCTCCTGTTTTTCCTTTGAGGTTCTTGAGGCCAAATCTGGCTTTAAGACACATGGGAGGGAGCCTGCACCCAAGGCCTCTCGGGACAGCCACAGAAACCTGCGTCTGCCACCGTGAGGCAGAATGGTGGCCCCCACACGTGTGCTGTCCCCATCACTGCTGCTGGTGACCATGGCAGGTAGGAAACCGTTACCCTGAGACCTCGATGTCACCCTGGTGCTTGCTGTCTGACTTGGCCCCATCCCAAGGTTAGTTTGCCAGTCTCTGAACATGGCAGAGGTTCAAAGAGTAAGTCGTGTGAGGCAGAGCCTCTGGAACGGCTGCTCCGGCTCCATTTAAAAATGGCTCCACTCACGTCAACTCGTCACAGCATCAGTTCTGGTGGTCTAAGCCACGGTTGGGCCACCCTAGCCTCTTTGAGCTTGCCACGGACTGAGGGTGGACATCCGGTCAAGAAGACTAGTTACGTCCAGGCTTTGTCAAAGTATGGTGAAAGCAAAATGAGGCTCACCTGAGAGCCGCCCTCGTTAAAACGTGGTTTCCTAGGCCCCATTCACGCCCAGCCAATGAGAGCTCCTAGTGGGTGTGGGTCCAGAGGCCACAGAACTGACCGTGACACTGATGTGTCTAAGTGCGCGGAGGCTATTTTAGATCATGCAAGGGACACTGCAGAGACTGTGCCACCCTGGGGAAAGCCTGGCTGCCCCCTCCTGTCTCATTACACCCATCCCCGTGTCGTGCGCTAAAGAAACTGGTCTTCGTCTCCTGCCTACTGGACTGTGTCCTCTGGAAAATATTGCCATAAGTGTTTTTATTTTTTTATTATTTATTGATTGATTTATTTGACAGAGGCAGAGTCAGAGAGATGGACAGATGGGGACAGACAGGAAGGGAGAAAGAGAAGCATCAATTCTTCATTGCAGCATCTTAGTTGTTCGTTGATTGCTTTCTCATATGTGCCTTGACTGGGGGGCTACAGCAGAGTAAGTGACCCCTTGCTCAAGCCAGTGACCTTGGGGTTTTGAACCTGGGTCCTCCGCATCCCAGTCTGATGCTCTATCCACTGAGCCGCCGCCTGGTCAGGCAGAGGTTTTGTTTTAATATTTGTTTTGCTTAAGACCTTCACCTGTTTCACCCAGCCCCCTAGCCCGTCTCCTCTCTGACAGCTGCCGGTCTGTTCTCCGTATCTATGAGTCTGTTTCTATTTTGTTTATTTTGGTCATCAGATTCCCCATATAAGTGAGATCATATGGTACTTGTCTTTCTCTGACTGCGTTATCCACTTAGCATTATAATCTCCAGGTCCATCCATGCTGTTACAAAGGATAGGATTTCCTTCTTTTTTTACAGCCGCATAGTATTCCATAGAGCAGACGTACCGTCGTTTTATTTCTATCACAAGCGAATGAGACTTGTCTGCAGCCTGGCCAGCGGGGAAGGGCTCCACTCTTGCTGTGCGACCGGGCTTTCGTGGACATTGGCTTCGGTCTGGGCTTTACTTTTATTTTTTTATTTTTCTGAAGTTGGAAACGGGGAGGCAGTCAGACAGACTCCCGCATGCGCCCGACCGGGATCCACCTGGCACGCCCACCAGGGGGCAATGCTCTGCCCATCTGGGGCATCGCTCTGTTGCAACCAGAGCCATTCTAGTGCCTGAGGCAGAGGCCACAGAGCCATCCTCAGCGCCCGGGCCAACTTTGCTCCAATGGAGCCTTGGCTGCGGGAGGGGAAGAGAGAGACAGAGAGGAAAGAGAGGGGGAGGGGTGGAGAAGCAGATGGGCGCTTCTCCTGTGTGCCCTGGCTGGGAATTGAACCCGGGACTCCTGCACGCCAGGCCAACGCTCTACCACTGAGCCAACTGGCCAGGGCCTGGGCTTTACTTTTTTTTAATGTATTCTGTCCCCACACCTATCAACAAAGCATTGGGTTTTTTTTAAAGTTCTTATTTATTGATTTTAGACAGAGGAGAGAGAGAGAATAGGGGGAGGAGTGGGAAGCAGTAACTCAAAAGTAGTTGCTTCTTGTATGTGCCTTGACCGGGCAAGTCTGGTGTTTCCCACCAGCGACCTCAGCGTTCCAGGTGGACACTGTATGCACTGCGCCACCACAGGTTAGGCAACAAGGTATCATTTGCAGTGTGACACTATTACACGTGTGTACTAATCTGCATACAGGTATCTGTATTATCTGTAATCCCCAGTTATCACGGGGGGGGGGGGGATGATTTATCTTTGCGTTCTTGTGTAAAGGGATTTCCCCTGGAGGAGGAGTCAGCACACTGTCCCACGACCTGCTTTGTGCGGCCCGTGAGCTGAGAAGGGTTTTTCACATTTTCCACCAGTTGGAAAAGACGTAACAATACTTCCTGACACGTGAAACACAGCTGAACCCCCGGGCTGCCGGCACACAGGCAGGCCGCTCGCTCACAGACAGGCCGTCTGCGCTGACCCTGTGCTACACACAGCAGAGGGGAGTAGCGTCCGTGCAGGCTGCGCCCAAGCTTAGGCGACCTACTGCTGGCCCTCCACCGACAAACGTGGGCTGAAGCCAGAATGACAGTCCTAACTCCCTCCTTCTGTGGGAGGGCAGGCTTGTGGGCTGCACGGAGCATGCGCAGCTCTGTGCGGCTCCCTGCGGGGGTGGGCCTGCATCTTAGACGTGGGGGAGGGGCTGCTTCAGTGGCAGCCCTCTGGTTTCTATCGGCAACAACGCCAACACCTGTATTCTGTCTGTGTGAGCCCTGCCCTCCCCAGGTCGGGAGGAGAGGGCTGTTACCTGTTCATCCCTAAAGCCACCCTCCACCCCCACCCTGGGCAAAGAGCTTCCCTTTCATCTGCTTCCTTTCACTCCCCTGAACTCACAATAACCCTTGGGCAAAGTGGCACGTTCTGGTCCCCTGCACGCACCTCTGAGCCAGTCTCACAGGATCCAGAAGAAACTCAAGTAATGGACCGGCGAGGAAAAAAAACACACACACACAAAAAAACCCGTCACCAGGAATTCGAACACAGAAAGCGGAAGGTCTGTTAGTTCAACATTTATTAATTACACACAGCTCCGCTGACAAGACAGGGACTCGCGCGCGCATGCCCCCAGTTACCGAAACACGGACACGGGAGCGACGCGCGTCCACTTAAAAAACAAAACGTGTGCGCACACTTCCGACGAATTCCCAGGCAGGCCCCGTCCCACAGAAGGCAGCACGGAGGCCGTCACAGCGTCACACTGTTCAAGTCAAAGGCGCTCCGCAGAACAGCGGCGCACGGGTAACGGAACCCCTGGCTGCCGCCTCCGGAGAGGGCAGGCCTGCGGCTCACGTTGCGGTCAGCGAGCGGGCAGCTGAGTGGACTCGGCCGCACTGCGTTTCTGGTCTCCCTCCGAGGCTTTCCGCAAAGGCGAAGGTAGATGAGGGAGGAGGAGGAGGAGGATTTAAAAGCTACCCTTCGGTGGGTCAAGATGAGTCCTTCAAGTGAGGACCTGGGCATGGGGGTGGGGGGCGTGGAGAGCTCTTTCTCAAGGCCGAGACCACTCTCTGGGTAATTTCATTTGAGTGGTGTGACCATTGCTAGGGGACAGGGGTAATCCTTGGTGGGAGCGCACTGGGAATGCCCAGAAAGGTACTTCTCATACAGTAGGTGTTCAACCAAAGAAAATGACGCATGACAGACCCCCGGAGGTCCGCCTCGCCCTCCTGGTCTAGGTCAGGGGTCGGGAAACAGTTTCTGTCAAGAGCCGAGTGACTATTTTGGGTCGTGCCAGCCCCCCCGCTCTCTGTGGCAAGTGTTCAGCTCTGCCGAGAAGGCAGCCACAGACCCCTCGGGTGGGGGGGGGCGTGGCTCCGTCCCAGCAGCAGCATGTTTGTGGAGGCTGAAGTCCGAACGTCACAGTGTTCAGGAGACAGTACTGTCCCCCCTCAACCACTTGGAAACATAAAGTTAGTCCTGGGCTGTGTAAAAACATGTGGCAGGCCAGGTGACACTTGGGAAATTCTCTGTGGGGGCCTCCTGTCCTCTGGGGGTCTAGGTGCCCGAGCCAGCTGGGCCAGCCTGCCTCCCGCTGCGCTTTGCCAGGGGGTCGGCGGGGCTGTAGTGGGTTCTTGGGGAGTCTGCTGGTTGTCGGGGGCTCTGTAGCCACAGGCACATGGCACCTGGTGGTCCCTAGTTGGGTAAGGGTAGGGGCAGGTGTCACCTCTCTAAGATGACAAGGACTGGGTGAGCTTCAAAAAGGTGGTTATTCAGCTACCCTATAAGTTTATTTAAATTCACGGGTGGCACACTGTCACAGATGTAGGCAAACTTCCTCTTCTGTTCTCTAAAGAACGGGGGCCCCCACAAGCCTCCTCTTCTGTTCTGTAAAGAACGGGGGGCCCCTACAAGCCTCCAAAGCACACGTACTTGATCTCCAGGTACTCGTCAATGCCGTACTTAGAGCCCTCTCGCCCGAGGCCGGACTGCTTCACCCCGCCGAACGGGCACTCCACCGAGGAGAGGAGCCCTTCGTTGACGCCCACCATGCCAACCTCCAGCCGCTCCGCCACCCGCCAAATCTGGGCGGGGTCTTGAGAGTAAAAGTAACCTGTCACAGAGAGAGAGGACAGAGGCAGCGTGTACCGTGGTCACGCCCGAAGCTGAGGATGGCGCTGACCTATGCCTCAATAACCACGCGGGCTGGAGCCTCCGGGTCCCGTCGAGCCCCCATGTGGGGCCAGTTCGTCTCTTCCTGTCCAACCTGGGACGTCTTTCTGCTTCTGTTCCAACCTTGCTCCAGTGCTCACTGTCGCCCATCAGGCCCGTGGCCACAGCCTCCAGCGCCTGGGACCTACTATTCAGTTCCTCCTCCGAGCCCCTGACTGTCCACGTGGTCCTGCCCACCCCCCCCCCCCGGGGACCCCTTGTGGTCTGTGAGATAAGGCTCCTCTGAGTGTCAGACCCGAGTGCTCACAGGTAGCTTTCAGCGCCACCTTCCGTCCCTCCAAGCTCGTGGACTGATTCCTCCCTTCCCTTTCTTTCTCCTTAAGCCCCCCACGCCCCCACCCCTATCCCATCCGCCCAGAACCTCTCTCCTCCCATCTCTGCACTGTTGGAATCATGCCTACATCAATGACGTGTCCAGGGCGTGGCTTCCTCCGCCCTCATCCCATTGTGCTGGGAAGAAAGGGACACTTTCTTCCCTGAGCTCAGCGTCCGTCCGGAGCCACTGTGCACACAGCTGACCCCAGACCCTGGTAGCTCTGTGCAGGAGCGAGGGGTTCGCGACCATCATGGCACCCAAGTGCTTCCCCTGGTATTGTGGGCCTCTCGCCTGCAGGGGGCGCTCCTAGCAGCCAGAGCTGGACCTCTGCCTCCGTGTCTTCCTCCTGCTCACACCCCATGGGCGCTATAATAGGTTTGCTGAGTGCACCTGTGCGCAGATAACTCGGCTGGGGTGGTGGGGTGCACAGTGCTGACGCAGGGCAGTGGGAAGCTAGGGAAGTTCCTTGGCATGTGCAGTGGGGAAACCGAGGCATATACAGTCAGATAAGAAATAACAAGGTTTTATCTTCCGCGACCAAGGACGCTTAGAGCAAATGATTTACACATTCCAGACCCTCCCCGGGAAAGGGGGAGGGCAGACCCACCTGGGTCCCGGTGACATTCTGTGAAGGTAAAAACTGACCAGAGAATGACCTCCCTCTCTGCTCATTTTGATGAATGCTCCAGGGTGCATTGAGGACACAGCAGGAGAGCGAAAGCCACACAAACCTGCCCCTGCCCCTCAGGGAGCAACAGGCGTGCCCCAAAGTGTCCCCCAAACCCAGAGTGGCGTCCAGCAGGCAAACGCCAGCTTCAGCTTGAGAAATGGCATGACTGCCCCGGAGCCAGGACGGACATACTTACCTGCCAACCCAACGTCGGTCGCATTGGCGATCTCCACAGCCTCCTCCTCTGTGTCGAACCTGCCAGAGTTAATACGGGTCATCAGTGGACTCTCGGGGGCCGCAGAGAAAACCAGCTGTCTCTCCTCCTGGTTCGTTGCCACAGTAATGGCACGAGATAAGCTAAGAATTCTGCAAAGAGGTTTCAGGGCACGGCTCAGCGCCCCTTGCTGCGGTGACTGGGCGTTCGAGGCCAGTGTGCCACATCGCCCAGCCCTTCTCTCCCAGAGAGCAAGAGACAAGCGGGCAGACCCCGGCGTCCCACAACAGAACACCTCAGAAAGAATCACTGGGCTTGTGGTCTGCTAAGACTACGTTCCAGGTGTGACAACGGCTCTAGCACTGACCAGTGCAGGAAGGCCGTCCAGAGGAGGCGGGCCTGGGGTCCCCATGTGGGCTCTACCTACGCTGTGGTTCAGAGCGTGGGGGCAGGGGCTGGGGGGCCGAGTGGGCGGGCGAGGACAGGGCTGAATCTGGGCTGGGGGGGGGAGGCGCAGGAACAGAGGAAGAGAGGGTGGGAACAACAAGAGGCTCCAGAGGAGGGAAGTGGACGCGTCTCTGTGACGGACTTCTGACCGGGCTGGAAAAGGACAGGAGCAGGGAGACAAACATTAGGGAAACAACCGGAAATCTCCCAGAACTAGACATGCGCTTTAGACACGAACGGAAGACATGAGCACGTCAGAAGGAAAATGCTCCCGGTGTTCCACACCCGGTAAAATCTCAGGACGTCAGAGACCACGAGAACTTTCAAAAGTCTCCAGAGAAAAAAGAAGCCCTTGGATTGGCAGGAACCGGACTCAGCTCCCTGAGCAACAGCCCCGGAGGTGAGCGGACGGAGGAGTGCCAAGGGTGGAATTTTATCCAGCTAAACTATCATTTTCTTAAAACGTGAGATGGTCGCCATATCGCACTTCGCTTTTCACAGTCTCACTGTATTGCAGATTTTTCGCTATGTCGTGAGATTTTGTGGTATATAGGTATTTTTATGTATTTATTATTTTAATTATTTTTGTGGTAAAATAAGCAAAATAAGTGTGGGAAAGGTTAATAACAGTGTGGGAAAGGTTTATAAGAGTGTGTGGAGGGTTTATAAAGCCTTAAATACACATACACACACACACATATATATATATAAAATAAAATATAAGGTTGCTACTTTGTGAATTTTTGCCTGTGGCTGGGGATTCTGGAACCTAACCCCTGCAATAGATGAGGGACCACTGTGAATTGGTCATGTAAGGTCACAGAAAGTTCATCTCCCACAGATTCCCGTGAGAGAGCTCTTCAAGGATGTGCTCCAAGAAGAAGGAAAATGAGTTCAGCAGAAAGCAAGACATAAGTTAAGAATCTGGTCAAAAGTGTCCGTCAGAGGAAGAGTGGATTAAAAAGTTTTGGCACATATATACTATGGAATACTACTCAGCCATAAGAAATGATGACATCGGATCATTTACAACAACATGGATGAACCTTGATAACATTATACTGAGCGAAATAAGTAAATCAGAAAAAACTAAGAACTATATGATTCCATACATAGGTGGGACATAAAAATGAGACTCAGAGACATGACAAGAGTGTGGGGGTTGGGGGGGGGAGAGGGAGGGGGTTGGGGGAGGGGCGGGGCACAAAGAAAACCAGTTAGAAGGGGACAAAAGATAATTGGACTTTGGGTGATAGGAATGCAGCATAAGCAAATGTCAAAATAACCTAGAGATGTTTTCTCTGAACATATGTACCCTGATTTATCAATGTCACCGCATTAAAATTAATCAAAAAAAAAAAAAAGAATCTGGTCAATTCTGTAGTCTTAAGTAGGAAATAAATTTTAAAAAATCATAAATGTATCGATATAGCATAGCCCTCTGCATGTCCCTCCCACCACTTGACCGCAGCACACAGCACATGAACCGGCCGCCCCCTCCCACCGCCAGGCCTGACCGCCTCCTCCCACTGCCAGCCTGATCGTTGCACGCGAGCCGGCCGCGCCCCCCACTACCACCAGGCCTGACCGTGGCACGTGAGCCGGCCGCCCCCTCCCATCGCCAGGCCTGACCCCGGCACGTGAGCCAGCCGCCCCCTCCCACGGCCAGGCCTGACCATGACACGTGAGCCGGCCGCCCCTTCCCACGGCCAGGCCTGACCGTCGCACGCGAGCTGGATGTCTCTGGGTTTCCTTTTTCTCCCCACCCTTGGGTCTGGCCACCAGCGGGATGATCTTACTTGATAACAGGTGCCAGAGGCCCAAAAGTCTCCTCACGCAAGCAGAGCATGTCCCGGGTGACATTGCTGAGCAGGGTGGGCTCAAAGAAGTTCTTTCCCAGTTGATGGCGCTTCCCGCCTGTCACGACGGTGGCCCCTTTGGAAACCGCGTCACTCACGTGTTTCTCCACCTGTGAGACGAGAACAAGAGAGTTCTTGGAAAAGCAGGTTAAGGAGTCCTTGAAGAATCTCTCAGAACATGTCAACGGCAGAAAACTGTCACTAGCTCCCTTTCTTCCTCAGTTTGAAAACAAGGTAGCCTAGTCCCTTCAGGTGGAAGGAACCACATTTGCAGATGGAGGTCATCTGAGGGCACAGTGCCCCCCTCCCTCCATGCTCTGTGACGTCTGACCTCACTGCTGACCGGTCTGTCCAGGCCTGACGCTCAGCTGTTGTCCTGGGCTTTGCTCTCTGCACTCCTGGGTGAGTTCCAGGACCTGGGACCCCACGGCGTCCTCCTCCTGGACTCTGTTCTGATATGCTCTCCACCAGTAGCTGAGGAGAGCACAGTGGCCGCACTGTACGGTCTGGGCTCCTGGACTGCGTGTCTGATGGGCACCGAGGGTCAGCTGGAGCTGGCACCTCGACCCAGCATCTCCCCTCCGCACGAGAGTGCACGGCTCTACCCCACCCAGAGCTGTTGGTGAGAAGTCCAGTCTGCCAACGCTCCCCACTTCTCTGTGGGTGGCTCTGCCCTCCGCCGGCTGCTAGAATCGTCTTTTACCTTCCTGACACTCTAAACTCTTAGACTCTATCTGGGTCTTTCCTTTCATTCACGCCACTTGACTGCGGGGGCCGTTTTGCAGTCTGAAGAACTGCCCTCCCAGCTCTAAGACACCGTTTCCCAGTGTTGACTTCAGTGCCCTTTCCTACCTCTTCCCTAGTCTTCTTGTACGACTCCTGTCACTCATGGCTCTCCCTCACCTCTGACTCATCCCCTTTGCCTTCCTGCATTTCCCCTGTTTTTCATCTGTCTTTTGCTTTAAATTCTAAGACATCTCCTTGCTTTTGCCTTGCACGGGATTTAAAACATTCTGGCCGTCACGTGTCTGACTTCTACAAACTCTTTCTGATTCCCACTGCTTCCTTTCCGTGGAAGCCGCCTCTGTGTGACAACAGGTGCCCTGTCTTCTCCACACGCATGGAGGACACGGAGCCTGAGAAGTCCCTTCCTGTGGTGACCCGTCTGCTCCTGAGGGCCAGCTTTTCTGTGCGTCCCCTCCAGTCAGGTCCTTCCTGGTCCTCGTGAGGACCGTGTTGATTAGTTTAGGGGTGGCACAGTGGCCTCCGCTAGAAACCGCTCTGCTCTCTTCTCGTCGTCTTCAATGTGACAGGCAGTCCACCCCCTGGAATTCAGTCTGTCACTGTGTATCCACTAAAGCCAACACAATAGATTGTTTTCAGACAAACTGTTTGCTACTGAATCTCCACCAAGAAAAGAAATTCTTCAACTGCTGCCTGAAGTCCTGGGAAGCAGCGCCCTCTAGAGAGGGACATCAGCATCTTCACTTTGGCAAGAACAAGAAGAACCAGCGCCAGAGCCCAGCCTCTGCCGCAGGGGTCGGGAACCTATGGCTCTTGAGCCAGATGTGGCTCTTTTGATGGCTGCATCTGGCTCACAGACAAATCTTTAATTAAAAAAAAATAACGTTAAAAATATAAAACATTCTCATGTGTTACAATCCATTCATTTCCTACCGTTCATATTCATGGTTGCAGGTGGCTGGAGCCAATCACAGCTGTCCTCCGGGACAATACCAAATTTTTATTGGATAATGCCTAATGTACATGGGTCGTTGTATGGCTCTCACGGAATTACATTTTAAAATATGTGGCGTTCATGGCTCTCTCAGCCAAAAAGCTTCCCAACCTCTGCTTGCCCCACTGAAGGCACCGTCCACTCCCTCAGGCCAGCTCAGCATCCGTCCTGGTTGAAGGCTCACCATGCTGGGATGCACAGACCCACACCATTCTCACTGGCTGGGTGAGCCCCCCCGAGTCCAAAGTCACCTCAGGAATGCCAGAGGTAGCAATGGAACCATAAACCCTCAGGCCTCACAGGCAGGTCACCAGTCGCCCTGTGGCCATGCTGACCCTCAGGTGACACTAGGAGGCTAGCTGTGCCCCCCTCTGGCCAGCTCTGCTCCACACAATCTTCAGCTTCCACATTCTGCCAGATTTAAATGATTCCATTACAATCTTCTCTATTAGTAGAGACTTATTAGGGAGCATACTGGGTGTTTGTATTACAAGAAAGTTCCTTGTCAGCAACTCTAAAAAGGACAATTAAAAAAAAAAAAAGAAACAGCAAGACAAGGAGAGAAATCTCACCTTGCTAGTCGTCTAGACTGGGAGGGTTTTTTTTGTTTGTTTTTTTGTTTTTGTATTTTTCTGAAGCTGGAAACGGGGAGAGACAGACAGACTCCCGCATGCGCCCGACCGGGATCCACCTGGCATGCCCACCAGGGGCGATGCTCTGCCCCTCCGGGGTGTCGCTCTGCCGTGACCAGAGCCACTCTAGCGCCTGGGGCAGAGGCCAAGGAGCCATCCCCAGCGCTCGGGCCATCTTTGCTCCAATGGAGCCTTGGCTGCGGGAGGGAAAGAGAGAGACAGAGAGGAAGGAGTGGGGGGGTGGAGAAGCAGATGGGCGCTTCTCCTGTGTGTCCTGGCCGGGAATTGAACCTGTGCCCCCCGCACGCCAGGCCGACGCTCTACCGCTGAGCCAACCGGCCAGGGCCTAGACTGGGAGTTTTTTAACAAATTTTCTATAAGCAGCTCCCTTCCCCACGGCCATCGCCAGGTCCTGGACGTGGCCTCAGGGACTGGCGTCTCACCTGCAGGAGGCCTGTGTCAGGTTCTCCCAGAATTCCAGCTGAACCCTCACAGTCTCAGAAACAAAGATGGTCTTCCTTCCTTTCAGGTGTCACGGAAATGAAACAACTTTGCTTTTTGAGATGCTACCATATTTCCCCACGTAAAAGACACACCTCAATTTTTGGGTCAGAAACTTTGGGGGGGGATGTATTGCATCAAGTTATTGAACTCAGGTTTTATTCATCAGAAAATCCACACAACCCCTCACCCGCGCGAAAAAGCGGGAAATGTAAGTAAAAAATCTACCACCTCTGTATGAGACGCACCCAGTTTTCAGACCCCAAATTTTTCGGGAAAAGGTGCATCTTATATATGGGGAGATACAGTAATTCCTGAAGCAGCAAGGGGTGGAATTGTGGCCACCATCAGAGAAAACGTAGGGAGCAGCAGGGACTCAGTGTCAAGGCCGAGACGGGAAAGCTAGGACCAGACGAGGCCACAGGACGCACAGACGCGGGCAGAAACTTCCTTTTCCCAGCTTCTCCGTGTTTCCAAGACAACCCTCGCCGGGCACCGCCCCAAAGCGCCTGTGCCAGCTCCGCCTGTGACCGCACAACCGCGAAACGGCCCCGACAGTGGACGACCCACCTTTTCTACGGCCTTCTCGTTGATGAGCGGGCCTTGCGTGGTGCTCGCCTCGAATCCATTCCCCAGGCGCAAGCTGGTGTTTATGGCCTCCGCAAACTTCTTCACAAAGGAGTCGTGGATGCCCCTTTGTACCAGGAAGCGGTTTGAGCAGACGCACGTCTGGATGGAGGAGAAGAAACCCGGGTGGACAGAGCGTGGGCAGCTCCCGTCCCAGCCCAGACACAGATCCGTGCAGCTGCCGCTACCCTCAGGGCCAAAACACACCCAGGCTCCTGGCCTCCGGGCAGCCAGCCTGCAGTCTCTCATCCCCGGTGGGCTTGTCCTAAAGGTAAGCCTCTGAGCAGGGGCTCACTTCTCTCCACCCCGTGTGGTGCCCTGAGGGGCCTCGGTGCTGCGGCCTGGGGCGTGAACCTCCCCGTGATGGCTGGTCTGACACTGCGAAATGGATACTTTCCACATCAGCCTCAATTATGGAAAGGCCCCTGGCTTATTTTTCCTATTAGACCTAATATTTTTAAATGATAAAATATAACCATATTACAAGAAATACAGTTATCACTGATACACCTTCTTGTGTTTTTTTGTTTGTTTTTGTATTTTTCTGAAGCTGGAAACGGGGAGGCAGTCAGACTCCCGCATGCGCCCGACCGGGATCCACCCGGCACGCCCACCAGGGGGCAATGCTCTGCCCCTCCTGGACGTCGCTCTGTCGCGACCAGAGCCACTCTAGCGCCTGGGGCAGAGGCCAAGGAGCCATCCCCAGCGCCCGGGCCATCTTTTGCTCCAATGGAGCCTCGGCTGCGGGAGGGGAAGAGAGAGACAGAGAGGAAGGAGAGGGGGAGGGGTGGAGAAGCAGATGGGCGCCTCTCCTGTGTGCTCTGGCCGGGAATCGAACCCGGGACTTCTACACGCCAGGCCGACGCTCTACCACTGAGCCAACCGGCCAGGGCCTTGTGTTTGTTTTTGTTTTGGCAGAGAGACAGACAGACAGGGACAGACAGACAGGAGAGATATAAGAAGCATCAGTTCTTCATTGTGGCACCTTAGTTGTTCATCGATTGCTTTCTCATATGTGCCGTGTGTGTGTGTGTGTGTGTAGGGGGGGGTTCCAGCCTAGCCAGTGACCTCTTGCTCAAGTCAGCGACCTTGGGCTCAAGCTGGTGCACCCACGTTCAAACCAGCGACCCTGGGGCTTCGAACCTGGGTCCTCTGTGTCCCAGGTCAACGCTCTATCCACTGTGCCACCACCTGGTCAGGTTTTTCTTTCTTTTACTTTTTTCCCCCTTAATTGTGTATTTCTCTTGTGGGAACAAGTGTGTGGATAACGTGTCCTGTACATTTTTGGTGGCTAAAAGCAACACATCCCAGAGTTGTTACATTATATACTGTTCACAAAAACTAGGGAATATTTCAAAATGAACATGAAGCGATTAAATAAAAAAGCATTTGATTTTTTAAAATTAAACAAGAGCATCAGAAAAGCAAACGACAAGTCAAAGAAACTTGTGTGATTATGCAAATGAGATGCAAAACCAACTCTTATTCCATTGGTGGAAAATGCACTAGACACAAGGCGGGAAGTCCTGGAGTATTAATTTTGAAATATCCCCTAATTTTTGTGAGCAATACAGTAAAGCTCTGAACGTTACCCACATTGTTGGCATTTTGTGTTTCTAACAGGAAACATCCTGTTCTAAAACAGCAAGCCTATTTAGGAAAAAACTAAGCACCAAAGGCCAAAACAGGGATAAAAACTATTTAAGGTAGACTTGTTACACATTCCATCTCCTGAAGGGATACCTCTTCAGGAGATTTCCATTGTGTTTCTGGGATGCATTTAAAACTGCTTCTTGAAGGTCCTACAGCAGGGGTCCCCAAACTACGGCCCACGGGCCACATGTGGCCCCCTGAGGCCATTTATCCGGCCCCGCCACACTTCCGGAAGGGGCACCTCTTTCATTGGTGGTCAGTGAGAGACGCAAAGCATGGCATTGCTCACATACAGTACTACTTCCAGTGACGTGGGATGCACGCCTCACAGCTCCGGAAGCACGTCACATCACTTGTTACATCTGGCAGTGACAAATATGGAACTGGACATTGACCATCTCATTAGCCAAAAGCAGGCCCGTAGTTCTCATTGAAATAGTGGTCAGTTTATTGATTTAAATTTACTTGTTCTTTACTTTAAATATTGTATTTGTTCCTGTTTTGTTTTTTTACTTTAAAATAAGATATGTGCAGTGTGCATAGGGATTTGTTCATAGTTTGTTTTTTTTTATAGTCTGGCCCTCCAATGGTCTGAGGGACAGTGAACTGGCCCTCTGTGTAAAAAGTTTGGGGACCCCTGTCCTACAGTATACAACAAAGTGCTGCAGAACATTTTGTAAGAAAGCCAGGATGCTGGCAACAGCTTGCAGAGAACCGGGAGACAGGACCCCGTTCACAGCCCTAAGCTCCTCAGTGGAGTTGGGATCGTGACCCGAGGATGTGTGACCTGAGTCAGGTCAGTCTTCCTAGAGTTTCACACCCTCATCGTAAAATGCAGGGTTTGTATCCACTCGCTGCGAAGGGCCCGCCAGCTCTAACGTGGCAGGTTTTCCTGTAAAGGCACCTGTGAGCCCAGATGGGTTACCCTCCCTGTGACAACCTGGACTCCCGTGGGCC
This sequence comes from Saccopteryx bilineata, assembly GCF_036850765.1. Taxonomy (NCBI): domain Eukaryota; kingdom Metazoa; phylum Chordata; class Mammalia; order Chiroptera; family Emballonuridae; genus Saccopteryx; species Saccopteryx bilineata. The sequence continues at coordinate 79,822,201 of NC_089500.1, read as the reverse complement.
ACTGCTGGCCCTGGGTGGGCACCCCGCAGTGGGTGCCTATCACGCCCCTCCCCCTCGGGAAGTGGGAGTCCCAGGACACGGGGTTTTGAGTTTTTCGAGGCACCATCTCAACATCTTCCTCCCTTCTTTCCTTAAGACCGTGTGCCTCAGATGCCAGCGACTCAGGCTGTGCTGTGTCTGAGATGCCACCGCCAGTGGGGTACAGACAAGCCCGGCGGGGGAACGCGGACGACCAGCAGGTGCAGAGAGCAGGGGAAAGGCGGGAGCATGCTGACTGAAAGCCCTCTGCGGTCCAGGACACTCCTTGAAGCCAGGGACACTTCCCTTGGGAGCTTCTATGCCTCGCATCACCCCCGGCACAGAGCGGGCACACCCCGAGTGTTTGCTGAAAAGCGAAGGAAGAAGAACGGAACGCAGAAGGAACCCCACAGTCTCCTTCCAGGAGACGAAGGCGTCGGGATCTCTGTGAGACACAGACACACACACACACAGCCCGGAACACGCCACAGGACTCACCTGTCCAGCGTTTCTGAACTTCGATGCCATGGCCCCGGCCACGGCCTGGTCCACGTCAGCACTGTCGAATACAATGAACGGGGCGTGGCCGCCCAGTTCCATGGACACCCTCTTCACGGAGTCGGCGGCCAGACGCAGCAGCACCTGTGAGCGGAGGACAGGAGCCAGGCATGGGGAGGCAGCCCCCAGGGCCGGTGAGCCCGTTCCAAAACACGCCCAGCGCCCGGGGGTAGGGGTGACGGTACTCAGGGTAGGAAGGGGAAAGCAAGCATGTATCTTCATAGTTGCTCGCATGTTACCAGGAAACCCTGGAAGGTAGCAAGAAACTAAAAGTGATCACCATTAGTAAGTGAGAGGGTGGAGGGTGGGGCAAGGTGTCCCAGTGTGACGCGTTCCATTGTCTTGACTTCTGAACCACCTAAGTGCATCGCCTGTCCCAGAAGTCCTATCACAGGCTTAGGCCCTGGCCGGTTGGCTCAGTGGTAGAGCGTCGGCCTGGTGTATGGATGTCCTGGGTGAGATTCCCAGTCAGGGCACACAGGAGAAGCACTCATCTGCTTCTCCACCCTTCTCCCTCCCCCTTCTCCTCCCGCAGCCATGGTTCCGTTGGTGGAGTGCATTGTCCCCGGGCACTGAGGACGGCTCTGTGGAGCCTCTACCTCAGGCACTAAAAATAGCTCGGTTGCGAGCATGGCCCCAGATGGGGGCTGCTGAGTAGATCATGGTTGGGGAGCATATGGGAGTCTGTCTCTCTGCCTCCCCTCCTTTCACATAAATAAATAAAAAAATTTTATATCATACACTTAAAAATCATAGAGATAAAATCACCCAGAATCCCAGAACCCATAGTTTACCACTGATAATATGTTTGGAGGCAGATACCATAAATAAAAACTTGTTCTATCTGCCTTTTTGCTCTTTTGAATATTTAAAACGTCCCCTTTGTTTCTGTAAGAACCCTTATACTAAATACGGTCCCGGTCACTTCTGAGACATCCATTTCAATGTTCATGGTGGTACGTTTCTGGGTCTCTTAATTCTGGATCACACGAGAAACTGGCGTTCCAGAATTGAGATGCGATGGCCAGCCCGCGCCCCTTCACCTCCACCACCAGCTCCTCTTGGATTTCTTCTGTCAGCTAGGAACCTACGTCACGTCACAACAAGGACCACCACCCACAACCGCTCTGGAGGCTGGCTTGGCGTCACTGCGTTCACAGGTGCCTTTTTTGTGTGTGTGTGCGTGTGTGACAGAGACAGAGAGAGACAGAGAGGGACAGACAGACAGGAAGGGAGAGAGATGAGAAGCATCAATTCTTCGTTGCGGCTCCTTAGTTGTTCATTGATTGCTTTCTCATATGTACCTTGACCGGGGGGCTACAGCAGAGCAAGCGACCCCTTGCTCAAGCCAGCGACCTTGGGCTCAAGCTGGTGAGCCTTGCTCAAGCCAGATAAGTCCACACTCAAGCCAGTGACCTCGGAGTTTCGAACCTGGGTCCTCTGCATCCCAGTTCTACGCTCTATCCACTGTGCCACCGCCTGGTCAGGCTACCGGTGCCTTTACCGCTCTGCCAGGCGTTGCCCCACAGGCAGTGAGCGGGAGAAGAGGTGCTTTCCCACACCGCGACGAAGAGAAAACCTCAGAGCGAGCGCTCTCCCAAGTCACTCACCTTCCCGGTGGCCGTGGAGCCCGTGAAGGAGATCTTGGAGACCAGAGGGTCAGTGCAGAGCGCCTCCCCCACGACCCTGGCGTTGTTCCGGGAGCAGGGCACCACATTGTAGACCCCTGGGGGGATTCCCGCCTGGTCCGCGAGCTGCGGGCAGCACGTGAGAGCGCAGAAAAGAGAAAGAAATCGCTGTTTTAGTCCAAAAAGTAACGGAAACCGCGACCAGAACTGGGGGACGGGATCAGAATATGTTTGGAACTAAAGCGAGATGCTGGCGCACGCCCGTGTGACATCACTGTGTCGTGACACATCGTTCAGATAAAACTTCTTAGTACAAGTTTCAGTGCCGCCTTCTGTTAAAGGAAAAAGAAAGAAAACCAACCTTGGGTTTCTTTCCTAAGGACAATCCCAGGGGCATTCACGCGCGGGATCCGGGGACCACATGGCGAGAGCCCGCCCTGCGCACCGACTATGTGCAGGTGACCCCTGTGGGAGTGAGGGCGCAGGCCTGGCGGGGACGCGGGGTGACCCCAGCACAGCCCCGCAGGAGGCCAGCCCCCGCCCCCAGCACAGCCCCCACCGCCAGCACAGCCCCCGCCCCCAGCACAGCCCCGCAGGAGGCCAGCCCCGCCCCCAGCGCAGCCCCGCCCCCAGCGCAGCCCCGCAGGAGGCCAGCCCCGCCCCCAGCACAGCCCCGCAGGAGGCCAGCCCCGCCCCCAGCACAGCCCCGCAGGAGGCCAGCCCCGCCCCCAGCACAGCCCCGCAGGAGGCCAGCCCCGCCCCCAGCACAGCTCCTGCAGGAGGCCAGCCCCGCCCCCAGCACAGCCCCGCAGGAGGCCAGCCCCGCCCCCAGCACAGCTCCCGAAGGAGGCCAGCCCCGCCCCCAGCACAGCCCTGCAGGAGGCCAGCCCCGCCCCCAGCACAGCCCTGCGGGAGGCCAGCCCCGACCCCAGCACAGCCCCGCAGGAGGCCAGCCCCGCCCCCAGCACAGCCCTGCAGGAGGCCAGCCCCTGCCCCAGCCCCCGCCCCTAGCACAGCCCCGCAGGAGGCCAGCCCCGCCCCCAGCGCAGCCCCGCAGGAGGCCAGCCCCGCCCCCAGCACAGCCCCGCAGGAGGCCAGCCCCGCCCCCAGCACAGCTCCCGAAGGCCAGCCCCGCCCCCAGCACAGCCCCCCGGGAGGCCAGCCCCGCCCCCAGCACAGCCCCGCAGGAGGCCAGCCCCTGCCCCAGCCCCCGCCCCAGCCCCCGCCCCAGCCCCTGCCCCTAGCACAGCCCCGCAGGAGGCCAGCCCCTGCCCCAGCCCCCGCCCCAGCCCCCGCCCCAGCCCCCGCCCCTAGCACAGCCCCGCAGGAGGCCAGCCCCGGCCCCAGCCCCCGCCCCAGCCCCCCCCCCGCCCCTAGCACAGCCCCGCAGGAGGCCAGCCCCTGCCCCAGCCCCCGCCCCTAGCACAGCCCCCGAAGGAGGCCAGCCCCGCCCCCAGCACAGCCCCCCGGGAGGCCAGCCCCGCCCCCAGCACAGCCCCGCAGGAGGCCAGCCCCTGCCCCAGCCCCTGCCCCAGCCCCCGCCCCAGCTCCCGCCCCTAGCACAGCCCCGCAGGAGGCCAGCCCCTGCCCCAGCCCCCGCCCCAGCCCGAACCGTGCTGTTTCCGCAGCGACTCTCTGGGATACGGCGCAGCCTGTGAACCCCATCGACGGGGAGCCTACTGCCCAGATCGGACTGGCGGCCGGAAGAGGCGGGCGCAGCCGCGTGTCTGAGCCCCTGCGTCCCCTCGTGAGACGGAGCCAGCCATCTGCCCCCTCACACGGCACAGACACCGTTGTCCACACTGGAGGGTGCCGTGTCCTCGTGACACGAGCACCCGGCATCCGGCTCGGACCTGCCTCCAGTGTGGACACGTGCCGGCCCATGACTGGACGAGGGGCCGTGCCCGGAAGCTTCCTGTACTCGGTCCCTGGCTGGCTGAGGACACTGACCGCATGGCCCCCTGCGTTGGCCTTGTTGCTCGTCAGCCCTCCTGTCACGTTTTAAGTCCCTGGACAGGGAGCGAATCTGCAAAGCCTGGCTATGCCCGTGCCTCCCGGGCCTGAGGGAGGAGCCTCGTCCCCGAAGTTCCCTGAGGTTTGAGGAGACTGCCGAGGACGTCTGTAGTCATATCAAGAACCGCTGGGCTGGTCCAGCTATGGTACTGGTTCTGAAAAGGAGGAGGGGCCTGTGGGCTCACCAATGGGTCCAGGTGAGCACCCTGGGTGTCGCTGCCCGGCACTGTGGGTCCTGCCCGGCACCGTGGGTCCAGGTGAACACCCCCAGGCGTCACTGCCTGGCACCGTGGGTCCAGGTGAACACCCCCAGGCGTCACTGCCTGACAGCACTGTGGGTGGGCTGAGACACCCCAACACACGCTGATGAGCTCTCTCCACTAATGGCAAATTAAGAGTAGGCGGGGCCCGCCCCGACAGCCGGAGTGCCTGCTGCCTCTCGTGCAGAAGGCGGAGCCGTCGGAGGAGCAGATGGCAGGGCAGCCCACACAGCCCACGGGTGCTCATGGGACAGCCACCCAAATACCCGACACCGTAAACAGCGTGAGTGCAGAGATGTCAGGACTCCAGGCATGGGGGGTGGGGGGGTGCGGGGGGTGACGCCGCTGGGGACAGAGCGACAGGGGAGGGGGTCCTGGGAGGCGAGAAACCGAAAGGTCCCCACAAAAGTAGAGAAACTCTCTGGAGCCAGGCCTCCTGTGAAGAGGTCAGGAAAACTAACTGGATAGAAAAATGAGCTACATTCTCAGGAAAACACGGAAGTCGAGTCCTGTACAAAGTGACCAGAAGGAAACAAGGACTAGAGAGCGGAAAAGCCCACAGAAACCTCGGCACCCCTCCTGGGGGGAAAGATGGCAAGAAAGTTGCACCGTGACCCCAGGGAACAGCTGAGTCAGAACGGGAGGCAGGGAAGAGGGGAGGGGCAGGGGGAAGAAAGAGAAACCAGAGCTTCGTTTCAGAGGCGAGGCCTGAACTGGAAGGAGCCCACGGCCGAGCCAGCATGAAGAGAACGCCGCAGGAAACACGGACGCCAAAGAGAAGACAGCGTCACAAGTCCAGGTCCCGGAGGAGGGAGAAGATGCGAGAGGTCAGGAAGAACCTGGCAAAGATCATCCGGCACCAGGCGACCGAGTCCCTGACGCTGGGAACCGAATCCTGTGCGCAGAACAGACCCGAAGATGGCAGAGATCCGAACCGACACACGGAGGGCACAGGGGACCCGCAGGGCTGGCCCTGAGCGAGCCTCACACTCGTGGCAGCGAGTGTCTTTAAACAAAGTGGGGCGACTCGCTCTCGGGATCCAAGCAGGAAGGACAAGCTGACTTATAAGTGCAAGAAACTTAGGCTGTCGTCAGGCTTTTTCCTTAGATTCTTTTCATTTTCTTAGAGAGAGAGAGAGAGAGAGCAGGGGGAGGAGCAGGAAGCATCAACTCCCGCATGAGCCTTAATTTTATTTATTCGTTTTTTAGAGAGGAGACAGAGAAAGGGAGAGACAGAGGAGAGACAGAAGGGGGGGAAGAGCTGGAAGCATCAACTCCCATATGTGCCTTGACCAGGCAAGCCCAGGGTTTCGACCGGCGACCTCAGCGTTCCAGGTCGACGCTTCATCCACTGAGCCACCACAGGTCAGGTCCGCATGTGCCTTGACCAGGCAAGCCCGGGGTTTTGAACCGGCGACCTCAGCGTTCCAGGTCGACGCTTCATCCACTGAGCCACCACAGGTCAGGTCCGCATGTGCCTTGACCAGGCAAGCCCAGGGTTTCGACCGGCGACCTCAGCGTTCCAGGTCGACGCTTCATCCACTGAGCCACCACAGGTCAGGTCCGCATGTGCCTTGACCAGGCAAGCCCAGGGTTTCGACCGGCGACCTCAGCGTTCCAGGTCGACGCTTCATCCACTGTGCCACCACAGGCCAGGCCTATCATCAGACTCCGCAAGAGCAGCCCCTTATGGCACACGAACGCAGAGAACACGTCTAATGCAATCAAGGAGAGCAAATGTGGACCCAGGGCTCTCTATCCAGCAGCAGGGACTCACGAGCACCGTGGGCCCGGCCCGTGTCAGTACATCTCTATCCAGCAGCAGGGACTCACGAGGACCGAGGGCCCGGCCCGTGTCACTACATCTCTATCCAGCAGCAGGGACTCACGAGGACCGAGGGCACGGCCGTGGTGGGTACATCTCTATCCAGGAGCAGGGACTCACGAGCACCGTGGGCCCGGCCTGTGTCACTACATCTCTATCCAGGAGCAGGGACTCACGAGCACCGAGGGCCCAGCCCGTGTCACTACATCTCTATCCAGCAGCAGGGACTCACGAGGACCGAGGGCCCGGCCCGTGTCACTACATCTCTATCCAGCAGCAGGGACTCACGAGGACCGAGGGCCCAGCCCGTGGTGGGTACATCTCTATCCAGGAGCAGGGACTCACGAGCACCGTGGGCCCGGCCCGTGTCACTACATCTCTATCCAGCAGCAGGGACTCACGAGCACCGAGGGCCCAGCCCGTGTCACTACATCTCTATCCAGGAGCAGGGACTCACGAGGACCGAGGGCCCGGCCGTGGTGGGTACATCTCTATCCAGGAGCAGGGACTCACGAGCACCGTGGGCCCGGCCCGTGTCACTACATCTCTATCCAGCAGCAGGGACTCACGAGGACCGAGGGCCCGGCCCGTGTCACTACATCTCTATCCAGCAGCAGGGACTCACGAGGACCGAGGGCCCGGCCCGTGTCACTACATCTCTATCCAGCAGCAGGGACTCACGAGCACCGAGGGCCCGGCTCGTGTCACTACATCTCTATCCAGCAGCAGGGACTCACGAGGACCGAGGGCACGGCCGTGGTGGGTACATCTCTATCCAGGAGCAGGGACTCACGAGCACCGTGGGCCCGGCCCGTGTCACTACATCTCTATCCAGCAGCAGGGACTCACGAGGACCGAGGGCCCGGCCCGTGTCACTACATCTCTATCCAGCAGCAGGGACTCACGAGGACCGTGGGCCCGGCCCGTGTCACTACATCTCTATCCAGCAGCAGGGACTCACGAGCACCGAGGGCCCGGCCCGTGTCACTACATCTCTATCCAGCAGCAGGGACTCAGGAGCACCGTGGGCCCGGCCCGTGTCACTACATCTCTATCCAGCAGCAGGGACTCACGAGGACCAAGGGCCCAGCTGGTGTCACTACATCTCTATCCAGCAGCAGGGACTCACGAGCACCGAGGGCCCGGCCCGTGTCACTACATCTCTATCCAGCAGCAGGGACTCACGAGCACCGAGGGCCCGGCCCGTGTCACTACATCTCTATCCAGCAGCAGGGACTCACGAGCACCGAGGGCCCGGCCCGTGTCACTACATCTCTATCCAGCAGCAGGGACTCACGAGCACCGAGGACCCAGCCCGTGTCAGTACATCTCTATCCAGCAGCAGGGACTCACGAGCACCGAGGGCCCAGCCCGTGTCACTACATCTCTATCCAGGAGCAGGGACTCACGAGCACCGAGGGCCCGGCCCGTGTCACTACATCTCTATCCAGCAGCAGGGACTCACGAGGACCGAGGGCCCGGCCCGTGTCACTACATCTCTATCCAGCAGCAGGGACTCACGAGCACCGAGGGCCCGGCCCGTGTCACTACATCTCTATCCAGCAGCAGGGACTCACGAGCACCGAGGACCCAGCCCGTGTCAGTACATCTCTATCCAGCAGCAGGGACTCACGAGCACCGAGGACCCAGCCCGTGTCACTACATCTCTATCCAGGAGCAGGGACTCACGAGCACCGAGGGCCCGGCCCGTGTCACTACATCTCTATCCAGCAGCAGGGACTCACGAGGACCGAGGGCCCGGCCCGTGTCACTACATCTCTATCCAGCAGCAGGGACTCACGAGCACCGAGGGCCCAGCCCGTGTCACTACATCTCTATCCAGGAGCAGGGACTCACGAGCACCGAGGGCCCGGCCCGTGTCACTACATCTCTACCCAGCAGCAGGGACTCACGAGGACCGAGGGCCCGGCCCGTGTCACTACATCTCTATCCAGCAGCAGGGACTCACAAGGACCGTGGGCCCGGCCCGTGTCGGTACATCAGACCCAGGACGCTGTCCCGGAGCCCTTCCTGAGGACCGTGCCGGGAGCCAGGCTCACACAGCCAGAGCCAAGTGTGGTCTGGACAGTCACCGTGCCGACAGTCAGGGTCACTAGTTTAAAATATGGGGGGGGACCGTTCCCCCCAGGTGGAGACGGGGGTGGCCCGAGGAGCGGGAGCAGGTGTGCGAGAGGCTCCGGAGTGACAGGTAAGGGTGGGGGGCGGGGAACGGGGTCGGGCTTAGGGCCTGAAGTTCCACTGCAGAAGTCTGGATTTTACTCTGAGGGACATGAGGAGCCATTGGGGGCTTCATTCAAACAGGAGAAAGACAAGAGCAGACTGCAGGTTGAACTGGAAAAGGGAAGAGAGGTCCCTGAAAGTGCCCAGTGCCCAGGTGTGGCCATCTCCCCGCAGCCCTGCCTGCTTAATCTATACAGAGGAGGGACAGGTATCATCCTTAGGGGAGCCTAAGACACGACTGCCCGCAGATGTCAGAAAATCCCCATCCGTTGTTTTGTCTAAAAAGGGCAACATCGGACTTAGAATCATCGCTGCTGAGTTAAAACACCGCCATCCAGCATGAGAGGTGACGGCGGAGGCTCCAGCGGCTGCAGCGCCCCCGCCCCCGCCCCCCCGGGGCCGCCGTCCGCCTTGCCCAGCACAGACACACTCACCTCGGCCAGGGCCAGGGCTGAGAAGGGCGTGTCCTCGGCGGGTTTCACCACGACAGTGCAGCCGGCTGCCAGGGCGGCCCCCACCTTGCGGGTGATCATGGCACTGGGGAAGTTCCACTGGGGAGAGGGGGGAGGGGGGAGGGGGGAGGAGGGTGAGAGGCGAGGGCAACCCCACACGCACCAGCATGTCGGGTGGCCGGTCAGTAAACCCCACCGTGCAGCTGGTGGGAGAGCATCCTGGGTCCACACAGGTGAGCCCCCGGGGACCACAGCACCATCCTGACAAGGTGGGGACAAAGCCTGGTAAAGACGGGGGATGTTTGCAGAATTTACAACAGTGCAGTGATCTCGGCCAGGGGTCAGGGCACTTGTTCTGTGGAGGGCCTGACCGCAAGCACTTCAGGGTCTGTGGGACACACAGGCTCCGTCCCTGACCCTCAAGCCCGCGGCTGCCGTGGGGCAGTTTGCAGAGACACCACGGTGCAGGTGGCTGTGTCCCCATCAGCCTGTCCTTCCAGCGAGGCAGCAGGCCGGGTGCGGCCCGAGGGCCGTAGGGTGCTGACCCTTTGGTAGGACATGCAGCAGAGGTGGTTTTGGAAAATGGCAGGTGAGTGACCACTTCCCTCTCTGTGTCCACGCAGGTATCTGCAGACACGGACGCAGCTACGTTGACAGTGCTTTACTGGTTGCGACACGTCCTTGTGGAGCGGTGCTGTGTGCCGGGCGGGCGCGGCTCTAAGCTGTTACATGAAGAGGCACTGAATCCCTGCCACAACCCAGTGAGGTCGGTATTGTCATCCTCACTTGCAGGATCGGGGAAACGGAGACAGAGCAGTTCAGTGACTTGCCCCAGGTCCCACGGCGAGGAAACCGCGAGCTCTGAGTGCACCCCGGTCAGCGTGGGCAGCAGGCTGCTGCCCGTCTATAACTGTGCCAAGCGGGGAGGCAACGGGGTCTGGAGACCAGCGGGCTGACCCCGGGGAGAAGGTAACACAGGCCCTCGTGGAGGGGCGTCCAGGAGGTCTGGTCACCGAGAACAAGCCAGGCACCCCCGGGACACTGCCGTCCACCCTAGCAGAGCCGGCCCAGCGCCCGTGGCAGGTACACACAGAACCTCAACGCAACAGGAGAAGTTCTCAAAACGATGACACCTTAATAAAACATGTCACATCTAAAGTCTTTATAAAAAACGACAACTCCCCGAATATCCTTTCAGACGCGGGAAGGGGCCGTGGTGCTGAGTCGGAAAAGCCCCTGGGCCGCCTTCACCATCCCGACCCTCCGATCACAGAGGGCTTGAAAACACGGCTCTGCACCCCACAGAGGCCTCAGAACACCACGGGCGGTGACGGAGCTGACAGGGCGCGCCCCCGCTTCCTGGGCCCTGCTGACCCCACCACTTACCGGGGTGATGACCGCAGCCACCCCCAGCGGCTGCTTGAGGACCAGGACCCGCCGGTCCTTGGCAGGGCTGGAGATGATGTCTCCATAAACACGGCGGGCTTCCTCGGAGAACCACTCCAGGAAGAGGGCGGAATACAGAATCTCCCCCTCCGACTCCTTCAGCGGCTTCCCCTAGATCCGGCCAGGAGAGGACAGATACATCATCACCGTGGGCATCAAAGGCAAGACCCGGCCCTGGCCGGTTGGCTCAGTGGTAGAGCGTCGGCCTGGTGTGCAGAAGTCCCGGGTTCGATTCCCGGCCAGGGCACACAGGAGAAGCGCCCATCGGCTTCTCCACCCCTCTCCCTCTCCTTCCTCTCTGTCTCTCTCTTCCCCTCCCGCAGCCGAGGCTCCATTGGAGCAAAGATGGCCCGGGCGCTGGGGATGGCTCTGTGGCCTCTGCCTCAGGTGCTGGAGTGGCTCTGGTCGCAACAGAGTGACGCCCTGGAGGGGAGGAGCGTCGCCCCCTGGTGGGCGTGCGGGGTGGATCCCGGTCGGGCGCATGCGGGAGTCTGTCTGACTGTCTCTCCCCGTTTCTAGTTTCAGAAAAATACACAAAAAAAAGGCAAGACCCCGTCCCTAACGGGCCCAGGGCCACTCGCGGGTGGAAAGGCTCCCATCACAACGCCCACGGGACGGTGCAGGAACAAGCAGAGTCAGGCGGCCATGGGAACCAGCCACAGTCGTGGCCACACGTGACGTGCCGACAGCTTAGAGGAGACAGAACCGCCTCGGCTAACTTTTCCCTCCTCCTGACACCTCTCAGGGTGGCGGCCAGGGGGAGAGACAGCAGCCACGACAGGAAAAGGGAACCGAACCAGCCAGACAGAACCAGAGCTGGGTGGGGAGAAGGCAGTCCATCTCCTGCGTACGATTCGAGGGTGGACCGGAACACAGGGATTCTATTCTAGCGAAGCGAGCGCCTGGCGTTCATCAGAAAACGTCTGTGCCCGGCACGGTCGTTCGTGGACAGCCAATCATTGGGCGAGGACCCCGCATATTTTTAGCCAGAGGGCCGCCCAGAAGTCGGAGGCATCCCGAGCTCTGGTCTGAGAACCCCCCCACCGCTGGGCGGTCACGCAGGCCGGCGGGTCAGGGCCCCGGACTCACACTCTCAGCTGTAATGATCTTGGCAAGGTTGTCCTTGTGCTGTATCATCAAGTCGTACCATTTCCGAAGCAGTGAACTCCTTTCCTGGAAAAGAGAGAGATGGTGGAGAGCGAGCGAAACACTCAGCGTGAGAGAGACGACTATGAAACAGCCTTCAGCTTCCCCGAGCCTCAGCCCCGGGCTCTCGGCCCTGTGGAGAGGCAGGCCGAGCTTGCTTTGTGAAGCAGTGATGAAGACCCGGGCCCCGGAGCGTCCACAGGGCTGTGCCAGCCGCACGTGCTGGGAGGAAACGTCTGTGGGAACAGCCCTTACCGTGGACGGCGGACACGGGCGACGCTGATTTTCACAGCTCGTTTCACGGCAGTCAAACGCACGTCAGATAAGATGGACCACTTTAGCCACGTTCAAGTGTGCAGCGGGGGGGTGTTAATTACGCTCACACTGTTGGGCAGCTACCAACACCCTCCGGCACAACTGGAATTCCGTCCCCTAACTCCACCACTCTCCCCCACCCCCCAGTCTACTTTCTGTCCTTACGTACGTGACCGTTCTAGGGACCTCAGATAAGTGGAATCTTATGGCACTTGTCTTTTTTGTTTTTGGTTTTGGTTTTTTGTGCAACAGACAGGAAAGGAGAGAGATGAGAAGCATCAACTCGTAGTTGTGTCACTTCAGCTGTTCTTGATTGTTTTTCATACGTGTCTTTTTTCTTAAACTTTAATAATTTTATTTTTTTAATGGGTCGACATCAATAAATCAGGATACATATATTCAAAGATAACATGTCCAGGTTATCTTGTCGTTCAATTATGTTGCATACCCATCACCCAAAGTCAGATTGTCCTCTGTCACCTTCTATCTAGTTTTCTTTGTGCCCCTCCCCCTCCCCCTTTCCTTTTCCCTCTCCCCCCCCTTTTCCCTCTCCCCCCTCCCCCCGTAACCACCACACTCTTATCAGTGTCTCTTAGTTTCACTTTTATGTCCCACCTACCATATGTGTCTTGACCAGGGGGCTTCAGCCAAGCCAGCGACCCCTTGCTCAAGCCATCAACCTTGGGTTCAAGCCAGCAACTGTGGGGTCATGTCTATGTTCCCACGCTCAAGCCAGTGACCTCGGGGTTTTGAACCTGGAACCTCAGCGACCCAGGTCGACGTTCTGTCCACTGTGCCACCACCAGCCAGGTGGCATTTGTGCTTTGTGGCTGCTGAGGAATTTCTCTCAGCGTAATATCAAGTGTGGTCCGTATTTTAACAGGTCACCGGCAGGGTGAATTGGTCCCTGACTTGGGGTGTGCAAGGCATGAGGAAAGGTTTACACACTGACAGAGAAGGCCTGGGCACAACCAGCACGTGCTCCATGCCACCAAGCCAGACACTTACAACTGGAAGAAACAGTCAATTGTGTTAGATATATTTTGCCACAATTAAAAAATATTTCCAAATACTGGGAGTTGAATAAAAGGATAGACTAGATCAGGGGTAGTCAACCTTTTTATACCTGCTGCCCACTTCTGTATCTCTGTTAGTAGTAAAATTTTTTTTATTTTTATTGTCAAGATATTGATTCTTCTTTAATTGATAGTAAAATTTTCTAACTGCCCACCGGTTCCACAGTCATGGTGATTTATAAAGTAGGGAAGTAACTTTATAAAATTTATAAAGCAGAGTTACAGCAAGTGAAAGCATATAATAGTAGTTACTTACCAAGTACTTTATGTCAGATTTTCGCTAAGTTTGGCAGAATAAATCTTTATAAAACAACTTACTCTAGTTAAATCTATCTTTTTATTTATACTTTGGTTGCTCCGCTACCGCCCACCATGAAAGCTGGAGCGCCCCCTAGTGGGCAGTAGGGACCAGGTTGACTACCACTGGACTAGATAATTAAGAATATTATGGAAGAAATGGTTTCTAAAAAAAAAACAACTTTCTTTTTTTAAAAAAGAAGGAATTCGTTTATATAAAACCATTAAAAACAATAAAAAAGCCATGGGCCCAGCAAGTCTCGGTCACCCAAGCCACAGAGTCCTCTAAAGAAAGACGCACCTCTGAGCTCCGGCCGTCTGCACCTGCACAGGTGAACCTTAAGCAGATGGGGCTCTGGTTCCCTCCCAGCTGCCTACAGGGCTGCCCACGCGGCGCGGCATGGGTCATTCTGACGCTCTCGTCCACGCGGCAGGTGTGAGATTGTAAAGAGTACCACGTTCTCTTACAGCAGCAGCACACCGGAGCTGCCCAGCGCCAGGCAGGACAGCAGTGGCCACAGGCCACGGTGCTGCAGCCGAAAGCCAGAGATGGGCATCTAGGAGGCCTGGCTCAGAAGGGAACAGACGCCCCGAGGAAACGGCCATTGGATGAAGCCCCAAGCTTCTCCCAGAGAGGGAGAGCAGGAAGCACTCCAGGCCGGACACAGACACCAGCAGGGGCAAGGACTCACCCTCACCATGAAAGCCCATGTGACGGGTAGTGTCCCCCGAAAGAGACGTTGGGGTCCCGACCCCAGCACCTCAGACTGTGTGACCTTATTTGGAGGTGGGGTGTTGACAGAGGTCAAGGTAAATAACGTCATCAGGGTGGACTCTAACCCATGTGACCAGTGTGATGCCAGTGGCCGGGGCCAGGCAGGTGCACACTGGACTTGGGCAGACGGTAGAGGAACTGTGGAGCCAGAAAGTGTTGGGCTGTTCCCGTTTAATAGTCTCGCAACAGCGGACGAGCACACGGGCAGGGGAAACCGCTTCTCAGGCAAACAGACAGCAAAAATGGCCCCTCGCAGCGGCCCCTCCTCAATCCGCCATCCGCCGCCCTGAGGACAGGCACCCGTGGCCTTCCACAGACCGTGCACACGGCGCGGCCAAGGTGCTCACACACTAGTCAGGCAGAGTGTAAGCGAGCAAGCCTAGCAGAGCTGTTTCCCCCACAGCTGGTGTCTTTGCAAGACAGGACACCAACAAGTAGAGGGGTGACCATGTGAGGACCCACGCAGAAGACGGCCATCAGCGAGCCGTGGGGGGAGAGGCCTCAGGAGAAGCCAGCCCTGCGGACACCTTGACCTCAGACTTCCAGCTTCCAGAACTGAGGCCGGCTCCTGTTGTGTAAGCCGCCACGCCCTGGTCCTCCGTGGCAGCAAACGCACACACCTGCCCTGGGTCAGCACCACGCTGTTAGCATCACGCCTTGCCCTTCCCTCGGCCCATCCTCTCCGCCCGCCCCCCACTGTCCATCACTTCTGCCACCCTCACCTGCTCAGATATATGCGTTTGTGGGTTGGATTCCCCTGTGACCCTCCACCCCAGGTGGGGCCTGTAACGGCAGAAATCTCTGGTTTACTGCCCACCCTAAGCTCCCACAGCGCACGCACCAGGGAGGCGCTCAGTAAGTCTCTGGGTGAGTGACTTAGGACCACCTGGCACTCGGAATTCCTTGCCGAACGTGTGTCTTCAGAGGGCGCACGCTGAAGGACAGACACCCTGGGAGAGGCTGTCACCCAGGCTCAGGTGACAGTCTGGCTCAGGTGCCATCCAGTAAGTGGAGGAGGAGGGTCCCTTAGTTTTCTTCTTCCTCTACACTCCCCCACTCACACCCCACCCCCAGCCCCCAGCCCCTCTAGGGCAGTTCACAGCAGTCCTTCCCTGTTCCGGCTGGGTGCGTTCCCCTTCCCACACACAAAGCTTTCTACAGCCCACCCCACTCCGGAGAGCAGGGCGCTCATCCCGCCTTCCCGGAGGCCGGGTGGCAGCGTCCTGCGTGGCCTCCGGCAGCCCGGGGCTGTTTTAGGGGCTGTAACCCCACCCCCTACACAAGCGCCGCGTTCAGCCACCCCTCCTGGGCACTTTACGAGGCTTGCGGGACGCGTCCCCAGGGAGCGCCTGGCACAGCGCTTGGCACGAAGCCCACGCTTCGAACTTATTTGCGGAGCGTCTCTTCTTGTTTGTGTGGCTCTCCGCGCGGTGCATCCCCATAGCCCGGGTCGGGCTGCCTTCACTGTGGTCAGGTCCCGGGGCGCACTCACCTTGGCCGAGACGTCCCTCCAGCTGCGGAAAGCGTCATAGGCGGCGCTCACGGCGGCGCGGGCCTCGGGCGCCCCGCAGTCGGCCACCCGGCCCAGCTCGGCGCCGCTGGCCGGGTCGAGCACCGGGAAGGCGGCGGCGGCCGGGAGCCAGCGGCCGCCCACGAAGCTGTCGGTGCGCAGCAGCGCCGCGGGGAGGCCGCCCCGACCCGGGGCGTACGCTCGGAGTGGGGCCGGCCCGGGCGCCCAGCAGCCGGCGTGAGGGCGGAGACCGCGGCCTCGGGGAAGCGCGGATCGGAGGCGCGGGGCCCCGCAGCTCCGCAGCCGCAAGCAGGTCGCCATGGCACCTGCGGCGGCGGCGGCGGGGTTTGCAGGAAGCAGGCAAGCGCGCGCGCGCCGGGAAGGGCGAAGGTCGTGGGCGCGCGGGGACGCGGCTGCCAGTGGCGGAGGCGCCAAGCAGCGCCCTCTCCCGTCCTCTGCACGGCCGCGCGGGGCTGGACCGTGCCCGAGCGCAGCGCCGCTCCGGTCCTCGCGGCCCCTGGGAAGGGGTTCGGATTGGGGCGGGCATGACTCTGGGGACCGCGTCACCTTCCCCTCGGAGCGGTCCTGTGTCTGTAACTATTTGACCACCACCACCCCCGACCGCTGCAGGGGAACCGCACCCTCTCCCGCAAATCTGCATCTCTGCGCCTGGGATGTGCGCCGGGTCCACGGATGTGCGGGGGGAGCCCCGCTCGCAAGGCCACTGTCGCGTTCCTTGGTCCCCGCAGCTCTGCTCGCGGAGGGCGCCGGTTCTGACGGTGCAGGTGGCTTGGATGTGCCCTAGCGTACGTGTCTGGGTCTTCTCGCCATGGACAGGAAGCAAGGGGTCCCGGTGTTGTAACAGCTTTGGGCGACCGACCCACTGACCAGGATTCGGACAGATTCCGAATCCACTGGACAATCCGGGTGCCTTTGGGCAGCTGCTTAACCTCAGGCGTCCCTCCCGTGCGGGCAGTGAGGCTGGAGGCTGGTTGTGAGAACTAACTGCCCAGTAGTACAGTTGCCCCATGAAATTCAGGACAGCATTCAAGGTCATATACTAGTCACCCCAGGTCAAGCCTCGTTAGACTGAAGGTAGGCCGCCAACTAGTCATCCGGAGTCTTGTCAGAATCCAGTCAACCAAGGTGTCATCGCAGTGGGACTTGGCCCCCAAGTTCTGGGAGCCGCCGGAAGCGGCACCATGAATGGGCCCGCTGACTGTGAACAGAGCAGGCCTGTCCAGGGACTGGGAGGCTCACTGAAGCCTGCTCTGTGCACTGACTTGGGGTCCCTCCCGCCCACTGTCACTTCTCATGGGAACATCAGTTCACAAGGCCAGTTCTTATTTGTTTTTTTAAGAGAGCTAGAAATCTAATTCATACGTGAAAATTTCCATTAAAAAAAAAAAAAAAGAAGCCTGACCAGGTGGTGGTGCAGTGGATAGAGCATCGGACTGGGATGCGGAGGACCCAGGTTCGAGACCCCGAGGTCACCAGCTTGAGTGCGGGCTCATCTGGTTTGAGCACAGCTCACCAGCTTGGACCCAAGGTCGCTGGCTCGAGCAAGGGGTTACTCGGTCTGCTGAAGGCCCGTGGTCAAGGCACATATGAGAAAGCAATCAATGAACTAAGGTGTCGCAATGAAAAAATTGATGATTGATGCTTCTCATCTCTCTCCATTCCTGTCTGTCTGTCCCTATCTATCCCCCTCTCTGACTCTCTCTCTGTCTCTGTAAAAAAAATTAAAAAAAAAAATACAAAAAAAAAGAAGAAGAAGAACAAGAAGAAGATGGCCTGAATCTGTAAAAACCCCCAGTTGGCCAACCAAACAGGAAGCCCTCGGTTGAGGCAGGACTGTGGTTCCCACCAGTTCTGGGCTGAGTTAAGGTGACAGGAGGAGCCCTGAGACACCTGAGGGTCCCGGGTCATCTCAGCTCCTGGTCTTCGCTCCCACTGGGTCAACCAGAGGCCGGTGCCCTCTCCTCCCCCTCAGGGTCTCCGTTCCTGCTCGGAGCGCATCACCTGCCCGTCTGAGCTCTGCGCTCACCCATCGTCTCTGTGGAGAATCCAACCTAACTTTCCCTGCAGATTAAGTGCTGTGGACCGGGTGGTGCGTGACAAGGATCTTCTGAACCCCTGAGTCGTGGTCGTGGGCCTGCCCCCCACCCTTCCCCACCCCCAGGTGGGGGGGCATCTTAGCTGGGGCTGCAGAGGCGCCCTGGGAACAGGCAGGGTAGAGAGGAGTGGCTGCTCTTGTGTAACCACAAGTGTCAGTATCTGTTGCCAAACACGGAGAGAGAGGCCGGTGCCAGCTGATCATTATAAAAGCTGTCCCAGCACCGCAGTCGGTCAGTCCGGGCCTGAGGAGCCGGCGGGCAGTGGATCCAGGCGGGGAAAGGATGCAGGGGCCATCAGCCCTTGTGAGGTGAGGCAGGCCAGTCTGGGGACGTGCAGTGCAGAGAGTTGCTTTTGTTTTTTTTGTGTTTTTTTTTAAAGAAAGCAAAGAATATTTGGAGACAACGTTGCTGGCGTCTCCTTACAAACCTCATGTTAGGGGGCAGGGGTTGCCCATTCAATGCCTGGTCAGGGCACATGCAGGGATAGATTGGTGTTTCTCTCCCTCTCTCTCTCTCTCCTTCCCTCTTTCTCTCCCTCTCCCTCTCCTTCTCCCTCTCTCCTTCCTTCTTCCCCCTCCCCCTCCCTCTCTCCCCAAAATCAATACATTGAAAGCAGAGGGAGCCTGAGTCTGCAGGGGCCCGTGCTCCCCCGGAGGCACTGAGAGGCCAGGTGCTCCCTTTTTTTTCTCTCCCAGCTGCAGTTTGTTGGCTGTTCCAGTGAAGCTAACAGCAAGCAGTTCACTGTACAGGCAGGTGCCATTATTTAGAGACGGAGCCTGGTTTCCGAGTCGGTGACGCACCCACAGGGAACACAGAGGGTCTGGGCCCGGATTTTGGGCTCCCTGCGGCCGACGGGTTCCGTCCCAGAACCAGGGAGCGGTGAGTCATGACAGCTGTTTGCTTGCAGGTTCTGGTCCGGCCTGCTCATCGCGCTGGGCTCTGTGTGCCCTGGAAGTTCCCCATGCGGCATTTCAACACACGTAGAGATAGGTGAGTGCCAGTGACCGGTCATTGGTGTTAAGGACACCGAATCTGTCAGGAAGGTTAGGAGAGCTGCAAGTCCACCCAGTGTGTTAATGAACAACAAGTTTCATGCTGTGCCAGCCACTGGCAGCAGAGAAGAGGAGGCCGGGGCTGGGTGGTCCAGGCGTGGGGCCGTCAGGGGATAGCTAGAGGGTCCCGGAGCTTCTGTGGGGGTGCAGGGGGAGCTGGGCACAGACACACCTTGAAGCAGAACAATAGTGGGAGGGGGGGTGAGGAACTGAACGTTTCCCATTTCCAAGAACACAGAGAGGGCCACGTGCGGCCACAGGCTTGGGCCCCTGGCTCTCAAGGTGGTCGGCTTCAGGGAGGGCAAGGAAACGGGGGCGTTGGCATGGTCCCTGGCATTCACGGTGCCCAGGATGACGACAGAAGCTGAGGAGGACTGGGGGTACTCTGAGCTGGTGCCCGCGCACTCAGGGGCAGAGGCAGAGTTATCAGGACATGGGTGATGGGGAACACCAAGATGGGGTCCTTTCTTTTCTTTTTCTAATTTTTTTTTTTAAATTTCACTTATTTATTGGCTTTAGAAAGGGACAGGAATATTGATCTGTTCCTGTATGTGCCCTGTTCTGGGGGTCGAGCCAGACATTGATCGACTCTAACCGCCCGAGCTGTCTGGCCAGGGCAGTGCGTGGTCCCCGTGTGGAGGGGGTCAGCAGTGTCTTCGCTCGTGGGAAGCGCGAGCCACTTCGCGGCACAGTTTGACGCGGTTACGTTCCACGGGAGTTTCCAGGTTCACGTCAGGCGGGCCTGATGCTGGGTGTCTCCTGGGTAAATATGATAACAGGTTACGGCCGAGCCACCTGCACAGGCCGCAGAGCAGAGCCAGGGTACAAATAAGATGTGGATTTCTCCAGGCGGAGTAGACCCGGATGTTGAGCTCTGGCAGGCAAGCGCCCGTGAGGACAGAATTTTGTGGTTTGAAGGGAGACTAGAGTTCACCGCGACCAGGTCCTGTATTTTCTAGGGGAGGAAATTGATCCCAGAATGACACGTCCCCGACGGCCGATCCTATTTTCTTCCCATTAAACATTTATTGCTACCCGGGAGTCAGGCGGCAATGGGAGCGAGACTCAGACCTGCGTTCTAACCCGGCTCTGCGGTCGGTCGGCCGGCCACACAGGGGACCGAGTCTCAGTTCCTCTCTGTAAAATGAGAGCGCTGGGACTTCCTAACGCCTTCCCCGCTCTGTGAGATGGAAATGTGCCAAAGAGGAACGAACACAAACAGGAATGTGAGTTTAAAAACTAACAAAAACGGATAAAATCTAAAATTTTAACAAAATCCGAAAATTGGCCTGCCTTTCTCCGGTAGGAGCCGAAGGTCCTGAAAGATTATAGATTAAAATGGATAAGTATGTTTGTGTGAACATAGTTGAAGGCAACTCCTTCTCTTCAATTTCTAAGATTTTTATAGGAAAGGAAACAAAAGCTGATGTACTGTTAGATGGTTTTATAACTATCTCGGTTCACACTTTTGCTTCTTACGTAGGGTCCGTGTGGAAGGTTGACATTAATGCGAGTTAATTAGAATTGGCTTCATCCAGTGGTTTGGTCAGGAAATCACGGAATCCTACGTACAGTTTGCTATGTGTGTGCCGTGTCTGTGGGGCATTTATGCTTATCGTAGAGCCTTTTTTTTTTTTTTTTGGTATGAATTAAAAAATTGGGTGTGATTCACAGTAGAAACTGGGTATCACCTTTGACCATCTCTTCACAAGGAATGCTCCTTTTCCTGTTGACTCTAAGATTTGGGGTGTGGGTGTCGTGCGTGGGTGGCGTAGGTGGCCTTTGGGACTCTTTTCTGTCCTTCTGGAGTAGTCCAGCTGTGACATGGAACATCTGCAGAGCAGCGGCTCAGTCCACACTGTGGGCCGTGTGTGGTGTTTCCTGCTTCGGGGGTGGCAGTTGTTGAGGTGTGATAACTAACTGTGGTCACGTGATGACATGGCTTCTGTTTATTGAGCTCCTACCATATGCCAGCCATTGTGCTTGTCATGGTGTTTGTTTGTTTTTTCCTTCTTTATTTCTTTTTTTTTTTTTCATTCAGTGAGAGGAGGGGAGGCAGAGACAGACTCCCACATACGCCCTGACAGGCAGCTACCCGGCAAGCCCACTAGGGGGTGATACTCTGCCCATCTTAGGTGTTGCTCCATTGCTCAGCAACCGAGCTCTTCTTAGCACCTGAGGCAGAGGCCATGGAGCCATCCTCAGTGCCTGGAGCCAGCTGGCTCCAATGGAGCCATGGCTGCAGGAGGGGAAGAGAGAGACAGACAGGAAGGAGAGGGGGAGGGGTGGAGGAGAAGATGGGCGCTTCTCCTGTGTGCCCTGACTGGGACTCCAACCCAGGACATCCACACGCCAGGCCGATGCTCTACCACTGAGCCAACCAGCCAAGGCACAGCATTTATTTTTTGTGATTCTTTCAGCAAACTTCTAAGGTGGGTATTAGTTACTTACTTTTACACAGGAGGGAACAGGGTCCTGAGCTAGAGAAATAGGAACTTATTTTTTTTTAAACTTATTTATTTATTTTAGAGAAAGAGAAACATCAGTTTGTTCCACTTGTTTACACATTCGCTTGTTGACTCTGGTATGTGTCCCAAGCAGGGATCAGACCCGCAACTTTGGCATATGGGGACAGCGTGCCCACAAACTGAGCACCCGGCCAGGGTCACCCGTCTCAGGAATTTGAAATCATCATGCACATTCGATTTGTAGTATTGTTAAAATATTTCTATTTATTTTTGTATTTATGTTGTTATTGTAAACATTACATCAATCTAATATTATGGCTGATGAAAATTACGAGTAATTGAATTTTCTTTTTCCACTTCCTTGACAGCTGGAACCATAAAACTATGTTTTCCTTTCAAAATGATGTCTGGAAAGTTCTGTTTTCTGCTTTTAGTTGAACTTGATGTGTTTCTTCCAGGACACAGAGCTCTTGAGTTTCTCCACCTTCCGGATGGGAACGTTAACTACAAAGAGGTGTGTCTGATTTCTCTCTCACTCCTTGGGTGTGAACTTTTTTTCGTAGATGCCAAAGGTACCAACAGATATTTAAATAGTAATTTTCATAGCCATTTAAAAAATTTTGTAATAAACCACTATATTTTGGGTCAACCCTTTGAGTAGTACAAACATTCAAGTATGTCCTCGTGCCTTCTGACCATCCAGATGACAATTGTAACAAAAATTTTTATTTTAAAAATGTATAAGGCAACATTAAAAAAAAAGGCAAATGTATGTTCTTCTTGTTGCCATAAATTGGTTATCAAAGAAACATGATTTTTGAGTTAATAAAACTGGAACTGGAACTAATTTCTTTTTTTTTTTTTTGTATTTTTCTGAAGTTGGAAACGGGGAGGCAGTCAGACAGACTCCTGCATGTGCCCGACCAAGATCCACCCAGCATGCCCACCAGGGGGCGAGGCTCTGCCCATCTGGGGCGTTGCTCCGTTGCAACTGGAGCCAATCTAGTGCCTGAGGTAGAGGCCATGGAGCCGTCCTCAGCGCCCGGGCCAACTTTGCTCCAATGGAGCCTTGGCTGCGGGAGGGGAAGAGGGAGACAGAGAGGAAGGAGAGGGGGAGGGGTGGAGAAGCAGATGGGCACTTCTCCTGTGTGCCCTGGCCAGGAGTCAAACCCGGGATTCCTGCATGCCAGGCCGACGCTCTACCACTGAGCCAACCAGCCATGGCCACTAATTCCATTTTTTAAAAAAAGCTCTCCCAGGGGTCAGCGAGCATGAAAAAAACCTCACTACTCAAAGGGTTAAAAGGTATCTGTCTACACCAGTGCTACTTGAACTTTCTGATAAAGATAATACCATTGGAATATTTTAATGCTGTGTATCATAGTTTGGAAAAGCGCTTGGGAGATCATTTCTAAGAATGGTTCATCTTTTCGTAAAGAGAGGTTCCTATCTGAGATCAAGCCTGTGTTTTCCACCGTGGCCTGTGGGATGCGTGCGAATGGCATCACCACAGGTGTGTGCACCCTGGGGTGCAAGGTGGGTGCACCTCCGGCTCCCCCTGCTTTGTGGGGGTCCCGCTGTCTGGGCTCCCCTTCACGCATCCTCACGTTAGTTGAACCATCGGGCCCTACACCACCTCTTCTGCTTATATTGCTAAGTGATACTTTGTGGCAAGGATGATTCTTAGATACTCTATCTGAGGGTGGTTAACACTCCTTCCTGAGGGCAGAACGGACGGATCACATGATCGCCAGCGCATCTCGGCCATTCCGTGTGGAAAGCGGGATGGAGAAATGACCCAGACCACTTCCAGGCGTTAGTTTTAACTTCCTCGCTCGGCAGCGTGACCCTCTGGGGAGAAGCAGCCTCTGTTTTTGATTGTCATCATCTCCGACCCTGATGAGTGGGCAGGCAGGAGAGAGGGGAGTCTGCTTAACTCGTGGCGTGAACACTCGGTCCTGACTGGATGGAGCAGTTTTCTGGCAGAAAGATTCGAACAAGCTTTTCTCATTAACTCCAAACCTGTGCAATGGACACAGACCTTCCTGTCAGCATGGGTCCTGCCTGATCTGCGCACTGTTGTCACCGGGGGTCACTGACTGTCCACCCTCCCCTTCTGATTGACGCACATACATGAACATTACTTTCCCTTTTATAATGTTACCACTCCGTCCCTTTTCAAAGATGGGTGATTGGCTTTGATCTCTGGATGGATGTGGGAATCTTGCAGATTCTCTTCCCAAAGCCTGCTCTTGGTGACCTCCGGGCGCACGGGTCTGTGGTTTGGTGAGCGCAGTCGGGGGAGTGACCAGGGGGTGGGGGGCTGCACAGATGGGTCCCCCAGGCCACCGCATCTCAGCCGGCTCTGGCTCTTGATTATTCCAGGTCTGAGTTTGCTGGGCTCCCGGGTTTTTGTGTATTTTTTTTGTTACAACTTCCAGAGGTACCTGCTCTTTAAAGACTTTGACTTAGGCTGACCAAATTGATAAGGGAACAATGTGTCAAGCTGAGAGACCAGTTTATCAGTTCAGGAGGACTGTGAGGAGGCAGTAGGCTCCTGATTACAATCCTAATTGCCCAGAGAGTCTCTCTCTTTCTAAACGAGGAATGGAATGCTGTGTGCTAACCAGGAAGCCAGGGCCGTGGGGCTGGCAGGCTGGTCCGGTCCCTTCCCTGTGCCACCCTCCCCGCCCAGGGAGCAAGTTTCATCCTCTCGGATTATGAAACTGATAACTCGTTGTAAGAAAAGAAAAAAACTCTCAGCAATAACCCACATTAACATTTTGCTAAATGTTAACATTTGTATGTATTTCTGCACTTTTCTGCATTAGCAGTCTTTTCAAAAATTACATTCTACACTGTTTTGTAACTTGTGGTTTTTTTTCCATTTACTATATCAGATATGATCCCGTGTCAATAGAGATTTTTCAGAATAGTTTTTAATAGTTGCGTATTTTTCTGTTAACCTGAAATGTACCATAATTTATTCAACCAATTCCCCAGTTTACTATTCATTGTGAAGTATTTTAAAACTAGTAGATAGTTAGAATAAACAAATAATTCCCTTAGGCCCTTCACCTGGTGTCATGTCCCCAGTTGTTGACTGTTTACCACAGCTGCCTTTTTATTTTTTAATTCAATGAGAGGAGGAGAAGCAGAGAGACAGACTCCCACATGCACCCCAGACCGGGATCCACCCAGCAAGCCCACTTGGGGGCGATGCTCTGCCCACCTGGGGCACTGCTCCGTTGCTCAGCAACTGAGCTCTTCTTAGTGCCTGAGGCAGAGGCCATGGAGCCCTCCTCGGTGCCCAGGGCCAACTTGCTCCAATCAACTGCCTTTTATTAAATTTATTCATTTTTTTTATAGAGGAGAAAGAGTGAGAGAGAGAGAGAGAGAAAGAGAAGGAGAGGAGGAGCAGGAAGCAGCAGCTCCCCTATGTGCCTTGACCAGACAAGTGCAGGGTTTTGAACCAGCGACCTCAGCATTCCAGGTCAACGCTTTATCCATTGCACCACCACAGGTCAGGCTCGACTGCCTTTTTATCCCCTCTCTAAATACTGATTTCTCCCTGAGCCCTTCGAGAGTAAGTGGCTGGCATGGTTCTGATTATCCTTGAACACATCGTTGTGTAACTTTTGAACACAAGGACGTTGTGTTACAACCACAGCATAGTGTCATCTCACTTAGGACATCGAGGCGGAAATAACACTGTTTTCCAATCCTCACGCCTCATTCCAAGTTCACAGTCATCGCAGGAACCCTCTGGGTCCAGGACCTGGGTCGTGTGTCCTGTGTAGCTGTCAGTTCCCTCGGACGCCCTCCAACCTGGAACCGTCCCTCGAGCCCGCCCTGTCTTGGGAGATCTGGACGTGTGAGAGCTGTGCTGTCCAGGATCTCCGCACGATCTACTTCTGGTTTTGGCCGGTGGTTCCTTAGGATTAGACCCAGCTGCGGGTACCGTGCTTTTGGGCAGAAATGTGGAAAAACACTGCAGTGATGTTGCGTTCTCACTGCTTTGCGTTGTCGGGAGGCGCGGAGTCAGAGGTAACGTTTCCGGTGATTTTTGTTTCGGCTGTGACATCTTTCAGTTCTGAAATTTCCGTTTGGGTCTTCACAGCGTCCATTCCTTAGCTGAGATGTTCTTGGTCTCGGGTGTGTTGGTGATGGCCTCTGGAGCGGTTGGTTTTGGGGAGACTGCTTTAAAGCACTAGTCAGGTAACCCGGAGGTTTCTGCCAGCTCCCTGTTGTCATCTGCTGATTTTCGTTCCTTCTGCGTTCTTCCTGGTTCCTGGCGACGAGTGGTCTTTGCTGGGAAGCAGGCACTTTGGGCATCAGGTTATGAGACTCTGGGTCTTATTTAAACCTCCTGATTGGGTGGGCTTCTTCTGACGCCACTTCGATAAGGGAGGAATGGGGGTCACCATCTCCTCACCGTCAACCAGGGTGAAGTCAGGGTTCCCCACGGGGCCCCCAGTGCTGCCCCCTGGCTGGGAAGGGCAGGAATGCCTCCTCACTGCCCCTCACTCGCCTCTGCTGATGTCAGAGGGCAGGAGGACTCTTCCTGCTGGGTGGTGTGAGCGCCCTGCTGTCCTGGGCCTCCCCTGATGCCACCCAGTGGGGCGAGGAGGCGCCCTGGGCCTGGGGAAGGTGCCCTCATGGAGAGCTGTGGGGGAGATGGCAGGGATGCAAATCCTACCCCCCCCAACCCCCTGCCTTGGCCTGGCCGTTCCATCAGGACCTGGCACCTCACTGCAGCTTCGGTTTCCGAGTCGTGTCTCCCTGACTCCCTCCTGTCAGAGCTCTCCTGTCCCCACTGTCACATTGATATCAGCTCCTGTTCGGTCAGTGGTTTCCTGTGCACAGTGGTCACTGTCTCCCGTGACGCTCCAGCTGTCCCAGGCTATGCTTTGTGGTGGCATTTTGTGTCTGTCTGACGACCTGTTTATAGCCAGGAGATCACACGAACGTAGCTGCAGAACAACCCAGCCCGTCGCTGCAGGGTCCACTCCAGCTTCCCCCGCGCCCGGGTCTGCGACGCCGGCCCCCTGCGAGAGCCCGTTCCCACGCCTCCCCGTGCGAGGCCGGCGCCCGACCGGCCCTGGCCTGGCTGACTGGACCCTCAGCCCAGAGACGCCCCAGGAAGCAGAACAGGGAAGACACATGTGACCCAGGGACGGCGACTGTTCTTACTCGATCTCCTGTTTCATTGCCGTTTCTTGATAAGTACCTTCAGATCTGGAAACATCCACTCTTCACTTTCGCCAGTGTGGCCGGTGAACGCGGTCCTTTGTCATCGGTTTAACAGGCATTTTAATTATTAATTTATTATTCATGAGCTTAAATTTATTTTCAAGTGTTTATTGACTCTTTCAACTACCCCTTCTTGAATTGCCCATGTCTTTTGCTCGCTTATCTATTAAGATATTGATCTTTGTCTTGATGTGTAAGAATGGCTTGTTTCTTCTTTTTTTGAGAGAGACGGACAGAAAGGAAGGGAGAGAGGTGAGAAGCATCAGTTCTTCGTTGCATCTCTTTAGTTGTTCATCAACTGCTTCTCATACATGCCTCGACCGGGGGATTCCAGCCCAGCCAGTGACACCTTGCTCAAGCCAGCGACCTTGGGCCCAAGCCAGTGACCATGGGGTCATGTCTATGATCCCACACTCAAGCTGGTGACCTTGGGGTTTTTTGCTTTGTTTGTATTTTCCTGAAGTTGGAAACGGGGAGGCAGAGAGCCAGACTCCCGCATGTGCCTGACTGAGATCCACTCGCATGCCCACCAGGGGGCGATGCTCTGCCCATCTGGGGCGTTGCTCTGCTGCAACCAGAGCCATTCTAGCTCCTGAGGCAGAGGCCATGGAACCATCCTCAGTGCCCGGGGCCAACTTTGCTCCAATGGAGCCTTGATGCGGGAGGGGAAGAGAGAGACAAAGAGGAAGGAGATGGGGAAGGGTGGAGAAGCAGATGGGCACCTCTCCTGTGTGCCCTGGCTGGGAATCAAACCTGGGATTTCCACACGCCAGGCTGATGCTCTACCACTGAGCCAACCAGCCAGGGCCAACCTTGGGGTTTTGAACCTGGGACCTCAACATCCCAGGTCAATGCTCTATCTACTGCGCCACCAGCAGTCAGGCAGAATGGTTTATTTCTTAAAGATATTAGCCTTTCATCTATCCAATGATACTCATGGTTATTTTTTTTTAAAATTAGTTTCTGGTGCTTTTTAGCTGCTGAACACTTAAGTGAATCAATCTTTTCTCTGATAGTTCCTGCCTGTGTGCTTTGCTTAGGGAAATTATACCCATCCTGAGATGATTAGTTATTCATTTAAATGTGGCCTCCTTAATTTTATGGCTCTGCTTTTGACACGACCTCTCTAATGCATCTTGTGCTGACTCTGGCCTGAGGCAGGACAGGGACCCAGTGGCCTGTCATCGGGGATGCTCGTTTCAAGCCTGCTTCTCCCAGGCTTCCCGTGCAGACCAGGCACTCGTGATGAGGGGCTGTGCCCACGCCCTGTGGCTCCTCTGTAGCAGTCTCTCTCTCTCTCTCTCTCTCACTGTTTCGTTTCCGTCTCTGATTCTGATGCTGTGCTGCTTTTGTTTCTGTAGCTTTAGAAGTACATCCTATGTCTGAAGGACACAGCCTCCCTCTGAACTCTGTCCTCCTGCAGTTTCCTGACTGTTTTGCCCACGCCTTTGCTATTTTTGTGTTAGCGGTAACTACCTCCCTGTGACATGCAGACGGCAGAAGTCTTGATTTACAAAGAAAGTGACTAGAGCAGTATCTGGCGAGGTCAATATTTAATAAAGTTAATTATTAAATGATGAAAGTCCAACTCACGTTATCTTTAGACAAAAGACTCTCTGGGTTCACAGAACTGGCCCGGGGGTCTAGGTATACCTGTTGAGGTTCTAGGGTGCCTTCTTGGTCCACGTGCCTCGACCGGGGGATTCCAGCCCAGCCAGTGACCCCTTGCTCAAGCCAGTGACCTTGGGCCCAAGCCAGTGACCATGGGGTCATGTCTATGATTCCACACTCAAGCTGGTGTGGAATCAGCCACGTGGAGGTGGCTGGCCATGCAGGACGCACCTCCAGCCTTAAAACCCCAAAGGGCAGAGCATCTTCCCGGGGCTCCTGTGGAGACGTCTCGAAGGTTCTGAGTGCGCAGGCGTGGCCCCGGCATGCGCCTCTAGCCGGACTATGTGGTGGGCGTGGACATGCTGGCCACATCCCCCCGGGGTGGGCCGCCCTGCTCAGCACGGGATGGGCCCCTCAGGAGAGCGGGTCCTGTGTCTAAAGGACTAGGTCCGGGACACATGCTGGTCGGAAAAGCAGACCACAGCAGAGAGTACCAGAGCCCTTATCTTTTGAGTTTTTTGGGCCCTTCTCCGTGGCCTCCCTCCATGGATAGGTGAGTCCATATTGAATTAAAAAGTTGAGGTGC
This sequence comes from Saccopteryx bilineata, assembly GCF_036850765.1. Classification (NCBI taxonomy): domain Eukaryota; kingdom Metazoa; phylum Chordata; class Mammalia; order Chiroptera; family Emballonuridae; genus Saccopteryx; species Saccopteryx bilineata. The sequence continues at coordinate 79,793,554 of NC_089500.1, read as the reverse complement.
CAGGCTCGGACTCTGTTGTGCCAGAGCTCATGTGCAGGTGTGTGAACCCCTCTGGGCAGCCTGGGTAGAGAGGGCTCAGCACCACGTGGCAGGGACCTCAGTGTGACCGACAGGACGGGGGGGCAGGCCCAGGCTGCGTGTCCGGAGAAGACGCCCGTGATCACACGCAGGATCGTGCTGCGTCAGTGCCCCACTCGCCGTCTGCCGGCCCGCCGCATCCCACGCCGTCTGGAGAGCAAGCGAGCCACCTCGCCCCACAGCCGCCCGCTGCTCCTCACTAGCAGAGGGGGTGCCCTGGACCCGGAGAGTGGACGTTCCGGGCGAGCAGGAGGGAGCTGGGGAACGCCTGGCTTGCTGTCCCTCAGCAGCGGGAAACCGCGCACTTCTGCGCAGCGGACGGAGAGGAGGGACCGGGCCCCACGGGGGAGGCTGGCCGCCGGCTTCGCTTTCTAGACTGTCCAGTGTGCCCGGGCCCCGTGGGGGTCAGTCCAGTGCGCCCGGGCCCCATGGGGGTCAGGACGGAGTGCCCGGGCCCCATGGGGGTCAGGACGGAGTGCCCGGGCCCCGTGGGGGTCAGTCCAGGGCGCCCGGGCCTTGTGGGGGTCAGTCCGGTGCGCCCGGGCCCCGTGGGGGTCAGTCCGGTGCGCCCGGGCCCCGTGGGGGTCAGTCCGGTGCGCCCGGGCCCCGTGGGGGTCAGTCCTGTGTGCCCGGGCCCCGTGGGGGTCAGTCCTGTGTGCCCGGGCCCCGTGGGGGTCAGTTCGGTGCGCCCGGGCCCCGTGGGGGTTAGTCCTGTGTGCCCGGGCCCCGTGGGGGTCAGGACGGAGAGCTTGAGCCCCTCAGCGGAGGAGAGCCAGCGTAGGAACCTCTGCCGTCCGCTTCTCCGCCATCGTCACGGGGAAAGCGTGCTGCGTCAGTCCCCACCCCCCGCCGCACGAGGGACAGTCTCGCTCTAAGGCACAGGCACAGGTGCAGGAGGACCTTCAGGTGCACGCCTGCACGTGTTGTGAATGTCTGCTGGTGTTTTTCTCACTTCACCGATTTTCACCGGATCCCTGAGAACCTGACCCCACACAGGCTACAAGGTCGTGGGGGGGCCTCGGGGGACGCTGCCCTGCTGGGTGGGCAGAGGGCAGGGAGGTGACCTGGAAGCAGGTGCATGTGCTTCTCACTGAGCCTGTGAGCTCGGGGCGGGGGGGGGCGGTGTGTGAACCCGAGGTTACACGTCGCAGGTTGGGGTACACCCAGTGTTCACTCCCACCACCCCCGTTGCCGCCCCGAGGTTACACGTCGCAGGTTGGGGTACACCCGGTGTTCACTCCCACCACCCCCGTTGCCGCCCCGAGGTTACACGTCGCAGGTTGGGGTACACCCGGTGTTCACTCCTGCCGCCCCCGTGACCACCCCCCCCCCGGAGGGCACCTCTCCCCTCTAACCTCTGCGCTCCCTGCCCCGCAGCTCTTACTGGAACACCGGGACGCGTACCAGGCGGGCACCGTGTTTCCCGACGCCTTCTACCCCGGCATCTGCGAGAGAGGTGAGGGGAAGGCTGCGGCCCAGGCGGGCGGGAGGCGCCTCGACTGAAACACGCCGCCCGTCCTGTCCTCCAACGTCATCCTGGGTCCACGACTCAGTTCGCGGAGTCCTGTGTCCCCGTAACGAAAACCAGAGCCCCGAACACCGTCGCCTCCACCTGCTGTGCTGCTCGGAGGCGGAAGACAGGACACTGGACACTTGCCAAGGGCCCGAGGGCCAGAGTGCCTGCCGGGGGCTCTGTAAGTCTGTCGTCTGGGACGGATCTGTCAGCCGGGAACCTTGGCAAAGTCATTCCGGTGCCATCTCGGTTTCCACGCCTGCAGCGTGGTCCTTCCCGGGCTCAGCCGGACTGTCGGCACGCAGCGCCAAGCCGGCGTGGTGGGCGGGGGCCGTCAGCGCCCCGGCGGGTCACGGGAGGCGTGTCAGTGGACGGGCTACCAGGTGGGGACAGGAGGGAGACAATCGCAAGGACAGTGCCAGGGAGCGGCCCCGCGGAACCGCAGACGGAGGGCAGGCCTTGTGGGGGCCCGGCCTCCGGTGAGGGTCCCGCCAGCCCAGGGCGCCACCACAGATGGGGCGCTGGGAGAACTGGAACCAGCCTCTCTCCTCCTCTTCTCTTCCGGGTCCCCCTGCCCTCCCTCTCCCGCCAAGCCCGACCCGGCCAGAGGGCAGAGCGGCCCCTGCTGTCAGGTCACGGGGTGCACCGTGCAGGGTGGAAGAGGGTAGACTGTGGATGGGGAGATGGACAAAGAGGTCCAGCACGCAGGGCCCTCGTGCAGACCAGGTCCAGAACGCTGGGATCATCCGCCTCTACCCTGCGTCCTCACGCTCAGCAGTGCTGTCGGGCTGCGAGGGGCAGGCCTGTTGCTCCTGCAGCTGTGACCCCCCTCGGGGCTCCCCTTCCTGTGACTCTGTCTCCCCTTCGGTCTGTGAGCTGTCAGGTCTCAGTCCTGCCGGTCTGCCTGCGTGTGGCAGCCTCTCCCTCCCACCGTTATTTCTAACTTCGCCTCCCCCAACTGTAGTACAGGGCCTTCCTATGTCCTGAGGTTTCTGTTTGTCTGTTTGTTTTTGTATTTTTCTGAAATGAGAAGCGAGGAGTCAGGTAGACTCCACATGTGCCCAACCGGGATCCACCCGGCATGCCCACCAGGGGGCGATGCTCTGTCCATCTGGGGTGTTGCTCTGTTGCCACCAGAGCCACTCTAGCGCCTGAGGCAGAGGCCATGGAGCCATCCCCAGCGCCCGGGCCATCTTTGCTCCAATGGAGCCTTGGCTGCGGGAGGGGAAGAGAGAGACAGAGAGGAAGGAGAGGGGGAGGGGTGGAGAAGCAGATGAGCGCTTCTCCTGTGTGCCCTGGCCGGAAATCAAACCCGGAACTTCCACACGTCAGGCCAATGCTCTACCACTGAGCCAACCGGCCAGGCCCTGTCTCCTGATGTTTTAACAGCTCCTGGGTACCATACCTAAAAAGATTAAGGGTTTTTGATCAGTTCCACATGAGAAACATTGCTTCACACTTGCCATGTCTCATGGCAGACGAATGACAAAGGCTCTGAGGCGGGCGGGGGAGGCTGCAGGCCACCCAGCCTCCTAGTGAGCAGAAAGTAGACATCCTCTCACAGCCGTGAAGGTGGGGACCCGTGTGTGACGGACGCACCCACAGTCAGGAGGAGCATAAAACATAAAACAATGGCCATCAGTTTCGGTGCAGAGTTTCTTTAGAGTGTTATGGGTGTTTCCAGATCTTACCTTTGTCTCATATCCACTTTAACAGTAGTTTTTTTTTTTCTTCTTTGGTGATTCAGTCTTCTTTTGTGGCCTCTTTCAAAAGCATATAACTTTCTTAAATACTTAGTTGCCAAAGGAACAACTGTTTCTGAGCCCGTGTTTCATCAGGTCACCTAAGGAACAAAGCTCGGTAATGACAGGGATGAGGGCACTGGCTCTGGCAGGGTGAGAAGCAGAGCTGCCGGCCCTGGTGAGTGGGGGGCCCCCTCAGGCCCCCAAAAGGGCCAGCGCCTTGGCAAGTCTGCCCTTTGGTTAGGGGCGGTGTGTCAGGCCCTCGGCAGTTCCACCGAGTTCTGTCTGATGAGCCGCAAGGGTCAGCTCTCAGAAAACCGCCAGAGAAAGTCTCGTTTCTGAGTTGCCGCTTATTTGAAAATCATCTTCAGGAAAGCCAGCAAGTTAAGCCAGGACAGGTGGTTTCTACTTTAGCAACAACATAAAAAAAAAAAAATCGGAGGCGAGGGACCTGAACCGTGGAGTCCTGGGACACGCAACGACATGTGAGGCTCCGTGAGGGGCGTGTGGCGTGTGCGCAGGACGGGAGATGCTGGTTCCTGTCTTTCCCACGCTCCTGTGGGAAGGAAAGGGCCCGTGGGACCCCCGGCCCACTCGGACGGTGCTTGAGGCCTGTGCCTTTTTTTTTTTTTTTTTTAAGCAAATGGAGAGAGAGAGAGAAAGGTGGTGGAGGAACAGGAAGCATCAGCTCACAGCAGTAGTTGCTTCTCATATGTGCCGTGACCAGGCAAGCCCAGGGTTTCGAACCTGCGACCTCAGCGTTCCAGGTCGACGCTCTGTCCACTGCGCCACCACGGGTCAGGCGCGGGCCGTGCCATTTTAAAACAATTAGGGTCAATCCTACGGCTGGAAGCTTCGGGAGGCTCTGCTTTGCCTTATTGTGCTTTCGTGGAGGCTGACTGACGGACACCCAGGTTTACAGCAGACTGACAGTGTGTCTGTGCAGCGTGAGGGCCCAGCCTGGAGGTACCTCCAGCCTCGGTGGCAGCCCAGGTGTGAGGGCAGACGCCGTGGGCATCTGGGGTCCCTTCTCTCCCAGGCTCTTCCTTCTAGAGACTTCCTTTGAACCCACAGAAGAGGCTGCGAGGCTCGGAGGGGAACGTGGGGGGAGGCAGTGCACGGAGGTGTGTGTGTGTGTGTGTGTGTGTATGTGTGTGAGATTTGACTGGGAATCTTCAGAAAGGATCCTGAGTTCTGCTTGGTTCTGTCAGGACGATTCCATGAAGTGTCTGAGAGCACCCACTGGACTCCCTTTCTCAACGCCAGCGTCCACTACATCCGGGAGACCTACCCCCTTCCCTGGGAGAAGGTAGGCAGGCCCTCTCGTCCTAAAGCCTGGGGGTCCCATCTCCCTTTCCCGCACGGCGTGGATCCCGTTTGTCACCCTCCCCAGCTCTGTGAGGCCCCTGCCCACCGAGGCTTTGATGCCCACACCCGCGTGCGGCGCCTGGAGGCAGCCAGGGAACGCCTGGAGATAGCAGTTCTGTACGTCGGGGCTACGTCACCTAGTCGTGTCGCTCCAATACTAATAGACCTGAGCGCACGTCCGAGGCCCTCCAAACACGTCGCAAAGTCCCTTGCGGTCTTTGTCACTAGACTGTGTGGTGAGCTCCGTCGGGTCGGAACTCCCCGTTGGGCTGCCGTAGAGTAACCGGAACTCCTGACTCTGGTCTGTGTGGCAGGACACGGAGAAGCTGGTCGCCTTCCTGTTTGGAGTCACGTCTCACATGGTGGCTGACGTCAGCTGGCACAGCCTGGGCATCGAGCAGGGGTTTCTGAGGACAATGGCAGCCGTGAGTACCTGCCCCCCCCCCGCCCCTAGTCAGGGATGTCATAGCAGGGCACCCACCACGCCCAAGGTCGCAGAGGGACCCTCCCAAAGGCAGGGACAGCCTTGGGTCACTCACGCGTCACGTGGAAATGAGGCTTCCTGCCCAGAGCGTGTTTGTTCCATTTCTGTCCTCCTGTCCTGCTAACCTGGGGGAACTTGTGCACCTGGGCAGAGCGGCTGACGTGCCCTGAAGAGTAACAGGTGTGATGTCTGGTAGGAGTCACACACGACTTTGAGAAACTCGTTTCACTCAAGCTGTGTATCTTAAGGAGACGATTGATACCGCTATTTGGTTCTGTTTAAAAGGAATATAGTTCCACGTGTTTGGGGCTTTTTTTTTTTTTTAATTTTCTATGTGAAAATGCCATACTGCCAGGGTGACATTGGGATCTTACCTGGTGGCTTAGCTTCCGGAAGTCCCCGGGGTCGTTCATCAGTGTCGGGACGACTGCGAGAGGCGTGAGGGTGGACGCAGCGGGGGTGGTGTAGGCGTCTCATCGGGTGTACGTCCGCGGTGGCTGCGTCTGTCACCGGGCGCTCAGGGCGCGACGCGGCCACCGGTATCATTCCCCGGCACAGAGGAGGTGACACCGGGCTGTGTTTCTGCGCACCCCGAGCCCAGCAGCTCGCTGGCGTGTGGGGCGGGAACCGGGCCGGGAGGTGACACAGGGCTGTGTCTCTGCGCACCCCGAGCCCAGCAGCTCGCTGGCGTGTGGGGCGGGAACCGGGCCGGGAGGTGACACAGGGCGGTGTCTCTGCGCACCCCGAGCCCAGCAGCTCGCTGGCGTGTGGGGCGGGAACCGGGCCGGGAGGTGACACCGGGCGGTGTCTCTGCGCACCCCGAGCCCAGCAGCTCGCTGGCGTGTGGGGCGGGAACCGGGCCGGGAGGTGACACAGGGCGGTGTCTCTGCGCACCCCGAGCCCAGCAGCTCGCTGGCGTGTGGGGCGGGAATCTGGCCGCATGCTGTGGTGATACCAACCGGCCTCTTCCTGTCCGCAGATCGACTTCCACGGCTCCTACTCGGAGGCGCACCCGGCCGGAGACTTCGGTACGGTTCCCTTCCATTCGCCCGCTCTTCCTTTGCGGCGGTCACATGTCGTGTACAGTGAAGTCTCTACTGTGCCTTAAATTCGTATCTGTCGTTACCAGTAGCAGGTACTCGCTGCTTCCTGTGTTAACAGTGCAGCTCGCCTGGAGTACAGGCATAGCTCCCTGAACAGAGCTGTACTTCTAAAAAGTTGTGGGTGTGTAACTTTGTAAAAAAAAAAAAAATATATATATATATATATATATACATACACACACACACACACACACACTTATTGACTTGTGCCATAATTTCAGACACACTTATATCAGATGAAAATTCATGACCCAGTGTCTGCTAATACATTAGCTTTAAATTGGTAAATGCTGTCTTCCTCCCTCTCTCTCTCTCTATATATATATACACACACACACACACACACACACACACACACACACACACAGGGGTCCCCAAACTACGGCCCGTGGGCCACATGCGGCCCCCTGAGGCCGTTTATCTGGCCCCCGCCGCACTTCTGGAAGGGCACCTCTTTCATTGGTGGTCAGTGAGAGGAGCATAGTTCCCATTGAAATATTGGTCAGTTTGTTGATTTAAATTTACTTGGTATATATATATATACCTTTCCATATACAAACTAGATTGTGAGTGGTTTATTTAAAACAATGCTTGTGGTCTATCTTTTGTTCTTTTTAAAGTAAAAAACACTTTGGTTAGACGGCTGAGTTTTGTCTTGTGTGTGTGTGTGTTTTTGTTTATTTTTAGTTTGTTTCACTAGCTAAGATTTTAAAGGATCTGTTTTCTTCAAGTCACCGCCTGTACCTAAAACCAGGAACAGACACTTGTAACAGTGTCAAGAGCTAGCAGTTCAGCTGGCACAACAATGTTGTCGCTGACCCACCCGTGTTGTGTGTTTCTCACCACAGGAGGAGACGTGCTGAGCCAGTTCGAGTTTAATTTCAACTACCTGTCCCGGCACTGGTAAGAGCGGCCGTGGCGTGTGGGGGCTTGACCTGTGTTTCCTAGAAGATATACAACTTACAGCGAACTTGGGAGTCTCCTACTTGGTAAATTTTGAAAGCTGAAAGGGCAGATGAGAATAGTGTAAGTAACTTCTTCAAAAGATTTGAATTATAGCCAGCGTAGGAGTGCATGTATGCTTATAATGAGTGAGATGATGCTCCCCTGTGTGGCTGCCCCCCAGTTTAAGCCGCGGGGAGCGTCCTGTGTCTCAGGTGCCATGCCTTACTCTTTATTTTATTTTAATTTTTTATTATTTTTTTTCTGAAGTGAGAAGCAGGGAGGCAGAGAGACAGACTCCCCACATGTGCCCGACTGGGATCCACCCGGCATGCCCACCAGGGGGTGATGCTCTGCCCATCTGCCCATCTGGGGCAGTTGCTCTGTTGCAACCAGAGCCATTCTAGCACCTGAGGTGGAGGCCATGGAGCCGTTCTCAGTGCCTGGGTCAACTTTGCTCCAATGGAGCCTTGGCTGCGGGAGGGGAAGAGAGAGACAGAGAGAAAGGAGAGGGGGAGGGGTGGAAAAGCAGATGGGCGCTTCTCCTGTGTGCCCTGACCTGGAATGGAACTCAGGACTTCCACACGCCTGACCGACGCTCTACCGCTGAGCCAGCCGGCCAGGGCAGTCTTACTCTTTATTTTTAATCAGGTCAATCTAGCAACTGCTGACAGAAATTTGTTTTGAACTCTCCCTATGCTGTGGATTTTTTTAAATTGCTCCTTGCCGTTCTGTCATTTTGCTACCCACGCTTGAAAGCATGTTGTTAGGGACAGTCCAGTTTCAAAATCTCTTCTCTTTCTGGCAACTGGATCTCTTTGTCATGATGTGGTGACCTTGGTCTCTAACGACGCTTGTTGCCTCCGAGTCTTCTTCATCGGGTCTCACTGCAGCTCCCTGTGGTTCCGCAGTGGTTTGTCTTTTTCTCTGGACGTTCACCAAGCAGCCAGGAGGTGATGAGTCTGTCCCTCGGTCCTGGCCCCTGAGTGTGAGTGGGGGGCTGGGTGAGGAAGGATGCCGGCAGCCCAAAGAGTAAGGAGAGCTCAGGGCTGTGGCCGGCGCCCACGCCTGTCCCTGGTCCGCTGCCGCTGCAGAGCTGAGGGAACTCAGAACCAACAAGTCACTCACAGGTTGCCTGAGGCCAGCTGGCCTGGGGTGCCCGGGAAGTGCTGGTGACAGCAGCAGCCCCAGGGGTCCCTCTGACTCCACACATATGGCCAGCTGCCCCGAATTGCATGTCCATCTGCACGGTGCCCGGTCCTCTGTGGTCGTGTTGTCTGGTGTTGAGTCACCGGAAGCTGGAGGCAGAGGTCTGTCTGGGCCCCTGCAGGCTGCCCGAGCCGCTTTTAACCTGGGATGCCCTGACGTTACGTTCAACCCTGGGAGATTCTCTGAGTCCCCACAGACAGCACAGACACAGGACAGGGCATCCGGGGCAGGGCCGTGGTGACCCGTCCCCGGGGGGAGATGCCACCCCTGCATCCGTTGCCCTCGGCTATCCTCGTCTGCATGTTGGGTTCATTTCTAGCCACCGCTCAGGCAGGAGGCATGGTCTCCTCGGAGGCGGCGTTCGGGTGACTGTCTCCCTGTCTTCTGAGCAGCCCGCGGCCACCAGAGCCCCTCCAGGTCCCCCGTCTGGCAGGACCTCGGGGCGAGGCTGGCTCAGCCCCCTGCTTCCCTCTCAGAGTTTCCACCTTCAGTTTGTTTTGGGCCTTCGGAAATTTTTCACTTTCTCGCTAGCTTGGTGAGTTCACGTAAAAGAAGTATTTTTGTTATTTTGTCTAGCCAGTGAAGCTGTTTTCATTGGAAGCCCCCATCCCCGCGGTTCTCTTGTGGAAATAAAGAAAGGACATCAGTAGATTCTTTCTTGCAGCCGACACACGGAAGTCAGGTCTCATAGGTTGTGATGTCCGTCCAGTGCGGCCTGAGGCCTTGGACAGAAGGTCAGAGACATTTCCTGCTACCTCCGATTTCAAGGCGTGGCTCCTTCTTCCAACAGAAATGGCTAACGTCCGCGAGCCAGCCGCCTGACATCGGGCTCTTTTCCCCCACTTCTCCCCGTGGGCTGTAAAAGCAGGCTGTCGGCGCGAGAAGCCATTTTTGGCGTCTTTAAAACAATGAGTCCTGAGACTAATTCAACTCAAAAGAGTGAAAACGGGCCCTGGCCGGTTGGCTCAGCGGTAGAGCGTCGGCCTGGCATGCGGGGGCCCTGGGTTCGATTCCTGGCCAGGGCACATAGGAGAAGCACCCATTTGCTTCTCCACCCCCCACCCCCCCCTCCTTCTTCTCTGTCTCTCTCTTCCCCTCCCGCAGCCAAGGCTCCATTGGAGCAAAGATGGCCCGGGCGCTGGGGATGGCTCCTTGGCCTCTGCCCCAGACGCTAGAGTGGCTCTGGTCTCAGAAGAGCAACGCCCCAGATGGGCAGAGCATCGCCCCCTGGTGGGCAGAGCATCGCCCCTGGTGGGCGTGCCGGGTGGATCCTGGTCGGGCACATGTGGGAGTCTGTCTGACTGTCTCTCCTTGTTTCCAGCTTCAGAGAAATACAAAAAAAAAAAAAAGTGAAAACACTGCCTAGTGAGTTCCTTCGCCACAAAACCGGCCGTTTCCTTTATGCTTGATAGCTCCGCATCTCAGAGAGCACCTCCATCAACATCTGAATCAGTCACCCATCGCCAGCCGCCTCGGGCAAACTCTTGACCTTCTCTGTGCCCGGTCCCTTCTTTGTACAGGGGGGCCCGTGACAGCGCCCCCCACGCGGGCTGTGGGGAGGGCGAGATACGGAGCACCGGCGAAGCCCTCTGCGGAGTCGCGGGGTAACTGGCTGCAACGTGCATTACTCTTCCACGTCGGGGGATCACACAGCTTCCTTTATTCTCATGCTGTCCTCAGGTACGTGCCTGTCCGAGACCTCCTGGGCATTTATAAGAATCTCTACGGCCGAGAGGTCATCACCAAAAAGGCGATCGTCGAGTGTTCCTACCTTCAGTTCTTGGAGATGTGAGTGTCCCCGGGAGGACCCGCAGCCGGTTGTGTGTGCCTTCTTCAGCAGCCGTGGCTCAGGGGCTCAGGGGCTCAGGGGCTCAGGGGCTCAGGGGCTCAGGGGCTGGGGAAGAGGATTCTGGGTGCGTGGGTTGTGCTGAGGCAGGGCGGTCGCGGGACAGTGGACAAATGTTGACCGGAGCTTCGTCTCTGTGATCTGCCCTTGCGGAAACCAGAGCTCACGCTCAGATTGCGGTTGTGTTGCAGGTACGGCGAGATGCTGGCTGTTTCCAAGGTAAAGAGAAGCCTGGGTCTTCAGGGTCTTCATGTGCCGGGCGGCGAGGGCCCCGGGAGGAGCCCCTGGCTCACTGACCGGCTCACTTCTCCCTCCTCCTCTCCGCCACAGCTCTACCCCACGTACTCCAGGAAGTCCCCCTTCCTGGTGGAGCAGTTCCAGGAATACTTCCTTGGAGGACTGGATGACATGGCGTTCTGGTCCACCAATATTTACCGCCTGACGAGCTACATGCTAGAGAACGGGACCAGGTGAGTGATGACTGCTGCTGCTCCCCGCCGCCCCTGGCCTGGCTACCCCACCCCCCGACAAGCGCTTCTGATCAAACCAGAGGCAGAAGTCTCCGGAAGAGCTTGTCTTATCCCGATCAAGAGGGAACCGGAGCTCCCGTCTGGTTAGATCTGCTGATCTCTCAAGTTTCGGGGACCGAGATGCGCAGACAGGGCTCAGTGTCCTCCCACCGCCGAGCCCCCGTCCATTTCTCCAGGGAGGACCCATGCGGGCTGGGGGGGGGCGGCTCTCCGCAGACTTCAGCCAGGGGGGCGGGCGGTCCTACTCTCCAGCCCCGGCGGCCTCTCGGGGTTCCAGGGTGTCGAAGGATATGTCACCTAGCCCCACACTCCGCATAAAACAGCTGAGACGCTTGTAAAGCGCACGCAGCCTTCTGTTGGAACGTGGTACGTAGCCCAGATGGGACAGCTGGCCAGCCTCCAGCCGTGTCCTTCTCCTCCCTGCACGCCCTGGATGAGTGTGAACCGGAGAGTCAGACAGCAGGACACCAGGGCAGACGGGGGCCGTCCCCACCTCTAGCTGTGGCAGACCTTCGGGCTGCCTGGGTCTCCCCAGAGTCCGAGGGAACCGAGGTGGCTCTCGGAGCCCGTTTCTAGCTGGTGTATTTTCCTGAGCGGGTGGGGACACGGGCCTGGACAGGGAGCCGTGAGGGCAGCACCCAGGGCAGAGCAGGGCAGCGGGCAGGGACACGGGCCTGGACAGGGAGCCATGAGGGCAGCGCCCAGGGCAGAGTAGGGCAGCGGGCGGCCAGAGCAGGGCCAGTGGGCGGGGACACGGGCCTGGACAGGGAGCCGGGAGGGCAGCGCCCAGGGCAGAGCAGGGCAGTGGGCGGGGACACGGGCCTGGACAGGGGGCCGTGAGGGCAGCGCCCAGGGCAGAGCGGGGCAGCGGGCGGTGTAAGTAGCAGCCATGGCAGGTGGGGGAGAGAGCCCCAGGTGGGGGAGAGAGCCCCAGGTGGGGGCTGCACCTGGCAGCCGTTCCAGGGAGGGGTCCAGGAGGGTCGGGGGGTCACATGTTGGAGGGGCCTGTGCAGGTGTGGCCCTGGCTGGCACAGCCCGAGTGACCCTCTACCCCAAAATATCTGCGAGTATTCAAGTCACGTTCGCCGTGACCGGATGCTGGGTTGATGTGACACCAGCTTCCCTCTGACAAATCCGCCGCACGCCCAGTGGGCGCAGAGTTGCGCTTGGGCAGAGACGATCCAACATAAGTGGCTTTTTACATTGTATCTTTGTTCACTGACTGCTTTCTCATATGTGCCTTGACCGTGGGCCTTCAGCAGACCGAGTAACCCCTTGCTCGAGCCGGCGACCTTGGGTCCAAGCTGGTGAGCTTTGCTCAAACCAGATGAGCCTATGCTCGAGCGACCTTGGGGTCTTGAACCTGGGTCCTCCGCATCCCAGTCAGATGCTCTAGCCACTGCACCACCGCCTGGTCTGGCTAAGTGGCTTTTTAGATGTGAAACTGGGGGCCCTCCTTCTCTGGCCGTGGGGTGTTAGGTGCATACGAGTGGGAGAGGGGACGGACCTTCGGTTGGAGAGGAGCACCACCCCTCACAACGAGCCGTCCCGGGGGTGGCTGGGCCCCCTACGCCTCTTCTCCTCTGTGCGGGGGGGGGGGCATGAGAACTCATCTCCGTGGCGGGGGGGGGGGCGTGAGAACTCATCCCCGTGTGTGTGGGACGGGGGGACGTGAGAACTCATCTCCATGTGTGGGGGGGCCGGGGGGGAGTGGGGGGGCATGAGAACTCATCTCCATGTGTGGGGGGCGGGGGGGAGTGGGGGTGTGTGAGAACTCATCTTCGGTGCAGGGCTGTCCTGAGTTATCGCGAGGCCCCTCAGTGGCTGGTCACGCCCATCTGGAGAGGCAGGCTGACCCTTTGACTCTCTGCAGGGACTGCAGCCTGCCCGAGAACCCTTTGTTCATCACCTGTGGCGGCCAGCAGACCAGCAGCCAGAGGTGAGTGCCCCGTGGGGGTCCACGGGAGCGGTCTCCCCCAGGGTGCTCAGCAGACGCGGGCAGACGCCATGTGCAGACGCACAGCTGGGTGACCTAAAGCAGATGCTTGAAGCAACATGATGGCCGGGATTGTGCACCAGAACGGGTGTGAGGTCATGAGCACATCAGTGGTGCGATTGTCATCCTTGTCGTGACCCTCGAACATGACCCAGAGGTCACCCTGAAGAAGAGGTGACTGGCGAGGCCGGGCTGGAAGGCCAGGCAGGCAGTATGGGAGGACGGGGCCAGGGGGCCTGACTTGTGTCCCGGAACGTGGTGTCCTTGCCAGGCGCAGGGGCCAGCCACTGGCCACGAACCTGTGCTAACGTTAGGAAGGTTCGTTCATGAAACAGAACCACAGTCCAGGCACTAAAACGTTCCTCCACGTCAGGGGGAAGGGTGACAACGCGAGAACGTCTGTCAGGGGTCAGCGCTCCCGGGGCAGTGTTGGCACGGATCTGGGGGAGTCTGACCCCTGTTAGGTTCCCTGTGGCTCTTTCAGGCAGAAGCTTAGCACACAGTGATCGCGTTCGGAGAACATCGGGGATCTGTCTGAGCAGTGAGAGTCCTGGTCTGGGGTGAACAAGACAGAGCCTGCTCCTGTCTGGATGCCCGGCTGGGTGGTGGGCACTGTACCCTCCTGTGTGACCAGTGCTGGGTGCTCTGGGACGGGACCCAGGCACAGGGGAGCTTCCCGAAGAGGTGACGTTTCACCCGAGATATTTCAGGGGAGCAAGAGCGGGGCGTTCTGGAGGGGGCTTGGCGAGGGGGGGTCCTATGTGAGCGCGTCCAGAGCTCTGAAAGGACGGAAGACACGCAGAAGCAGTTCCGTGAGGCCCTCGCTGTTTGATCCGCTGAATGTGTTGTAATCAAATCGAATGCCATAAGGAGGGGCTCCTCACCGGTGGCTTGTCTGGCTCGGACCACGGTGTCTCACGCTGGTTCTGCGAGGGTCTCTGCCGCCGGCTTCCACGCCAATCGCTCCAAAAGCCCGTCTGCTCCTCTGCGCACCTGGCTCGTAGGCTGGTTCAGGCGCGTCAACTTGGAGGTGGACTCGATTGGGTAGCGAGTTCCGGCCCGCTGTTAAAGGTGAATCGGAGCTCGCGCCCCGGTTTCTCAGACGGCGTGGACGGGGTTCTTGACCGTGCGTGTGACGTACTGAAGCGCCCGTTGCTCCATCAGCAATCAAGGATGAAGGGGGACGGACCATAAAAGCCCCAGAACTTTGAGGCTGTAGGAAGTATTTTTCGTAAGGACAAGCTTTTAAACCTGGAAACGTGTTTACGAAAAGGTTTTGTGAGATCTTCTATGAAGTTTTTTTTTTATTTTATTTTATACTTTTGTTTTGCTGTTTCTTTAAAAAGTCTATAAAACTTTAAACTTGATAGATGTTTAAACCTGGGATTAACTTGGAATTCTTCAACTGTTATTTCTCAGTCTTCACCGTTCCGTCCTCTGTCTCCTCACAGCGGCTCACAAGTGCAGAAGAATGATTTTCACAGAAATCTGACTGTCTCCCTCACCAAAGAGACCAGAAAGAGCATCAACTACACCAAGAGAGGGGTGGTCTTCAGTGTGGACTCCTGGACTTCGGTGAGGGTTTTCCACTTTCCACGGAGGAAGGACCGTGGTTCCCGGGGCCCCCTGTTCTGTGGCGTCACCGGCTGTGTGATTGTTCACTGAAAGCAACCCGGGCATGACCCAGGCGGGCATGCACCTGTCCTCGGCCTCCAAACCGGGCCTGTCAGAGACCTCCTGGGGGCGGGCGGGGACCTCAGGGCCCAGGGTGACCCTGGGCCAGTCCTGCTTCGTCCGCAGCCTGAAGAGTGTCAGCAGTACTGCAGGTTCCCTGCGCAGGGCCCCACGCGGAGGGACGCCATGACACATGTGACATTCGCGCATGGGGCCGCCTTTAGGGGTCAGACCCTACGGGGGGGGGGGAGAGAAAACGGAAGGGAAAGACCCTGACCTTCAGAGTGTTTCTGTCTAACACGCATGATAAACACAAGATGCACCGTATAGAAGTAGAATGCAACCAGCACCGTGGCAGGTGGGGTGGGGGGCAGGGATCCTTCGCCTTTAAGATGAACATTCTACCCCTGCTATCAGAGAAGGCTTCACGGAGGAGGTGGCACTTCAGTTAGGCCTTGACTAGGAGACAGTCGTTCATCAGCGAGCGTGTATTTCTGGCAGCGGGCTGGGAAAGTTTCAGGATTTCAGAAATCTAGAGTCGTCTTGTTTGCCTGGAATGCAAGACAAGGGGCTGCAAGGTACCATGAGTGGGGTGTGGGGGGTGGGGGGGGTGCGGTATCGGCTTGTGGAGGGCTCCTGACGTCCGGAGGAGGCTTCAGACAGCACTGGTGGTGTCTGCGGGAGCTGAGTTTGGAGGGGGGGGGGTTGGGGCAGGCCCAGCGTCGTGCGTGTGCAGCCCACGTGGTCACACACAAGCCTGTGGTCAGCTTAGCAGGCCTTGTCCTCGTTCTGAGGCTCTGGTTGTGCCTTCCCATTCTTGAACGAGGGGGCTCCACAGGTGACATAGCAGGCCAGGCCCGGGGGACCCCCACCCCATGCCGTCCCCAGATGCACGTGCCATTTTGTCTTGCGATTATTTGGGTCCGTCTCCTGAGCAGCAGAAGCTGTGAGAGGGAAGCACTCTACACCCCATGGCCGGCCGTCGGGGGGCCCGGCACACAGTGGGCGCTCCTGGGTGCTTCCTGGATGACGGAGCAGCGCTGGAGCCGGGCGGGCCTGAGGCTGCGCCGTTTGTGGGGCGCCTGCCCGGGGCTTGGCGTGGACACACGGGCAGGGTCCCCTCCTGCAGGGCCTTCCCACTGTGCTGCCCAGCTCTGAGCCCTGCTCCGGGCTGCCCGGGGCTTGGCGTGGACACGCGGGCAGGGTCCCCTCCTGCAGGGCCTTCCCACTGTGCTGCCCAGCTCTGAGCCCTGCTCCGGGCTGCCCGGGGCTTGGCGTGGACACGCGGGCAGGGTCCCCTCCTGCAGGGCCTTCCCACTGTGCTGCCCAGGCTCTAAGCCCTGCTCCGGGCTGCCCGGGGCTTGGCGTGGGCACGCGGGCAGGGTCCCCTCCTGCCGGGCCTTCACACTCTGCTGCCCAGCTCTGAGCCCTGCTCCGGGCTGCCCGGGGCTTGGCGTGGGCACGCGGGCAGGGTCCCCTTCTGCAGGGCCTTCCCACTGTGCTGCCCAGCTCTGAGCCCTGCTCCGGGCTGCCCGGGGCTTGGCGTGGACACGCGGGCAGGGTCCCCTCCTGCAGGGCCTTCCCACTGTGCTGCCCAGCTCTGAGCCCTGCTCCGGGCTGCCCGGGGCTCACGTTTGGTCTTAGGTCACCTCAGGTGGCCTGAGAGTTGCGTCCCCTGAGCTTGGGTGGATCCTGTACCTGGCTACTCTGGGCCACTGCGGTCTGCATCCATGTCTCTGCAGGGACCATGTTAGGAAGAACTCAGCGTCCCAAGTAGAGGGGCTGCTTGCCTTCAAGTTTTCTCACGTGAAACGGGGTCTATATGCAAATATAATTACCGTTCTCGAGCAAACTTGTTTATTTTATTTATTTATTTTTTACAGAGACAGAGAGTGAGTCAGAGAGAGGGATAGTCAGACAGGAATGGAGAGAGATGAGAAGCATCAATTATTAGTTTTTCATTGCGCGTTGCAACACCTTAGTTGTTCATTGATTGCTTTCTCATATGTGCCTTGACCGTGGGCCTTCAGCAGACGGAGTAACCCCTTGCTCGAGCCAGCGATCTTGGGTCCAAGCTGGTGGATTTTTTGCTCAAACCAGATGAGCCTGCACTCAAGCTGGCGACCTCAGGGTCTCGTACCCGGGTCCTCCGCATCCCAGTCCGATGCTCTATCCATGAGCCACCGCCTGGTCAGGCCAAACTTGTTTTTTAAAAAATGTTCGTCCCGAGAGATGATATTGATGGGTTTTCTTCTGCACATCGGAGCAGCCGGCCCCGTGGCAGGGCTGTTCCCATCACTCGGCACCCACCGGGGGCTCGATGTCACTCCCCTGATCGCTGTCCCGAGTGATCTTTCCCGGGGACAGCAGCCAGCACCTTACTCTGTGGCACCTGAGGACGAGTGTCTCCCTTGAGTGCCCAGAACCTGGCAGCCTTGCCAGTGGGGCTGCTCCTCACCTGTCCGTCTCCACGGTGCCGTTTCAGGACTCCCTGTCCTTCATGTACCAGGCCCTGGAGAGGAACCTGCGGGCGATATTCACAGGCACTGCCCAGCGGCCACAGAAGCATGTGTCCAGCCCCCTGGCCTCTTACTTCGTAGCGCGGCCCTACGCAAGGCTCGGCTGGTAGGTACGCGTCCACCCAGCTTGGCGTTCACGCCGCAGGGTCGTGGGACAGGTGGAGAGCGGGGCAGCTGCGGGCACCCCCTCCTGTCCACGCGTCCTGAACGAGCGTGTGGTCACTGAGCACAAACCCCGCTCCTGACGTCGGCCGGCACGTGCTCACTGCTGTGCAGAGGCAGCCCGGCCCCGGGTGTTGTCCCGAACGGAACGTTGGGTCTGTGTTCAGGGGACGACGGCCCCAGGAGGGTGAACACAGACCGTGGTGTGGGGACTGGAACAGTCCACGTCTTGGGGTGGAAGCCCAGTGACCAGTGACCGCGGGAAGAGGATGGTGGGGATGCATGCGTCTGGTGCTGGCTCTCTGGTGGACAGAGGGGGCCTTCTGGAAGGTTCCAAAAGGCGGCCCCCGCCGGGCTGGCAGCCACACCAGGGGTGGGTGCGTCCTTCCCGGCATCACTGGCCAGCGTCCTGCCTGAGGGGTGCAGGGGACAGTGGTGACACCACGGCCCCTCCCCTCCTCCATCCTTCCGTCCAGCCCTCTGTCCTTCCTGTGGGCGGTCAGCGCTAGGACAAGCACACGACTCCGGCCCTCTCTGGGCCGACAGAGGCCTCTGAACCTGACCCGGTGTGTCCGTCTCTGCAGCTGGTCACGGAGTCTCACTGACAAACGTCCACTCCATGTCGGACCCTGTCCTGACCCTCGTCCTGTCCCAGGACGAGGCGGGCTCCCAGCGGGGGTGGGAAGGGGCATACTGACCGCAGCTCATCTTTTTCCCCGGGCCAGAGGGCGGGAGCTGAGCCGCTCTGCTCCGGGTCCCCGGGTCCCCGGGTCGGACGTGGGCTCTGAGGACGCTCGTTGTCCTCTCAGGGACCTCACACGGCGCAGCCTCAGCCGTGAACGCTCACAGCGGCCGTGCGGGTGGGAAGCCGTCAGTGAAGTTCAAGTGCTGAGTCCTAGAGAGGAGGAGACAGTCTCACCCCTGGGTCTCCGTCCCCACAGGGCCATGACCTCGGCTGACCTCAACCAGGACGGCTACGGGGACCTGGTGGTGGGCGCCCCGGGCTACAGCCGCCCCGGCCACGTCCAGGTGGGGCGTGTGTACCTCGTCTACGGCAATGACCTGGGCCTGCCCCCCATCGACCTGGACCTCGACACGGAGGCCCACGGCGTCCTGGAGGGCTTCCAGGTGAGGCTCCCCTCGGTGACCCCGTGTTTTCCCGTCCGTACCCACGGCTGCAGAGCCCGGCAGGCTCCCCGGAGGAGGAAGCAATGGGAGGGAGAGTGACAGCCGGTGGCCACAGTTACGTCCTGTAGCACTTCCCAGGAAATGCACGTCCACGCCCCTCCCCCCGCCCCCCCTTACTCCACCTGTGGGCTTAGTCTGACCTCTCCCACACACACACAACTGAGATGAGGCCTCCTTTGGTGGGTATTTTGTTTTTTTTGTGGTGGTTGGTGGTTGTTAAATGTTGTATTTCATTAGTGTGTTAGAGTCCCGGGAAAGCTGAGGAGTGCAGAGTTCCCAAACACCCTTCACACATCCCCTGCCCACGCCCCTCGTGACCGCGGCACACCCATCAGAACCAGGGTGCTGTGCACGGCTCTGTGTGGGCTATTGCTCTAAGGGGTGGTTCATCACCGCAAACATCGCATGATGCCGGTGCCAGAGCCCTGCATGCAGTCGCAATATCGCCGTGGGGAGTGCCAGGGGCCTGAGGGTTTCCCCAGGGACGTCATCGGCCCGAGACAGGCAGAGCCCGCTGGTCACAGGCGAGGGGTTTCAGTGGCACTAGGGAGAGGAACCTGGGTGTGGGTCACAGCGGGGTCCCTGTCCCAGCTGGCCACACCCTTTCACCAAGCCGAGGGGACAGGACAAATGACGTCCCTGAGCCTGTGTGGTTTGGGATGCAGCTCAGGCTGAGGGAGGGGACTGAGTTTGAGGGGTGAGCTGACCGGCCAGAGTGGAGGTCACAGCCCCACAGGGACAGTTCCTGGAGCCTTGCGATGCCACCTGAGGAAGTTCCAAAGTAAATGTAGCCATTCCTGCTGCTCCTCAGGCATGCCCCACAGTGCCACACGCTGTAGGCCACCGATGTCACTGCTGTGAGCAGCCCTGGGCTCCCGCAGGAGGGGCTGAGGGGGGCTGACCCCCTCCACCTGGGTGCTCTCTCCGGCCGAGCCCGCCCCCAGTGCCCTGCTGACTTGGAGGGGGGTCAGGGAGGGGACCCCGGCACGTGGGCCCTGCTCTGACGTCAACCTCCTGTGTCCTTGTCCATAAAGTAGAGAATTCAGATAAATACCCCAGGCATTTATCACTTTAAAGTTCTGTTTCCCTGGGAATGACTGGTGAACCCACAGAAAGCGAGAGGGTGGTGGGGAGGGGACACCGCCTCAGCTGTGGTCCCGGCACGTGGTCCCCACCTGCCCCAGGTCATCGATGCTGGCCCGGCCGGGAGGGGCCATGCCCACAGCCCGGTTGCCCACAGGGGTGGAGAGGTCAGCCAGCAGCTCCCCAGGGTTCTGGACCGTGTAGCAGACGTCACCTTGTGCAGGACTCGGACAGCCGACGAGTCCCTCTTCCGTCCAGGCTGATTGAGGCAGGAGGAGAAAGAGCTAGAAAATCCACCAGGAAGAACACTGTACCCAAATGGACTGGGCTTCCATCTGGGGGCCGAGGGAGGGGGTCACGGAAGTACCGCAGTCCCCCTGATGTGCTCACCACAGTGCCTAGGGCCGTGGGACCAGCAGAACTTTCCAGAACAATGGGCCGTCGGGGGCAGGAGGGACTGCACCCACTCGGCTGAGCACTGGGAATGTGCACGGTGCAGGAGGGGCTGAGTGTTCCATTTCCCGTCAATTTAAACGTGAACGTGGCAGCCGGCACGCTGGACCCTGAGGCTGCGGGACCCCTCCCGTCTGCTGCCCTGCGGCCGTGGGGTCGGGTTCCGGGGGCTTTCCCGGGAGCTGGGTCTGAACGTGGGGCCTGGAGCTCCCGTGTGGAGAAGCGCGAGAGCGTGTGAGAACCGCCCGTGTTTCTGGCGCCCCCTGGTGGCCGGGCCAGGCCTGCCCTGCTGCGTGTCGCGGTCTGCGAGGTGCGGGGCTGCAGGTCTGCTCGGGAGCCCTCGGCGACGGCGGCCCCGGGCCTGTCCACCCCCGGAGGCTGTGCGGCACGTCCAAGCCGGGGCTCAGCCCGGGGGTCACTTGTGCCTCTTCAGC
Organism: Saccopteryx bilineata; assembly: GCF_036850765.1. Taxonomy (NCBI): domain Eukaryota; kingdom Metazoa; phylum Chordata; class Mammalia; order Chiroptera; family Emballonuridae; genus Saccopteryx; species Saccopteryx bilineata. The sequence continues at coordinate 79,773,230 of NC_089500.1, read as the reverse complement.
CCTCAGGACGCTTCGGCTCAGCCCTGGCCGTGCTGGACTTCAACCTGGACGGCGTGCCCGACCTGGCCGTGGGGGCCCCCTCGGTGGGCTCAGCGCAGCTCACGTACAAAGTAAGGCTGGGGGCTGTGGGGGGAGGGGAGGGCCCCGAGGGCGGCCGTGCTGGACGAGCCCCCGGAGGCAGCAGTCTCCCTCCCTGCTGTGAGCTTGGTTACCTGGTGGCACCTGTCCCTGCCTCCTGGCCTCACGGTTTCCCATTCGCTGCAGATGCTTTGCTCCCCCCCCCCACATACACACAGGGTGAAGGGTGGAGAAGGTGACAAAGTCCAGGTGGTCGTAGCTTCTTGTCACCCCACAGAGGGGACTCCCAGGAGAGTCCCTGTTGGGCGTGACCCAGACTTAGCCCACTTTTTTTTTTTTTTTTTTGTATTTTTCTGAAGTTGGAAATGGGGAGGCAGATAGACAGAGACAGACTCCTGCATGTGCACCAGGGGGCGATGCTCTGCCCATCTGGGGCGTCGCTCTGCAGCAATCAGAGCCATTCTAGCGCCTGAGGCAGAGGCCAAGGAGCCATCCTCAGCACCCGGGCCAACTTCGCTCCAATGGAGCCTCGGCTGCGGGAGGGGAAGAGAGAGACAGAGAGGAAGGAGAGGGGGAGGAGTGGAGAAGCAGATGGGCGCTTCTCCTGTGTGCCCTGGCCAGGAACCGAACCCGGGACTCCCGCACGCCAGGCCAACGCTCTGCCACTGAGCTAACCGGCCAGGGCCTAGCCCACTTTCTTTCTGAGAGCAGAGACCCCGGTCACCTCCCCGCTGTCCTCTCACTCTGTCGGGACATGTGACCCGTGTCTCACCTTCCAGCCCATCAGCAGTGACGTCATGCCGTGCGGGGTGGTGGGCGGCCCCGGGGCTGGGACACGTCACTGTCCTCACACCCGAGCTCGCCCCTGCCATGGCCCCTTCCCGGCCACGGTGTCCTAGCTGCCGTTGGCCGGCTTTTCGGGAGGACAGGCGGGTCTTGTTGCTGAGCCAGGACTGGCTCGTGATGGAAAACAAGTCACACGGCACCCACGTGACTGCCCGTGTCCAGAGGCATGAGGGGCTGAGCTAGACGCGCGCTGGGCCCTGCAGACGCAGGAGGCGAGGTCATCTCCTCGTTCTCTGAGCGAGACCCCAGGGAGGCGGAGACCACGCTTCTGCTCCGGGGCCCGAACAGTCCCCTGGAAGGGACAGGTGCCCAGCAGCGAGGCTGAGGCACACGTGTCTGTCACCACGCTCCTGCCCGCGGGCACCCGGTCCTGGTGGTCTTGCTGTTGTGAGGGTTTGGGTCACCCCTGACCTCACGACCGTCCGGGTCTGTCCTTGCCTAGGGCGCGGTGTACGTCTACTTCGGTTCCAGACTCGGAAGAATGTCGCCGGGCCCCGACGTCACCATCTCCTGCCAGGTACACCGACCACCTGAGCTGGGCGCGGGCACGAGAGCTCGGCATCCTGACGGCCTCCGGGCGTGCAAACCTGGTCTCCCGTTCCCCTAAGGACACGTACTGTAACCTGGGCTGGACGCTCCTGGCTGCCGACATGAACGGGGACGGCGAGCCCGACCTGGTCGCGGGCTCCCCCTTCGCGCCGGGAGGAGGGACGCAGAGGGGCATGGTGGCCGCATTCTTCTCGGGGCCCAGCCGCCACTTCGAAGGTAATGCCTGCTGGGGGTGAGACCGCCCCTGCGCTGGTCCCTGTCCCTCCCGACGCCACGTCCTTCCACCCGGTTTCCCGCGGCGTCCGGCACTTACAGACGTTCTGGAGAGGGTGCGGTTAGAGTCACTGACTGCACGAGGGTCCCCTTGGGTAGGTCCCGGTCCAGAGGGGCCAGTGGTTTATTCATAGTCTCTGGTCACAGAGCAGGAGTGTCACGGAACCCGTGATGCTCTCCGCGTCCAAGCCGGGCCCTCTTTATAGCGCGCATCCCCATGCCACGGGCGTGAGCTCTAGAAACGCGCTTCTCACGTGACCCACGAGGCCCGTTCCTAACGCGGCAGCCCAGGAACGGGGAAGCCTCGGAGATTTCCGGCAGGAACTCAGCAGGTGGACCCATCAGCCGGCACCTGCGAAGGGCTACCCTTTACCCCCCGTCCCGTAAAGCAAGGGGCCGCCGCCTTTGCAGAGACACTGGACATGGAGGCGGCCGACTGGCTGGTGCGAGGCGAGGAGGACTTCGCCTGGCTGGGGTACTCCCTTCACGGCGTCCCCGTGGGCAACCGGACCCTGCTGCTGGCAGGCAGCCCCACCTGGAAGAACACCAGCAGGTGAGCGCTGGGCGCGGGGGCCCTGACCTGTGCGGTCCAGAGACGGGCTAAGGGGTCCGTATCCTTCGAGGGGAGGCCACGGCTCTGGACAGGCTTGCAAACCCCCCTCTGTAGTTTCACTTGCTGGGCTGCCCCACCCGGGGCCACGCAGACTCAGGGTTCTGCCTCAGGGGCTTATCCTCCCACAGCCCAGGGGCGCTGTCTGCCGTCCGCCTCTTCAGTGGCCTCTGTCTCTCTGCCCACGGCCGCCTTTTCCCGAGTCCCCACGTGGCCCTCTCTCTGCCGGGCCTGGTGGCTCCCCCTCTTCTCACACGATCCCAGTCACCCCACCCCGATGACCTGATTTTAATTCAATCTCCTCTTTAGAGGACCCCCCCTCTCCAAAGACAGGCAGTCCTCAGCATATGAATTTGGGGGACGCAGCCCAGCCCATAAGGATGGCGTCTCTGTATCTGCTGTCAGTGGGGGGCAGAACGGCGGGCCTTGTATCTGGGGACCCCGACCCACACTCTGTGCCTGCAGACACAGGGACTGAGAGTATGCGGGGTGGGGACACAGTGGGGACGAGTGCGTCCTTCCTGGGACCCCAACACGGGTGGGGCTTCTGACCCCACGCTGCCTGCCTCCGTGGGCGCCATTCCCGCCTGGGCTACGTGGCCATGCAGGTTCCCATTGCGTCCGGGCTGACGGTAAAGGAACTGTGGAGCCGGGAAAGGGTGGGCCGCTCCGTTTGTTAGGGTCTCGCAACGGCGGGTGGGCGAGCAGGCAGGGAAACCGCCCCCCTCTCTCAGGGTTGACCAGCCAATGGGGGGGGGTGCCCCTTCTCTGGCAAACACCGGCCCCTCCCAATGGCGGCAGGCAACCCCTGCCCCTCCCAATGGCGGCAGGCAACCCCTGCCCCTCCCAATGGCGGCAGGCAACCCGCAGTCTACAGCCTGCCGCCCTGAGGGTGGCACCGGCAGCCTCCACAGACCACATGCACGGGCTGCTGCCCCGGCTCGTGCACCAGTCGGGCAGAGTGCAGCCGAGCCAGCCTGACACACGTGCTCGCCCAACAGCCGCCTGTTCCACACGCGTGACGAGAAGCAGAGCCTCGGGCGGGTGTACGGCTACAACCCCCCGCACCGCCAGAGCCGGATGACCATCGCGGGGGACAAGGTGGGGCGGCCCCGCTCCCTGGGCTGGGACACCCCCCGGGAGCGCTTTCTGAGCTGTGCTCTGGTCTCCACGCTCCGCAGGCAATGGGGAAGCTGGGCACCTCCTTGTCCAGCGGCCACGTGTTGGTGAACGGGGTCCGGACGCAGGTGCTGCTGGTCGGGGCGCCCACGCACGGTAGGTCACGTGGTTCCCCGGGTGAGTTACGGGATCCGGTCCCAGACAGACCTGAGCTGGCCTGTTTCCTCTCCTCGTTGGCAGGCGGCTGTGTGACCTTGGGGAAGTGACTTAACCTCCCTGAATGGTAGTGTCATGGTCTGCAGTGTGCAGCCGCTGTCACTCACCTGGATGTCACAGGAGGGTGGCTGCGTGTGAAGGGAGCGCCCGGCTGGCCGGGAGCTGGGCAGCTCAGCGGGTCTCCTACGTCCATCCGCGCGCCGATCCGCGCGCCGCGAGCAGGTCCGCGCTGCCGGCAGGTGCTGACGCGTTGTGTTTACTCGGGGGAGGGAGTTTCAAAACACACTCCAAGGTTATAGAAGTGATTACTGTAGAAATCTGAAAATAGGAGGAGCTATGTAAAAGAGAAAGAAAAATCACCCCTTATCCCAGGGGTCTCAAACTCGCGGCCCGCCCACCAATTTTGTGCGGCCCGCAGACTAATCAAACTTCGTGGATTAGTCTGCGGGCCAGTCTGCGGGCCGCACAAAATTGGTGGGCGGGCCGCGAGTTTGAGACCCCTGCTATCCAGATACTTAGAAACTCAAGCTCATTATATATATATATATATCTATATATGATATCTTAAGCTCATAATATATCTATATCTATATATAGACTTATATATATTTATATGTAATATGTATTTATACATACTACATTTATATATAATATGTATACATATATATTTATATATCTATATCTCTATAGAGATAGAAATAGAGATATTGTTCATACATAATTAAATTTTTTTTAATTGAATTTATTGGGGTGACACTGGTTAATAAGATCACACAGGTCTCAGGTGCACAACCCTGCAGCACACCATCTGTGCACTGCATTGCGTCCACACCCCGACTGAAGTCTCCCTCCATCACCATCCACCCCTCTGCCCCCTCTCCCTCCCCCAGCCCCTGCCCTCCTGCAGTCCACACCGTGTGTGGTCTGTGTCCATAAGGTGTTTTGGGTTTTTTTTTTGCTCAATCAATCCTTTCACCTTCTCACCCAGCCTCTCGACTCCCATCCCCTCTGACCAAGCCATTGAATACATGACAGAGACAGAGAGGGACAGATAGGGACAGACAGACAGGAAAGGAGAGAGATGAGAAGCATCAGTTCTTCATTGTGGCACCATAGTTGTTCATTGATTGTTTTCTCATATGTGCCTTGACCGGGGAGGGGGGGGCTACAGCAGACCGAGTGACCCCTTGCTCAAGCCAGCGACCTTGGGGTTTTGAACCTGGGTCCTCTGCATCCCAGTCCAGTGCTCTATCCACTGCGCCACCGCCTGGTCAGGCTTGGCTATCTTTCTGGTAGATTCCGGGAAGGTAGAACGCTTGGACTAGTGGGCCTGATGTTTTTTATGTCTCTTACCACATAGCATCTAATTGTTTTCAGGTAGATTTTTTTGTGTGTGTGTGGCAGTTGAAATATATTTTTAATATAACATAACTTTCATTTCAAGAATATCTTTGCATTCAGTTTTGTAACCTGATCTCTAACTTAAGAATTCACTGAATGTTTGTGATAAGACATTATTGTTGCAGGATTAGATATTACTCAGTTTTTTTACAGTTGAGGTCTAAGTGATATATAACATTACATTAGTTTTAGTGTGGACAACATCATGATTTGATATTTGTAAATATGCAAAAGGATCATCACTATAAGTCTCGTTAAAAAAACTGTTACCATGCATAGTTACAAAATTTTCTTGTGATGAGAACTTTTAAAAGTTACTCTCTTAGCAACTTTTAAATATGCAGCACAGTGTTACTTAGAACCATGCTGTGTATCACATTCCCAGGACTTATTTATTTTATCACTGGGTGTTGGCAGCCTTTGACCCTTCACCCATTTCATCTACTCCCCACCCTCCAGGTCTGGGGACTACCTGTTCTGTATCTGTGAGCTTGGGGACTTCCGTTTTGTTTTTGTTTTTTTTAACACATATGAGTGAGATCATATGGTACTTGTCTTTCTCTGTCTGACTTATTTCACTTAGCATAACATCTTCAAGGTCTATCCGTCTTGTTGCCAGCGACAGGATTTCATTATATTTTATGGTTGAATACTCTGTGGTTTCTTTATCTGTTCCCCCGTTGACGGGCGCTACAGCTGTTTTTATACCGTGGCTGTTGTGCACAACACCGCAGTGAACGTGGGGGTGCAGGTGTCTTTTCAAATTAGTGTTTGGATTTCTTTGGCTAAATATTCAGAAGTGAGAGTTGCTGGGTCATAGTTCCATTTTTAACCTTTTTTTTTTTTTTTTTTTTTTTTGTATTTTTCTGAAGCTGGAAACGGGGAGGCAGTCAGACTCCCGCATGCACCCGACCGGGATCCACCCAGCATGCCCACCAGGGGGAGATGCTCTGCCCATCTTGGGGCATCGCTCTGGCACAACCAGAGCCATTCTAGGGCCTGAGGCAGAGGCCACAGAGCCATCCTCAGTGCCCGGGCCAACTTTACTCCAGTGGAGCCTTGGCTGTGGGAGGGGAAGAGAGAGACAGAGAGGAAGGAGAGGGGGAGGGGTGGAGAAGCAGATGGGCACTTCTCCTGTGTGCCCTGGCCGGGAATTGAACCCGGGACTCCTGCACACCAGGCCGATGCTCTACCACTGAGCCATCCGGCCAGGGCTCTCCATTTTTAACTTTTTGAGGTAGCTCCATACTGTCTTCCACAGTGGCTGCATCAGTCTGCATTCCCACCAACAGTGCAGGAGGGTTCCCTTTTTCCACACCGTCGCCAGCACTGGTTGGTTGTTGACTTATTGTGACAGCCATTCTGACAGGTGGGAGGTGATATCTCATGGTGGGTTTGGTTGGTGTTTCACTGATGAACGATGCTGAGCATCTTTTCAGCACCTGTTGGCCATCTGCATGTCTTTGGGGAAATATCTATTCAGCTCCTGTGCCTGTTGTTCTAATTGGATTGTTTGGTTTTTGCTTTTTTTATTTTTATTTTTGTTTTGCTATTTTATGAGTTCTCTGTATGTTTTGGGTGTTAGGCTCTCACCAGGACTAGGACTTGCAAACATTACTTCTCATTCCTTAGGTTGTCTTTTCATTTGGTTGGGTTTTTTTTTTCCGCTGTGCAGAAGCTTTTTAGTTTGATGTAGTCTCACTTAGTTTTGCTTTTTATGTCAAATCCAAAATAATCACCATCAGACCAAGGTCTCGGAGCTGGCCGTCTGGCTTCTAGTTTCATGGTTTCAAGTCTTCAGTCCACTTTGAGTCGGTCTTCTCTACGGCGTGAGGTAGGGGTCCAGTTTCATCCTTCTGCACGTGGCTGCCCCATTTTCCCAGCACCATTAACCGAAGACCCTGTCCTTGCCCTGTGGTGTGTTCCTGTCTCCTTTGTCACAAGTTAAGTGACCGCATCAGTGTGGATTTTCTCCTGGGCTATCTGTCCTGTTGAAACTGTGCGTCTGTCCTGTGCCCATGCCGTGTGCTGGTTTGGTCACCGTCAGAAAGACTGTGTCCTATAATATGGGGGAGACTTGAATGAGCAGAAATGGATTGGGCAACGGAGCGGTTACACCTGTCATCGTGTGACTATGGACATGGCATTTGAGCAGCAAACACTGGCTGACACAAGCTTTGGCATTGAACTTTGTTTTTCTTTATTGAGTCTGGAGAGTGGTTTCTGAGCTCTTTCCACAAGCATTGATTTTGTTTTCTGCGCCTGCGTGCTGTGAATCAGAGCTCCCCCACGTCCTTGGTTTGGGTGCAGTTACTGTCTGAGTAATTATATATTCACACACGTCATAAGAAATCATAATACAGAGACCCAGGCTATGTTCTGTCCCCTTTTCCCCAGTGAGGGTATCTCGCAGACCGTGATGACAATGTCAGAAGCAGGCTGTTGACATTTTTACAGCCCCCACACCCTCTTGAGATTTCCCTGTTTTTACTTGTATCTCACCCACATAATTTGTGGGGCTCTTTGTTGAGACATTACTCAGACCATCAAGCGGGGGGCAGGAGCGTGCTGAGCCGGCCCCTTCGCCGTGTGGGGCCGGACCGCGTGGCACTGGGCAGCACCTCCTACCTCGGAGCCAGATCAGACCCGGCCGCCCGCATCCCCGGCCCACACTGGTGTCCCTGCAGTGCCCACGTTTGTAACCCTAACTCTCGAAATCCCAGCTTGGTGACATGGGCACCTTGAGAGGGGTGTGGGGGTCTGAGGTTGACACAGCTGGCACCAGCAGCTCGTCCACATGGCTTCAGGGGGCTCTCTCCCAGCACCTGCCGTGTCCCTGCGAGTGGGGCAGCCCCGGGGCTGGTGGTCTGGGCTCTGGGTGTCAGCCAGGCCGCCCCTCCCCTTCCCTGTCCTGTCCTGTCTCTGCCTCAGCAGGGTCCGTGGTTCAGACAGCGGCCGCACAGCTCAGCTGAGACATTTACTGGGACTGTTGGGTGCGGATTAGAAACTACCAAGAGCTTTCAGTGCGAGGCAGTCACACTCGGTGAAGGCAAGGGCGCGGGGGTGGGGGGCTGGGGGTGGGGGTGGGGGTAGCTCCCGTCTGCCGCCAGCGAGAGCTGAGGCTCGCCCAACGGCCAGAGCCTGGCGACTCCCGTCTGCTGGGCCCCGTGTGGACTGCTTCTGGGCATCTGTCCTCAGGAAGTATTCAGAACTGTGGAAGGGTGTTTATCAGGGTGACTTTAGCAGCAAGAAGTGCCTCTGGAAACACCTGAGAGGTGTCGTCCAGAGTATAAAACAGGCCTCCTGAAACCTGGGTGGGAGACGTGGACCAGATGCCCTCAGAGCGCCCCGGGGCTGAGCTCCCGAGGGAGTGGGTGGGCCTGTGTGGGGCACCCAGGACGGGCACAGAGGGCTCCAGGTGCTGCGATAACATCCCGCCAGGGGCCCAGCATCCCCGAGGAGGAAGTGCGGGAAGAAGGCCTTGCTCTTGGTCCAGCCGTCCTGGACAGCCGGGGCTCTCACCCTGAATGTTAACGACTGTCCTCTGGGGACCGGCGTTGGGCCAGGTTGTCACATTTATGTGTGAGGGCCCAGGTTGCTGGCTTTCTGGTCCCCTGGGTCCTCCCCTGCCCGCTGTGGCCGACGGCTGTCGCTGACTCTGCTCTGAATGCCGCTGCTTCCGGCACACAGCCGGTTATAAAACAAAGGGTGTCAGGCAGGAGAGCAGTCCGCTCCTCCTCTGGGTCCCGCAGTTCCAAGCGGACGCCCGCGCCGGAGCGTCGTGCTGCCTGGCCCACGGGGACGCTCTCGGGAGCAGCTGACCACAGGTGCCACTGGGCTTTGGAGAAGGTGCTCCTTTCTGAAAGCAAGTCTGTGTCCCCGATGATTGCGTCTACAGGCCAAACCCTAACAAGCGAACTTTGCGCTGACACTGTTCAGAAGTCACTTACGCAGGAAACACTTAGGCAGCCGGGGCTGCACCAGGCGGGGTCCTGAGCGCGCTGTGCCAGCCGGCCTGACCCGTCACTGGGGCAGTGATGGACTGATGCTCCTCCGCTGCCCTGGTGGCCCCTGGCCGGCCGAGGTGGTGCGGGAGGGGGCAGGTGGGAGGGGCTGGAGCTGGCCGGCCGGCGGGGGTGTCGGGACGGTGCCCAAGTCTGTGGGGAGGGAAGGGAGGCAGCGTGGCCGTTCTGTGCCGGAGGGCCTGCCAGGAAGGAGCAGCAGCTGTTGGGGGGGTAGGGGGTGTCTAAGCTGACCACGTTCAGTCCCTGCCAGCGCGGATGCTGCGGTCCCTGCTCGCGTGACCCGCGTCACTTGTGGCGCAGACGCCCGCCTCGGTGCTGTGGGCGCGCGAGCACCAGCCCCGAACCGAGGTTCCTTTCAGATGACGTGTCCAAGATGGCCTTCCTGACCATGACTCTGCACCAGGGCGGGGCCACTCGGATGTACCAGCTGACCGCCGACGCACAGCTGCCGCTGGTCAGCACCTTCAGCGGGGACCGCCGCTTCTCTCGGTTTGGAGGCGTCCTGCACCTGAGCGACCTGGACGGCGACGGCTTGGGTAGGCGGGGACGGCGCCCCCGGCCAACGAGCGAGTCCCTTGTCCCACAGGAGCCCCTCCCCAGGTCATTAGGCTCGGCCCTCGTGGGCGACACCTAGCGGCCCACAGGCCTTTAGGGAGACTGAGTCAGGCAGCACAGCGTCAGGTGTCCACGGGCGAGCTGTCCCTCCCGAGGGTGACGTCAGAGCCGCCGCACAGTTGTTGGCGTATGATAAGCAGGAGACAGAAGCCCGGCTGTCAGGATGAAGCCGGGCCGGGGTCGGGCCGGACACAGTGGTGGACGGCAGGGCGGAGGCAGACACTTTCCGCTGGTCTCGCCGTTCACAGACGAAGTCATCGTGGCTGCCCCCCTGAGGATAGCGGACGTGACCGCCGGGCTGATGGGGGGAGAGGACGGCCGTGTCTACGTCTACAACGGCAAACACACCCTCTTTGGTGACGTGACGGGCAAATGCAAGTCCTGGATGTCCCCGTGCCCAGAGGAGAAGGTAGTGTTCTCGTACAAAGCTCTGTACCTCGTGGCCAAAGGACGGCCACTTGCTGCTGCTGTCTCTTGTGAGAACATGTCCACCGCAAACTGACCGTTCTCGCTGGAACCCGAGTCCCCGGGTCGGGACGCAGGCCCTTGGCTGTGTTCTGCAGCCTGCAGCTTTGGGCCTGGGTCTCGTGAACGCTTGGTCACACCTGCTGCGGTCTGGCTCCGGGCCACGGCAGAAGCATGGGCCGTGGCCGCTCTCTAACGGCCCCTCCTGGGAGGCCTGCTGCGCCACTTGGCCTCCTGGGCCCGTCACACTCAGCTGTTACTATTTTCAAATTTAAAATAGATTGAACCATAAGTGAAAGCTTATTGTAAAAATCTTAGAAAATGCAAAACGGCACAAAGAGAATGAACAGTCATCTGCCGAGAACTGCGCTCGGCAGAAACAAGGCCTTCCGGGGTGTTTTCCTGAGATCTGAATGGGCTTGAGCCCACATCAAAGCTGAGTGTGAGGGTTCGGGATGAGAGTGGGGAGACCCACGGGGGGTGCTCCCCTCACACGACACACAGCAGGGTGCACACAACAGGGCTGACGCAGCCGAGTGGCCACAGTGCCTTTGCCCTCACTGTGCGTGTGACAACCGTGACTCACAGCCCACGACTTTACAACCTGTGTGTCTTACCTGCCGGCACACCGGAGCGCTTTCCTGTGCCCCCTACATGCCCACACCGACGCTTCCTGGCTGCCTAGTGTTGCCTCTGTGCACACGCCGTGGTTCATGTAACCACCGTTGTAAAGTAATAGCCACACCTTAACATTTTTATTTTTATTTTAAATGAGAGGAGAGGAGATAGTGAGACAGTCCTGTATGTGTTCCGACTGGGATCCACTGGGCAACCCCCATCTGGGGCCGATGCTTGAGTACTGAGCTATCCTCAGTGCCTGGGGCTGATGCTCGAACCAACCGAGCCACTGTCTGCGGGAGGAAAAGAGAGAGAGGAGGGGGAGAGGGAGAGGGAGAGATGGTCACCTCTGCTGTGTGTCCTGACTGGAGATCGAACATGGGACGTCCATATGCTGGGCTGACACACTGTCCACTGAGCCACAGGCCAGGGCCATATTCACATTTTTACTCATCTATTTTTCTGATCTAAATTTCTGAGTGGAAGTCATGGTGTCGGGGTGGGGGGGCACACACATTTCTGGAGCTCTGCAGAAGTGGAGTGTGGGGTGTGACTGGAACAGGTGAACGCCCCACATGGGGAGCAGTGACTGTGCCTCCCTTTCTTGCTGCTCTCTTTCAGGCCCAACACGTGCTGATCTCTCCGGAAGTAAGTACCTCCTGGAAGGAGGGACAGATGGAGGGAGGGAGGGAGGAAGGGAGGACAGATGGAGGGAGGGACAGATGGCGGGAAGGAGGGAGGGAGGACAGAGGGAAGGAGGGTGGGAGGGACAGACGGAGGGAAGGAGGGAGGGAGGGAGGACAGATGGAGGGAGGGACAGACGAAGGGAAGGAGGGAGGGACCAGATGGAAGGAAGGAAGGAAAGAGGGAAGAAACGCCACAACAGAGGCCCTTCCTCTCACTGTGAACTGACACAATGCTCTGAAGTGTCTCCGCGAGGCCAGCCTAACCCCAGAATCTGTCCCACAGGCCAGCTCGAGGTTCGGGAGCTCCATGGTCACCGTTCAATCGAAGAACAAGGTGGGTCCCACGACTGGGCCGCTGACGTCTGTCTGTGCTTAGGGCTGGCACTTGGGCACGTTCTCATTGTGTTCACAGTTCTGATTTCCTGGTTACTCGACAACCAGAGGGACACACAAAACCTCCCCACACACAGCCGCATCCCCGGCCCCGCCCCTCACACGGAGCCGCATCCCCGGCCCCGCCCCTCACACGGAGCCGCATCCCCGGCCCCGCCCCTCACACGGAGCCGCATCCCCCGGGCCCCGGCCCTCACACGGAGCCGCATCCCCGGCCCCGCCCCTCACACGGAGCCGCATCCCCGGCCCCGCCCCTCACACGGAGCCGCATCCCCCGGGCCCCGCCCCTCACACGGAGCCGCACCCCCGGGCCCCGCCCCTCACACGGAGCCGCATCCCCGGGCCCCGCCCCTCACACGGAGCCGCACCCCCGGGCCCCGCCCCTCACACGGAGCCGCATCCCCGGCCCCGCCCCTCACACGGAGCCGCATCCCCGGGCCCCGCCCCTCACACGGAGCCGCATCCCCGGCCCCGCCCCTCATTCCAGCAGTCATGACACCTTTGGTCAGAAAAGAGGATTCAGTGAGACGTGATCTAGGAAGTTGGGTGTTAGCGTCCACGAGTCTCCCTGGGGCTCGGCCGGGACTGTGGCCAGGCAGCTAGCCCCTGCGGGGACCGTCCCCAGCCCCCAGTATCTGTCCTCTGCCCTGCACGCCAGAGCATCACGCTGACGCTCCGGTGAGGTCGTGCACGGCTCCGGGGGACGGAGGAACACATTTCTTGTCACCGTTCTCCTGGCACGCCCTCTGCGCTGCTCTTCCCACTGGTGCACAGAGCTCGGGAGGCTTCTTAGGGCTTTAAGCGGATTGTCTAGACACCATCTTATTCTCTCGGTTTCCGTTCGGACGTTTCCTGGGCTCTCCCCCGTTGTGTACAGTTACGACGGTGCTGTACCGAACACTCCTGCACCTGTATCTTTACAGAATCGTGCACATGTCCCTGCAGGTGAAACGCCTGGGAGAGAGCTGGGTCAGAGGGCCCACTCTGAATCTTAGTAGAAAAAAGAGGACCCAAGGGCTCTGAGTGTCCCAGGAACCTCCTGACCGTATTCGACTGTCTCGGGGACAGACTCGGGCCCAGCACTGTGTGCCGTGTGCGTCCCTGCTCTTGAGGAAAAGGATGATTGTGCACGTGGGAGGCCCACGGCCACGGTCCTTGTCAGCTGGGGTGGTTCTGCGCGGACTTAGGACTGTGCTGCCATCGCCCCCTAGTGGCCAGCCGTGCATGAGGCCGGGACTCTGAGCCACTTACAACGCGTAACAAAAATTCAGGGTTCACTACGAGAGAGGGGTTCTCGTTCGTGGGTGGATACTCAGAAGGTCTAGTCAGAGCACTGCGTTATCAGCTTGGCTCACGTCTCCAAGAACCCACGTATTTTAAACAGATTATCCCCAGACCCACCATGATCTCCCGCTGAGAGCTCCCTGTGAATGGGCATTCTTCCCGGGGACACCCAGGACGCCCGGGGCGGTTAGAGACCCGCGGACGAGCAGCGTCTTTTCTTTCTGGGTCGTGAATGGTGGGGGTGAGAGCAGTGAGCAGGTCGGGCCACGCTCCGAGCTATTTTGGAAGGTCTGGAGCAGCCGTGAAGGGCAGGCAGGGACGTGCGTTAGGAGTGGGTCACACTGGGCACCAGCGGTGGGCAGGGCAAGGGCGGCCCTGTCCCCTCGGGACAGAGGACTGATGGGCGCCGTGTCCCCTGCAGACCCAGGTCGTCGTCGCTGCCGGAAGGAGCTCTCTGGGTGCCCGACTCTCCGGGGCGCTCCATGTCTACAGCCTCGGCAACGATTAGCGCTGCGTCCCACGCCCCGCCCCGTGGCATTGCCAGGGTTACCACCTCACGGACAAAGGGGCATGCACTCCACCCCCCACCCCCCATCCCGTTTTCCCCTTAGTGTTTTAACGTGGCCCACCAGGAAGCCTAACAGGTGCATCCGCAAGTGTGACGGGTCACGGGGCTGCTCGGAGGGGAAGTTCTTGGGAAGTGGCACAGAGGATCATGCCATGGCAGTCACCGGCCATCTCACCGCAGGCACTGGGCCTTCCCTTCCCTGATGTTCTGCCTGTGCCCAGACTGTCGTGTGGCCTGCTGTCTTCCTGACGCCTGGAAAGGCCTCTGTGGCTCTCTGCGGAAAACCCCTGTATACTATTATTCCTTCTGAAAATGTCCTTTTAAAATTGGTAACCCACCCAGTCAGTGAAACAGAAAGCCCAGTATGGGGGGGGGGGGAGGGAGAGGAACAGAGAGGGAGCCAGAAGTGTGGTGTGAGGGTGACCCCCAGGCCAGCTGAGGAGGGTCTGGCTTCTTCACGAGGGCCACCCCCTTTCCTGTGGTCCCAGCAGGAAGTGTGGTGTGAGGGTGACCTCACCCCCCCCAGGTCAGCTGAGGAGGGTCTGGCTTCTTCATGAGGGCCACCCCCTTTCCTGTGGTCCCAGCAGGAAGGGCAAAGTGCAGAAATTGAAACCATCTCCTGCTGCTGCAAAGGCAGCTGCTCTAACGGGGGCTGACCTGCTGACCCTCCACTGGTCTGCAGCCACCTAGTGGCCACAGCTGAGCTGACAGCCTTCTGGCCCGAGCCCAGGGCCACTGTAGGGACCATGGTGGGTGGAACTACTTGGCATCCCCGGTCCCAGGCTTGGGGGTGGGTTGAGGTGTCATCTGCGTGTCGCACACCCAGGGACCGCACCCAGGTTTCAGCCTCAGCCAGCGCATGCAGCCCCATCCGTGCACACGGGCACCAGCTGACCTGTAACTACAGCAATGGGGGGGGGTAGAGGCAGGTGACGTGGCACCCCCCCTCCAGTGTGTCCGCAGAGAGCAGACTGGTGGGGGACAGCCCTCCCGAGGAGTGAGGTTAAATGTCAGGGAGTGGCTAGGGTCCAGGCTGTGTGCATGTGCTGGCACACGCGTGGGTGGCTAGTGCACGGCTAGTGCGCCGCGGGCTCCTCTCGCTGCACGCCCGCATGCCCGCCGGCCCTGCAGGAAGCACGTGGCCCCTGGTTCCCTCTGGGCCCGTTACCGACAGCTCAGCTTACTGAAGAATTAACGGGAAGGTGACCTTCAGGGGACGGGAACTCACTCAGCGGTCCTCACGTGCAGTCAGTCGGGAGGTGTGACACTGAGTGCAGAACAAACTCCGGGCGTGTGTTTCAGTGGGTCTGTCCCCAGGACGCAGACCCTCCTGCGGCCATCGCTGTGCCCAGCAGCTGTGCGTCCTCCTTTGCTAAGTGGCAGGCTGAGTTTAAACGTGGTCATTCACTCGAGGGCTCCTTTTCCTCGGTGACTGAAAGCACCTGACAGCTCGCCCCACGAGGGGCGAGTTGAAATAAGCTGGAAGCAGGGTTTCCACATAGGATGTCGTGTTTAACCCCATATTAAAGAATGATGCAAACTACATATTTGGTCCAGCTCTGTGACAGACGTCCAAACCTGGCACAATCCAGGATAGCCTGATGTGCTGTCTCAACAGATGAAGATGAAATTCATTCCCATGGTTCTGAATGGAAATACCTAGAGTTTTAATCTCTCAACGCAAATCTGAACTTACACAGTTGAACTCGGTTAGCTTTACTTCAAGTTGTCAGAATGCGGGAGTGGCTGGCATTGGTGCATGGTGCCGCAGACCTATCAGAGCAGCCAGGACTGAGGGGTCAGGGCACTCGGGTCCGAGTCCCCGTCCCAGGCTCTGTCCACCTGACCCCTCCACAGCTATTACTCCAGTCAGTCCTAAACGCAGAGGGCGAGTTTAGTATCGCCACGCCAAATAAAGCTATGTACAACTCCTACAATAACTCACCTAAGTGGTTTTTCAGTGACCCTGTTGGGTGGTTATCAGTCTATGCAGAGAACAGAGCAGTGTTAACAGCACCCTAAAGCGCCACACCCGCGAGACGCAGCCGGCCGGCGGGGGCCCCTGCACTGGTGTGTGTGCGGGCTGCTCGCTGCCTCACACGACCCAGCACCTGTTCCGTCTTCTGCTTCCCAAGGGAAGGCTGTGCTCAGTCTGCTGTAACTCAGTTTTGAAACCACGGAACTCTACTTTTGGCACAGGTTCTTCTAGTATAAGAGAATTTTTTTTATTAAAGACTTCATTTATTCAATTTTCAGAAAGGAGAGAGAGAGAAGGGGGAAGGAGCAGGAAGCATCAACTCCCATATGTGCCTTGACTGGGCAAGCCTAGGGCTTTGAACCGGCGACCTCAGTGTTCCAGGTCGATGCTTTATCTCACTGCGCCACCGCAAGTCAGGCTATCTCAGAGAATCTTAACGTAAGGGGCACCCTGCTCGCAGCAAGTAGAGCTGGCTGGCGTGAGCTCACACCTGTCTCCCGCCTCAGGGGGCCTTCATCAGACATGTGAGGTAGGTGTGTCATTCTCTCTGTTAACACACGGCTCATCAGAAACAACTACTTTACCCAAAGCCACAAACACCAGAAGGAAAAAGACCAAATCTATCTTAGGACTGATCTGTCAAACCAAATTCTGCTCTGGGGGGCCCAGCTCTGTCACAGTGAGAAGACAGTAGAGGACCGAGCCAACCGCAGAGCGCCTGTGGAATCTAAGTACTGTCCCCCAGACGTGCGATGCCGGAGGGCGTCAGCCACAGCACAGCGAGCTCCAGCCCGACGGTGAGCAGCCGCGTAGGCGCCCGTGGCCCCCAGCTTCCCTCTGGGGGCTGGTCCCAGCCACCCCAGAGAGCAGAGAATGTCACCCTCTTCTTTCAGACCACCTGGCAGAGAGCATTTCTATTCCTGTCACCACCCACCTGGTGAGTGGCCAGGTGAGCTCCATCAGGGTGCCATCAGAGACTTCGCTCTCGGCCACCGGTTCTGCCCAGAGCACCGGCTGTCAAGAAAAGGGACGATGGAGCCAGTGTCTCACCTTCTGCTGGGGCAGGGAGGACACAGTAACCGGGCTGCACACACTTTCCTTCCTGGGAGGGGCAGCTCCCCCCACAGGTCAGGGGCGACTGGCCCTCCTCCGTCCCAGCCCCCACAGGCCGTAGGAGCACCTCGCAGCAGAAGCCAGGCTCAGGTGGAAAAAGCTAAACCTCAATGAACTAGAACCCCTATAAAGCTGGTGTTGAATTACTTTTTTATTCTCCTTTCATAAAATGGAAGCAAACGTAAGAAAATAAGGCTATGTTGAAAATGAGCTTAAAGCACGAACTTCTCGAGCTTGCCTTAAGGCAGAGGTGCACTCGGGAGCTCTCTGTCGCCCGAGACGGAGGCGGTCACCCCCGGAGAGCAGCAGTCCTGCCCTGAGGACAGGGCTCCCCAAAACCAGCCTCGTCTCTGGTGTGCCCCCTTCTGGCCGCACTGGGCTTGCCGGGCGCCTTCCCGACACGTGGGAACTAGACCCTGCACAACTGTCGACCCTCCACGGCTCACATGTGTACACAGATAGCGCTTTGCGTTGGCAGAAAATAGAATTTTGGCTTTTTACAAAGCAAGTACTTTGGTTTACTCAGAACTCTGAAGACGAGATGAGGGTCAGTACTGTCACTGCCCTAACAATCTTACCAGACAACATAATTTAAATATAAGTGGTTTTTTCCCCCAAGTCTTTGACTAAAAAAAGCATCAGGTTTCCATGTGACGACTGCAGAAGAGTCCGTTGTCACCGGTTTGCGAGGACGCCCCTGCCTGACCCCAGTCCGTCGGGCCTGAGGCCGTGTTTCAGGTCCATCCTCCTGTCGGCCTGCAGGGTCTTCCTAGGCAAGGGGGCCATCTGGAAAAAGCAGGGAGAGTGTCAGTCTGTCTGAAAAGGGAGGCACCAGTCAGCGAGCTCTTCTGTGACCCCTGAGTGGCCCACTGGCCGCCGCGTCAGTCTGCTCAGCGCTCAGCCCAGTGCCGTCACCGCTGGGCAGACAGGTGAGAAAAAGGGGACTCTCAGTGAGAACGCGGTTTCCTGCAGTTCGGCGTTAGCTGTGCAGCCTGCGGCAAACCCACGGCCCCGTCTAGACTCAGGGTGCAGTCGGAGTGGCAGCCTGGGGTCAGGGCCCCGCCCAGGTGACCGTGGCTTCCGTTGGGGCGGGCACAGTGCTCCCGTGCTCCCACCCCTCACTCAGCTCTCTCCCACTAACCCACAGGGTCCACAGAGGGCGGCTTTGGGAAATGACGTAACTGCTCAGGGTCACAGCGCCCAGGCCGAGTGACCTCAGAGCCCACGGCTGTGGCCACGCCGCTCTCCGGGGGTGCCCACCCTTCGTACCAGAGGAGGCAGAGGCGCTTCGAGCTGCCGCCCGAGGAAGGACAGCAGCCGCCTCCAGACGAGGCCGCTGCCCATGAACATGATCCCCGTGACCAGCCAGAACACCCTGTGGTCCTGCAAGAGAGCACAGGTCACTCAGTTGCAGCGGGCGCTGCGCTTACCGCTGACGTCTCCTCTGCGGCTGCGCGGCGCCTGAGAGCCGCGAGTGGGCCCCACAGCCTGTCCTGGGAGGGACCGGGACACGCAGCACAGATGGAGGCCAGGAGTCAGGAGACAAATCGGGCTTGCAGGCGTTCTAACCACCACAGGCCAAGCCCCGCCCGCCTCACCCGAGCACAGTGCACAGCAGGCAGCACGGGGCACCGCCGGCTGCAGTGCTCACTTTGGGGGCCGCTCCCAAATGAGCTAAGGTGCTGCTCTGGGCATCACAGCGCCCCCGCGTATGGTACTCGGGACGCAGTGACATCCGGGCAATGCCATGAGACCCACTCTTAGGCTGTCCTGACCCTTTCCTTCGTAGAAACCGTCAGGTAATATAACAATCCAGGTAATGAAAGAACTGTGGTCTGGGGACGCAGTGAGAGCATCACTGACAGCATCACGGACCAATCAGGTCCGGGAGCCTCAGGCTCACAGCGTCTCCCCTCACTGTCATTGGTGGAGGACGGCTGTTCTGGGGCTCGAACGAGGGGGCAGGAGCTGCAGGTCTGAACACGTCTAAGTGTTTACAGGCACAGAGAGGTAGAAACACTACGTGAGACAAACATCCGAGCCGCATTCAATAGTTACCTTTTCCACCTTACATACAGATTCAACCCAGATTCTGTAGGCTCTTATCTCGTTCGTAGCCTGGAAACTGCCTGTGTCATGTTTACGGCATGCGCTCGTGTACGGAGTCACAGAGTTTAGTTACTCCCACAGGGAGGAAATCCCAACTATAGCTGCCATTACTGCATTACTGGGTATTAGCCACGGCTTGGTTACCTCCAGTGACGGAGAGCTCACTCCCACCACAAGGTAGTTTGTGACACAAATGATCAATGATCACTGATGGAAATTCATATCACATGCTAACACTTCCTTTTTAAAATCTACTTTAAAAACTGGCCTTCAAAACGTTAAAAAATAAACTCCTAGATTATTGAAAAACATAGTCTCACCTCTTCAAGGGAAGATTCCAAATTCATTCCAAAAGCAACTCCGATGAGCCCGAAGAGAGAGAGAGAGAAGGTGCCCATGGTCAGCTGCAGGTTCAGCCTCATCATGACGTTGCGGTGGCTGCAGAGGGCAGTGTGGTCAACCAGGCCCGCCCACGTCCATGCTGCGGTGACGGTGACGAAGGTGGCCCCCCACAGGGAGACCTCGGGGTGTCCCGCGGCGCCCACGCACCTGTCCAGGTTGATGAAGATGACGCTCTGCGAGTCCTCGATGAGCGCGCGCAGCTCCCGTGCCGCGTGGGACAGGTCCTCGGCCAGGCGGTAGCAGTTGTCCAGCAGCAGCTCCATCTCCTCCGCGTGGTCGATGCCGGCGCTGCTCTGCTCCCTCCAATCACAAGAGCGACACTTGGGACCAGTCCACACACTCCTCTGCCCTTCCTACCGCGTGACGGGGCCTGGCCACCACATGGGTGAGTCCCTGCACAGGTCCCACCCGACTGCAGTCACAGGGACACCAGGCGTGTGAATGCGACACACTGGTGCCCACCAGCAAACCAGGTGAAACACCACCGGAGACGGGAAGTGAACGTACAGCGCTCGTCCCTCCCCAGTGCCCGTGCCTCTGGTTCACCGACGCTGATGCGGGCACCTGGTTCCCGCCCCTCTCCCCCACACCGCCCACCC